>NC_086004.1:1580000-1910000 GCF_030014385.1 Trichomycterus rosablanca
GTGAGCGGCGGTGACTCGAGACAGGAGAAATGATGAGTTACGTAAACCACAGCTGTGGATTAGGACACGACCGCTTGTGGTGGGCATGTCGAGTGCTTCACTGATCAACTAAACATGACGTTATCCACCACAATAATAATAATAATAATGATAATAACAATAACAATAATAATAATAATAATAAATCCTCCCGCAGTATGAGTGGTGATAAACGTGAGCGGTGCCCCGGCTGAGCTGTTGTTGATCAGTGAGAGGTGCTCAGTGTGCTTTTCTCAGTATGGAGCTGCTGTTCATATCTACATGATGAAGCTCTTTTCTCTGGAAGTGGGAGTGGAGCGTCTGTTTAACGTGGAACTGAAGCTCCGTTACAAACTAAATTCATTCTAACGTTTCCCATAACGTCTGAGCGCTTTACAAAAAATTATACTTCAACATGTTTCAGTTTTTAATGACATTTCAAATATATTTAATAATGTCAATAATAACTTTAGTTCAGTCTTAATTTCAAGTCTGGTCATTTTATATTCATAATAATCTAACTTATTAGTTTGTAAATTTTAGTGTTTATTTAGATTCTGTTTATTTAAACACTTATTGTTTAATTAAATTTATTTGAATTTTTCAAATTAATTCTACTTAAATAATTTAAGATTTTTCATTTTACTGTTTGATCTTAATGTTTTTACTGTCTCATTTTATGGTTATTAGACTTTTTAAATTATTAAAAAAAAATTTTAGATTTTCTTTCCTAATCTTATTTATTTTATTATTTATTTTATTATTTAAATAGATTCTTAGTTTTCTTTTAGACTTTCTTATTTCAGTGTTTTATTATTTTGTTATTATTTCATTATTATTATTATTATTATTATTATTATTCTTTTATTATTATTCTTTTATTATTATATTATAATTATTCTTTTATTATTATTCATTTATTATTATATTATAATTATTATTAGAATTATTATTCTTTTATTATTATTCATTATTAATATTTAATTATCGTTTTACTCGTTTTATTTAATTTTTTAATAAATCTTTACTGTTTTTTAGATTTTCTTATTTTAGTGTTTTATTATTTAAATTGATTATTATTGTTTTATTAGTTGTATTTTCATTTTTAAATAAATTCTTAGTGGTTTTTTAGATTTACTTATTTTAGTGTTTCATTATTTTTATTGATTATTATTGTTTTATTAGTTTTATTTCATTTTTAAATAAATTCTTGGTGTTTTTTATTTTAGGGTTTTATTATTTTAACTGATTATTATTGTTTTACTAGTTTCATTTAGATTTTTTTATTTTAGTGTTTTGCTATTTTAATTGATCATTATTGTTTTCATAGTTTTATTTTAATTTTTAAATAAATTCTTAGCGTTTTTTTCAATTCTAGTGTTTTATAATTTTAATTGATTATTACAGTTTTTATTCATTTTATTTTTTAATCAATTACTTCGTTTTTTTTATAGATTTTCTCATTTTAATATTCAGTTTTTGTTTAGTTTTTTGTTTGCATGTTGTTCGCAGCCTCTTACTCTGCATGTTTTTTTTAAATAATAAATTAAAACATTCAAGTTTATCTGTGAGAAACATAAAAATGGTATAAAAATCGGCGTATTTGTTGATAATTGTTTAATCATTTACATACTTAATAAAAACCAGCAAATAATAATAATAAAAACAAAAGTGCTACTTTAGAAACTGAGCGGCACAGTCATATTAAAGACCCACAAAATTAAAGCACCCACATACACCCACATACACCCACACACACACACACACACACACACACACACACACACACACACACACGAAATTATAATCATTTCATTTCCTCTATATTTAATCATTCTGTGTGTTTCATTTAAACAGCTGATTACAGGAAACAGACAGAAATGAGTTTTCACTGGAATAAAGACTGAATCATCTGCTGAGTTTATTAATACTGAGCTGTTTAAGATTTTCAGTCATTTTACGATTATTTACGATATAAATGTTTATTCTGTTTTCTGTAGAGATGGAAATTTGCTTAATTAATTAATGTATTTTTTAATCTCTATTTATATTTTTACCTTTATTATTATCACAATCTATGAGAAACCAAACGTGTCCTCCTGCCACCTGAAAGCAGCAAACTGAAACGTTTTTATCTTTTATTAGCACGGCTGTGTTTCAAACCACACTCTACCGTACTATAGAGTAAGTTAAATTAGAGCACAGCCCATGAGATGCACTTACAAATACACAAAGGTTTCAAAATAAAGCATAACAATCATTTAAAAGCGAGTAAAGCTAGGAGGCTGTAAGCTATCTTCAGTTAGCTTAGCATAGCTCGGTAGAGACTGAAAATATTGTTCTGATTCTTTATTTACTTCTTTACTGTCTTAATAATTCATTAAATCAGACTTAAATGTCTCGGATTTCACTGTAGGAAGTAATTTTGATAAAGAATGTAGGTAGCAATCACCAGGCAGAAAGTTAGCATTTATTAGCATTAGCATAGCACAATGTTATCAAAGGGAGTGGGAGATTATTAGATTATTTATTCACACACACATCTATATATATATATATATATATATAAATATTATGAACTACTAAACACAATAACAGTGTTAACAGGTGACTGAACACACTGACGTTTGTGTGTGTGTGTGTGTGTGTGTGTGTGTATGTGTGTGTGTGTGTGTGTACGTGAGGTGTCAGGAGTGAAGGACAGGCGTGATTTTAGCTTCAGCTGCCATCGACTCATGATGTTCTGAACTTCATCCAAGTTTCTCAAACACTCCAAGCACCGGGCCATTACAACATACCGTCCCAACACGTTCACCCTTTACACACACACACACACACACACACACACACACACACACACACACACACACACGGCAGTGACCTCGATTAATATCCTCAACCCACAAACAGAACGACACCCTGACACCCTTTAATGTAGCAGCAAAGCTAACGGGTTAGCATGGAGTGAGAAGAGTGCACGGCACGCCGGGTGCTTATCTACCCTCCTCAGGGTTCTTCCTAAGAACTGAGGGTTGACGGGGGTCAGCATGTAGATTCTGTTACTGAGAAAACACTGACCTGTCAGATCTGATAATCACAGAATACCGTTAAACACAAACACCACTTTTTATTTCCAGTGAAATAAATGTGTAAAAGTTATAGCAGGAAATGCTAATGCTAATGAATTAGCATTTTAGAAACATTAGAAAACAGTAAAACTAAAACCCAGCCTGGCATAATGGGGCACAAACAGGAATAAAGAAAGCGATTGTTGTTTTTGAGTTAGCGGTGATGGATCAGAGTCCAGCACAAAGAATGCGCTCACATCACGGGGCAAACGGCTAAACAACTGAAGCTCAGCGCTGAACTTCAACCCTGAAAACAGCCGGTTGTGTAAGCGGCACAGAGAGAGAGCGAGAGAGAGAACACCGTGTGCAGGGGTGAAGAATAAACACCTCAACTAACCGCCAACATCACCGTTAAATCTACCATAGGATCCAGAACCACCACATCCACACTGACCACCACACCAAGAACCACCACAGTTACACCAACCACATCTACACCGACTACCAAATCAATAACCACATCCACACTGACCACCACACCAAGGGCTGCCACTAACGACTATTTTTCTATCGATTAATCTATAGACTATTTTATCGATTAGTCGATTAATCTAAACGATTAAAAAAATTCTTCAAAAATTTAATTCAGAATCTCATTTAAGCCTCTTTTATTTTAACAACAAACTGTACGGCATAATAATACGACACAGAACTAAATGTAAACAGGGTTTATGTCCATATTAACTAAATTCTCAAGTGCTCCATATTAAACAGAGTGCAGCACGTGTTTATGGTGTTCCATACACAAAGCAAAGTGCTTCAACGTATAGCAGAAATAAAATAGTTAGATGTAGCCACGTCTCATTAAGTCCAACGTACAGTAACGACAGAATGAGCCCAGATTCTAACCTCCACATTCACTCAAAATGCACTTCACATTCTAAGCGATGTAAACAAAGTGGTTGGCGTTAGGGCTCATTCATATGAGAATGATCGCCTTGATCGCCGCAAAAATCGGCCACCGCAAAAATCGCAAGCCCAACGCAGCAAGTGCGCGGCACGTGTGAATGCGCCCTAACTAAACTCGCTAAGAAATACGGTATTCTAGGATCTCCGCAATTAAGAACTTCAATGAAACAATACAGACGTGCAACATGGCGCTGGTGCTGCTGTGGTACCATCAAAGCTTTACACAGTGAACAAACCAGCTTTTAGTTTTGTGCCAGGTTTAAGTATCACCATCTTTTGATGATTTGGGTCGTGGAAAACTGCAGAGGACTATGCTTAATGCCGCCAACCAGTGACCGGACCAGATACCACTGAGGTCCTGCACACAGCGAGTAGTGCTGAGGGAATCCTATGAACGCTTATATGAACGGAGACATTGCAGAAATTAAAAATGATCATTTATAAACATGGTTTTAAAAACGATGCATCGACTTAAAATATTGAAATGCGTCAACGGCATCGACTAGGTCGACCAATCGCCGCAGCCCTAATTCACATTGACCACCACATCCAAAACGATCACATTTACACTGACCACTACATCCAGAACCAACACAACCATACAGACCACCACATAAACACTGATCACCACACCAAGAAACGCTACATTTACACTGACCACCACATCCACACTGACCACCAAACCAAGAACCACCACATTTACACTGACCACCTGATCCACGACCACCTGATCCACAACCACCAAAGGTACATAGACTACCAAACAAGAACCTCCACATGTACAGTGACCAGCACACCTAGAAATATCACACGTATACTGACCACCACATCCACATGGATTACTACATCAAGAAGCACAGAGATGAGAACTCATCATCACCACCATGACGAACCCTGATTTTCTCAGATCTTCAATGAATCTGGTAATCGAGGTGATCGCTCTTGTTTTGCAGATTTCGAACCCGAGTCTCTGTGGTGAACTGGCGCTGATGAGAACATTAGAACAGAAGCTCAGAAACTGCTTACATCAACACGACATGTGGTTCATGTTTATCAAGCACAGTGAGGAACCTCATTAAGATGTGATTTTAGATATTACATGTGGGTACGTTGATATCTCACACACACACACACACACACACACACACACACACACACACACACACACACACAGGCGTTCCTCTGCATCATTAATTACAGTGCACGTCCGTCTCTCAGCCCAGGGAAGCAGGAAGGACGCTGATGTTTGTGTGGTGGACGTCGTTCCTGCGCTCAGCATCACAGCAGCTTTGCATTGTAAATCAATGTTTACGGGCAGGTCAGCGAGCGACTCGCAAAACGAGGAACGGACACCAAAACGCGCCTCAAAACGCCAAGCAACGTGCAAGTCATCTTTAAATCCTGCGTTCATGATAGCGAGTGGCGCATCAGTACTTGTGCTTTGCACCCAGAGTCTAAAAAACATCAGCCGTCATACGCTACGTAGCCAATAGTATATGGACGCCTGATCATGAGCTTGGCTGGCATTCCATAGAGCTCAATTAACACTGTAATTTGTGATTAAAACACAATATTTTGGTGTCTGTGGGAATTTGGGCCCCTTTTGTGTTAAAAGCATTCGTTGGTCAGGCACTTCTGGCCTTCCAGTTCATCCCAAAGGCTGACCAAGCTCCAGATCAAACGTCAAAGTCCATTCAACTCCAATCAAACCTGGATTTGTGCCATAAAAAAGCGCAAAAGCTGTTTTGCCGCCTCGTGTGAATGCGCCGGTACTGAACGGAAGATCAAGCATCTCCATCATTAAGAAGAACAATGAAACAATAAAGAAGTAAAGCTATATTATATTTGTGTTATTTTCAGTGTATAAGTGTCAAAAACAACCTCATTATTTTACATGAGACTAAAATATCTGCAGCTCTACGGGATCAAGGACGCATTAACAGGTTTCCCAAACATCCTTATGGGAAAAAATAACTTGAAACTCAACGTTTTTAAAACCCAACACCACTCCCAGAACCGTCTGACGTCCAGTTTCACGGTACAGCTGTACCTTTCACCAGACAAAGCGTGCAGTAATAATGAAGTTAAAGCAAACACTCACTCTTTTGGCAGTGATCCTGGTTCCAGCAGCGCACCCCAAAATTGGAGTTCCAGGCGGTCTGGGTGCAGGTGAAGTCTCCGGACACGGTGCCGGGACAGACGTCGCTGCACTCGCTCTCGTTCTTGTTGGCCACGATGTAGTTGTCCTCGGCCGAGTCGAGGATCTTGGACCAGTCCAGGGTGGAGAGGTAGCACAGGTCGGGGTTCTTCTCCATGCGCACGGCGCCGCGCGTGATGTTCACCAGGCTGTGCAGACCCACCTCCTTCAGCTGCAGCATCTCGAAGATCACCAGCGCGTAGTTGAAGAACAGGTTGTTGCCGCGGATCACGGCCAGGTTGGGGAAGAGCGAGGTGAGGCTGTCCAGGCCGTAGACGCGGAACAGCAGCATGTAGTCGGTGATCATGACCAGCTTGGGGAAGCTCAGGCCCCGGAAGTCCTCGGCTCGCGTCTTGAACATGAGGAGGATCTTCAGGTGGCCTTCGATCACCGTGCAGTTCTCCAGGGAGCGCAGGTTACTCACGTTGTTCCGGATGTCCTTACTGGGGCAGACTGAAAAGGGAAGAGGAAACGACGTTAGCTGGTCTGTAGTGATTATTTTTTACATTGTTGCTATAAACATACGTCATGCAGAAATGAGTTCGAGTCCCGCTCAGGGCAAGAGTGCAACAGTAGAATTGTTGGGCCCCTGAGTAAGGCCCTTAACTCTCCCAGCTCCAAAGTCGCCATACTAATCCCTGCATAATAAAGCATTTGATTGTTCTGTACGGTTGTAGACGTCTACATGACAAACACAGACGTTCCATCCGGCCTGGATTATAATCATGAAACCGATCCTGCCGCGGTTCTGCTGGAGCTCTTTACTGACGCGCGGGTCAAACACTTGTTACTAAAGTAAAAAAAAAAAAAAACACCGAACCGAACGAGACACGGTAACACGGTGCACTTCAGCTAATGAAGAACATTGAGTACAATTCCTACCCAGAATGCATCACTGCCTATTTATTATCCACCGCAGGCTTTTAAGAGCTTTTTTACTCTCATAAATTGGTCGTGTTGGTCAGAAGGTACGGAAAATAAAATCACCCCCCCCCCCCCCCCACACACACACTCGTTCACATGATCGTTTGTTTACTTGTGTTATTATAAAAGAAATCTGAGTGACGAACCACCATCAGGTTAAAAAAATAATGATTATTGATTATTATTATTTATTCATTATTATTATTATTAACTAGCTCTGCTCAGGCTTTATATCATGATGTAACTGTTCTTTAAACCACATTATAATTAAAAGTGTGGACACGTCGAGAAATGCAATAAAAACAAGAATCTGTAAGTTGTTGATCCTCTTGATCTTTTATTTAAAAGTACAAAGAAAAAAACAGAGAAATGTATGTATGTCGACCAGCCCCGGTTCTGGACTGCTTTGCTTGGGGGGGCAGTAAAACCTAATGAGGGGGCATGTTGATAGTCATGTTTTTGAAGCCAGAAATATATTCAAGGCTTGATTTGTGCATGAATGATGACAGCCAAGCTATATTGATACTGGCTTAAAGTGATGTATGAGGTAAAGAAATAAAAATGCATGTTTTCGAACTTAAACTTAAAACCCAATAATTAAAAAATACATGTTGATTATGTAAATGGAGAAAAAAGATTATCTAATTGTATTTCATTTTAATACGCCCCCTTAATTAAATTGCCATTACTAATAGAACAACTCTATTTCTTGAAAGGCTTTAATACAAATTTAAGTCAAAGCTGACAAATGTACCTACACACAGACTGAGAATATTCAAACGTGGAAACGACTGTATTTAGTAAATATAAAGAACTTGGACTTCAACACATTTTACTGGTGCTGACCCCCGCCCCGATTGAGGAGAGCGAGACTGTCACACGCCCCCTCCTACACATGTGCTGTACCGACTGCATCTTTTCACCTGCACGAGGCGAGTTCATATGTGGATCAGCTTTGTGTATGTAGAGTCACACCCTGATCAGCATTATTCCTCGACTCTGCACATATGCCATCAACCAGCCAGCAGAGGTCGTGATTCGCTCAGTTATGAAAGAGTCCCTATCCGGCTCATCCAACGCTATGAACAACAACCAATCACTGTTCACCGGGTGGCAGAGCTGAGATTCGATCTGACCTATGCTGAGTATTTTACCGCTGCGCCACCTGAGCGCCTGACTTCAACACATTTTTTTAAATCATTTTCTCCCCATTTTCCTCCCGATTTAGAGACTCAATTTTTGTCTTCCGCTGCTGAGAGATATCAGATTGCATCCGAGGAGAGCACGTCGCTGTACACGCCTCTTCCGACACGTGTACAGCCCTCCTCTTCTCGCCCCTGCTTTCTGCACAGGCGTCTCTTCCGCCAATCAGGGTCCTTACACAGCGTATAAAGACCCACCCACATACAGTCCGGTCATCCCACCCTAGTTAGTATCTGTTGCAGGCACTGCCAATTATGCCCAACAGATGGCGCCCAGCCGACCGGTGGCAACGCCAAGTTTTGAACCGAGGATTTTAGAATCCCGTGGAATATCCTGCTGCTCCACCTTCAACACATAAAAAATTAGGACAAAAGCAAAATAAAAGTGTAAAGCTTATAGAATACTCAAGTATTTATATTTTTTTTAATGCATTTTAATGCATTTTTCATCTTAATCTAGTCATATACAATTCACCTCTGCTACTGCAGACCTCCACTCCTGACCAAGGAGGCCAGAATAAATTCTAAATATTGATCGGCGCTAGATTTGCCGGCTCGGGAGCAACTCGGCGTTCGCATGGCGACCGCAGAGAGATATTCAGCTTGTCAGATATCTGGATCTGAGTTGCCCGACTGGCA
Source organism: Trichomycterus rosablanca (assembly GCF_030014385.1). Lineage (NCBI taxonomy): Eukaryota > Metazoa > Chordata > Actinopteri > Siluriformes > Trichomycteridae > Trichomycterus > Trichomycterus rosablanca. The sequence continues at coordinate 1,589,018 of NC_086004.1, forward strand.
GTGAGTGCGGTGTCAAACAGCCAATAAGAACGCAAGATATGGTGTGAGGGGAAGCGCAGGGGAGGAGTGTAAACAGGTGGGACAGGGGCGTAATATAGTTCATATTAGAATACATCAGCACACACACCAGTTTTACAGTATTTCTGACCTTTTTGTTCTCTACAAAACACCCACGCTGCATTGCAAACAATATTTATTAACCTCCAGCTCACTATAAAACAATCCATTCTGCTCCTATTTTTCCTATTTGATTTTACGCTGCACATCAGCGCACAAACTTTGATCACTCGCTACTTGATGACGTGAATTTTTGGACGTGGTATCATTAAACCCCTCGTCACAAAATGTAGTTTGGGAGAGCAGAGAAGCTCGCCTGAGATTCCAGTTGGTGATAGATAGTGTGAACTTGGCATACTGAGCATGCGACTGAGATTTTACATTTTATTGTATCACAATTGAACAGTGAACTGATATCCAAAAACATCGAGACTCAGCGGGTCAGAACGTCATGGAGGATTCAAATGAAAGTAGAAATAAAAGATCTCTGATGTTTTTACTGATCATTGGAAACACATTGGAAGTTTTAGTTAAAGTACAAACTGCTGACGTCACTGAAGAACCTCCATGACGTTCTGACCCGGTGAGTCTCCATGGTTTTGGATATCAGGACGCCGTTCTATTCTGAACTGTGATTAAATAACTAATAAAATCTCACACGCGTCTTCAGATCGGTTCTTATTTTGCAGTTTTTTTGCTCTGCATGCAACAACAGAAACGCAGCACTGAAGAGGAAGCAGAAACAAGTGTGTGTGTGTGTGTGTGTGTGTGTGTGTGTGTGTGTGTTAGATTTTCACACCTTTATAGGCCAAAGATCTTTCACCATCGCTGGTAAACACTCGTACACACTCAAACATGTGTGTGTGCCACCCAACACCCGTCTACAAAGCTCCTCAGCAGCAGCAGTTGCAGCAGTGCAACCATCTGACAAAAACTGATTTATGTGCTAATTTTAACAAACTGGGAAAAAAAACTGACCACAGATTTTAAACATGACGTTCTTCTCTTCATTGATTGATTTAAATGAGCAAATAAACCAAATTAAAGCAGAGAATTTGACCTGGTGTCCAGAGTTTTTGACATTTTGAGCACTTGTGTTCCTCAGAGTCCTGCATGTGATGACGAGACCGACCTGGTGCAGGTGAAAAGAAGCGGTCAGCTACTACCCCTCCTCGGTGAGGGGTCAGGGTCTGTAGCACTGAGAAGATACAACTGGGGAATTGGCTACGACTAAATTGTGACAAAAATGCCTAAAACATGTAAATACTGTGATGGATCACGTCCTGTTCACACCGTGTTTATTTTATGAAGAGCATTATGGCATTTTTCCAATTCGCGATTCAAATCAGGGATGCAAATTTTGCCGGATTCCTTCCTCGTCGTGGTTTTTACTGACACACCCACACACGAATCGGGGGAAAAACAGGAAACGCTGCCGCGTCGCTTCAGCTTAGAACCCGTCTCAGTCGACTGAACCGTAGGCACCGCGTAGGCACCGTTTCCTCCGGCGTACACACGCTTCCTCCGGCGTACGCTCTGCCGCTGAGCGAACACGCCGAGGCGTCGGTGTTATCGTACGGCGCGATCAAACCCTGCAGGAAATTCATTCAGAAACTCGTGGTGCGCCTCACACCCACGGCTGAGGGAGAGGAGCGTGGGACGACCGCCCGGCTGAGGAGTTCACTCACTTCTTTTACTACCACTGAAAAACACTTCTTTCTTTCTTGCAGAGCCAGTTTTAAACATCCTGAGGATGTAAAGCTCCTCCCGACCTGGGCTAAGAGTCCATGGTCCATGTTTTCGTTTGTAATAAGGGCACAGAGAAGCCACTAGCTGTAGTCGAGCATGATGAGGAATTATGAGGTCGTACCTCGAGATTTAATTATATTTTTTCCCACCAGCAAATCCATACTGTAAAGTACCGTCTATATATTTTTGACCCAACAGATTCTGTCATAACTAAAATTCCAAGTCGGCCGTTTCTGAGAACGTTTATTCTAAACAGCGCACCACTATCGACCAGCCGTGCATCTACACAGACATGATTGATGTGTAGGAGTCTGAGGGTGGAGTTGCGGCCTCTGCTGGCTGGTTAAAGCGCTGCACAGCGTGTCTGACTCTCCGTATGAGATACTGTAAACTTGGTTGGCTACTGTACACGTATTGGAGGGCGCGTGTCTTGGTCTGCAGATACACTTTGGAAACTGGCTATGACTAAATTGTGTGTGAGAAAATTGCATAAAACATGTACCGTGATGGATCACGTCCTGTTCACACCCTGTTTATTTTATGAAGAGCATCATGGCATTTTTCCAGCTCGCGATTCAAACCAGGGATGCAAATTTTGCCGGATTCATTTAAGCGAGAAAAAGTAATAAGGGCACAGAGAAGTCACTAGCTGTAGTCAAGCATGATCACTTATGAGGGAATACAAGGCTGTACCTCAAGGTTAAATGACATGATAGAATTTTTACCACCAGCAAAGCTATACCGCAAAGTAGCGTCTATATATTTTTGACCCAGCAGATTCTGTCATAAAAATAGATTTTTAACTAGTTCAGACGATACACCACTGCCGAGATCTCGAGCTCTCGGGTTCGAATTTTAGCTCTGCTATCGACCGGCTGGGTGCCTACACAGACATGATTGGCATGTAAGAGTCTGAGGGTGGGAGGACGACAGGATTCTTCATTATTGCTGCAGTTGCGGCCTCTGCTGGCTGGTGCATGCTACTGCATGCGTGTTGGAGGGGGCGTGCGTTAGGTACGGCGATACTCGGTGAGGGTCAGGGTCTGCAGCACTGAAAAGATACAACTGGGGAATTGGCTATGACTAAATTGTGAGAAAAATGCCTAAAACATGTAAATACCGTGATGGATCACGTCCTGTTCACACCCTGTTTATTTTATGAAGAGCATCATGGCATTTTTCCAGCTCGCGATTCAAATCAGGGATGCAAATTTTGCCGGATTCATTTAGGCGAGAAAAAGCCGTCGGCGACGCCCGTGTCAGCGAGGCCTGACGTATCAAATATGGCAGGAATACAGAACAGGAAGCACATCAGAGAGCGATTTAAAACGTAGCTAAGCTAAACAAAGAGTCCGCACATGCAGCGTCGCATGCAGCCGACTGCACACTCATGCAAAGCGTCCACGCCTCATGGTCCATGTTTTTGTCTGTAATAAGGCCAGTCAAACTAGCTTTGTTTATATGAGCACAGAGGAGCCACTAGCTGTAGTCAAGCATGATCGCTAATGAGGAATTACGACGTTGTATCTTAAGATTAAATGACATGATAGAATTTTTCAATAATTTGAGGTGGCAGCGGTCTAAAGCACCAACACCACCTGAGATCTCCAGCTCGAATCGCACACAATGCTTTCGACCTGGCCAGGCGCCCCATACTGGTGCAAACGGCTGTGCCAGAGGGAGGTGGAGGTCGAACGGGTTTCATTTCAGCTGTGATTGTGACCTATGTTGTCTGGAGGAAGAACCTACACCAGTGGTGGGAATTCGCAGAGTTTGTCACATGGCTTGTGATATGCTGGCAGGTGAAAAGAAGTGGCATCAGAGTCCGAGGGGGGCAGGTGATAGTGTCAGTGCTGGGGTGTATTTGTGCCAGGTTTCATACTTCAGGCTATTTAAAGTGTATTTTCTTTATATTTAGGGTCCACTTGAACCTTGAATGATATTCCGCTATCACACCAAGCATTGGGATTCTGGACTCTCCGAGTTTGAATCTCAGCTCTGCTACCGGTCGGCTGGGCACCCCGAGCGGGCACAAAATCGTCCACTCGTCAGCCGAGTTAAAAAAAGACTGGACTAAAAAATGGGCGGGGTCTTCGACGCTGTGTAAGGACCCTGTTTGGTAGCCCGAGGCGCCTGTACAGAAGTGTGGATCAGCGCGTGACTCTCCATGCGCAAGACCGACCTCACACACGATCCACCAAAGTACGGGCGAATAAGAAGGGGTCGGTGGAGCGTGCAGGCGTCGGAGGGAGGGCGTGTCAGGAGAATATTCCCTCCGTATGCCATCAGGGTCTCCAGCAGAGGAAGAGGAACTGGCTATGACTAAATTGGAAGAAAAAGAGAGAAAATCCAGAGTCTAAATCTAGATTTTCAAAATCCAGACTTCGTCGCTGCGGAGGAAGAAAAGAAGAACGACGAGTTCAAGGTTCACAAATTGATCGATTGTTGTGAAGAACGCAGGACGCTGGTTTAGATCAGACTGGTCACACAGAGCTACTGGACGTCTAACGAAAACAAAATCAATAGAGATTGAACAGAGAGCGAACGATCAGAATCTACACGACACGATCAGAAACGGTTCTGAGCTCCTGCTGAGTAAAAAAACACTACCAAACTGGTTCCCAGTCGCTACAGGCTCCAGTATAAAAGCCTGAGGTTTATTCGGAGGTCAAGGTCTCCCCTCGTCACGCTACAGGACGCATCACCAGTACAGTAAATATCCGTCACATTCCTGAGAAGATACTTCGAGGAAACTGTGACTCTGAACAGAACCAGTTTTTAATGCGATTTCGTGTGTTTGCATAAAAACAACTGAGCGCAGGACAGGAAACTGGTTTGTCGAGTGAATACGGTGATTTGCATACGACACACAACATGGCAAAGAGTATTTTAGTTGGATGTTGATCAGAAAGACGTGGTTACGGGTTTCTTACGAAATATCTGCAGAAGCCCTCGGCCGCCCTGTCCGTAATTCTATTATTACTGTACATTTATCACAGCTTATTTCTTTTAAAAGGTAAGTTTTTCGTAATGGCCTAACACGATGTCGGAGTTCAGAACCAAACGTCTCTCGGAGACTAGATTAATTGTCTTAATTTTAATTTCGTCGACTCGGCCACTGTGTGGCTGTTCTGACAGATGTTGTTGTTTGTGAGCGTCGCTCCTCCGTGTTCTCCGACCTCGCTCTGATAAGAACGTCCGAGATGGAAAAACCAACAGCGCGGTGGGAAAAACGTTCTTCATTTAAAGTCTCGAGCTTCAGCGTTAGCAAAAACAAGCCGAGCAAATATTGCGCAATCATCAGATCGGCAACATGACAGGGTCAAAAGTATCAGGACGCCCCTTCTAATTACTGAATTAATGTGTAAAAAAAAGGTTGCGTTCCATCATAGTTCCTCTATAGTTCCTCTATAGTCCCTCTTTAGTTCCTCTGTAGTCCCTCTATAGTTCCTCTGTAGTTCCTCTGGAGTTCCTCTATAGCTCCTCTATAGTTCCTCTGTAGTCCCTCTATAGTTCCTCTGTAGTTCCTCTGGAGTTCCTCTATAGCTCCTCTATAGTTCCTCTGGAGTTCCGCTATAGTTCCTCTGGAGTTCCACTATAGTTCCTCTGTAGTCCCTCTATAGTTCCTCTGTAGTTCCTCTGTAGTTCCTCTGTAGTTCCTCTATAGTTCCTCTGTAGTCCCTCTATAGTTCCTCTGTAGTCCCTCTATAATTTCTCTATAGTTCCTCTAGAGTTCCTCTGGAGTCCCTCTATAGTTCCTCTGTAGTCCCTCTGTAGTCCCTCTATAGTTCCTCTGGAGTTCCTCTGGAGTTTTGCTATAGTTCTGCTGGAGTTCCTCTGTAGTTCATCTGTAGTTCCTCTGGAGTTTTGCTATAGTTCTGCTGGAGTTCCTCTATAGTTCCTCTGTAGTTCCTCTATAGCTCCTCTGGAGTTCCTCTATAGCTCCTCTGGAGTTCCTCTGAAGTTCTGCTATAGTTCCTCTGTGGTTCTGCTGTAGTTATTAAACCCTGTAACGTCACTGAAGGCTCGTGTCCCGGAGCGGTGCAGGAACCGTCGCATTCTGTGGTATTTTGACTTGTTTCTGAAAATTCAGGTAATGCAGCTAGGACGCCTGTCATATATATATGTATGTATGTATGTATGTATGTATACATCTCCCTATATTGACAAACGATTGGCTGAATGTCTGTGGGGAGGGATAGTAGATAAACAGGGTTCCTCATCACTGAGCAGTTATGACCTCTGCTGGACCCTCCAGATGCCTGTACCAATGACAGCTGATCACGAAGTCAGCGTGTGGCTCTCTGCACGCGATACTGCGCTCAGTGAGACCCGGCCATTGCCTGGTGAAAAGAAGCGGCGGCAGCAAGGAGAGAGAGATAAGCTCAAATTACATGCTGCTGGATTGGGCGAAAAAAGGGGGAAAACCAATTAATTAATACCACTGTTCAACAATATCACTGTTCATACACAATCCAGAAAATACGGCAAGGACAAAATAAGACCAGGAAAATATGTATGTATATTTACGCGTTAAAATTTTAATCGCGATTACAAAAATGTATCAAGATTAAAATTTTTAATCTAACTATTTTTATTTGGCATGATAAACTACTTTTAGCGGTTTTCACTTTTTTTACGTGTTGATGAAAAGATGAATGAAATCACGCGATCTCTGTAACGAGTATTTCCATTGGCTGCTAGAGCTGTCCATCAAAACCGCGTAGCTCCGCCTCCTTCCCCTCCGGTAAAAAGTGAAACTCTGTGTGATGTTTCATCTCTACAGTTTATTCAGCTTATTCTATCACATGGTTATAAACATGATTTATATTTGTGAAGTTTGTAGTTTTCTAAAAACACATTCGTATCTGATATTTATATGGACTAAGCGTTTACATGGACTGTTTTAATTAACACTTTTTTTATATAGCTACAGTCAATTACTTATAGATAATGTTTGCTAACTTGACTGTTTCAGGTATTTATAGGTGTTTAAATGGTAATGTAGAACAGTATTTCCCAGTATTCTTTCTGCACAAACACAGTATTAAAGGGTTTTCTTAATAGATCTATGAAATAATCATATCTGTGTTTTGATGCTTTATTGATGCCTTATATTAGATCAAAACATTATGGTTGGTGCACCTGTTTTCAGTGTCAGGGTCATGAACAGGAAAAGATCCTCACTTTTGTCAGATAATGTGCTTTCTACAATGAATTTAGATTTAATAATTCTATCATATTTTATGAATGTTTTATTGGTAAACACGTTCTTGCAATAACAATGTGCATAACTGTTCAAATTTTGCTTAATTATTAGTTTGCGATTAATTAAGATGAATACATATATATTTAGGGCTGTCACACGATAAAAAATTTTAATCGAGGTTAATCTCGATTAATTTTGTTCTTTAATCGCGATTAATCTCGATTAAAATTTTTAATCGTGTGACAGCCCTAATATATATATAAAAGCGGTGTGACTCTCAGTATGAGCTGTGGCTCTGTGTGGGAAGCGTCGCCGGATGGTGAAAAGAACAGCAGAAGGAATTAAGCAGGAATTTGTTTCCCTACTGTCTGAACTTTTATTTGGAATGGGGTTTTAAAGAAGGAACGCTGATCACCCCGTCACGCCCGACACATCGATCAATGTACACACCTACTGTACAGAAAACAATATAGAGACGTCTGCACGACTGGACTAATAAAGACTGTCACGTTACCGAGCACAGCGCCGTACGGAGCACCAAATCGGTACAGGAACAAAATGGGGTGATGGGGGGGTGGGGGGTGGGGGTACTGGAGAGGAGCGACGCCCCATTAAACAGTACACAGGAGTCATGGTGATGTTATGAACCTGTTATGAAGCGCTGACGGTAACATCACATGCTGAATGAATTCTGCAGCCGATTGTGAAGTCCATCATTAGCGCGTTTCTATTTCTGAGCGCCGAGGGGAAAGTCCACAAGGGCGCGTCAAAAACAGTACCGGAGCACAAGGCCGGCGGACGCCCCACACCCCCCCCTCCACAGATCAGCGATACGCCCGTTCCTTAAAATACCTTTGACCCTTTCGGTGCCGCGTCCAGGCGGTCAGAAACCCGACGCCGGGCTGAGCGGGAGCGTTGGGGCGTGAGATCATCGCCAAGTAAAGCTACAAACAGCAACAAGATCATCGGATCACAGCGGATCGGATCGCCATGACGCGCTTTCAACACCGGGGGCACGAAGTTGTGCCACTCGCCCCCCGAACCGCGGCTCGCTCTATAATGAGAGGACTGACTCAGCGATTAAACAGCAAACACCAAACTCATGAGCGCTTATTAATACACAAACATCTGTTCTACTCCTCGAGTGTAGAATTTCTTTTTCCTTCCCTTTTTCTCCCAATTTAGTCGTATCCAGTTCCCCAGCTGTATGTCCTCTAATGCTGCAGACCCCAAACCTGACCGAGGAAGACCGTACCAGCATTGGGATGCCCCCTTCTAATGACTCCTAATGAATCTATGTGTTTTAGCTACAACAATTACTAACAGGTGTAAAAACAATTAACAATTTAAAGGAAATGATATGCTCTAAAAGATATGCTTTGCAGAAACAGTTTAGGGAAGGTCCTTTCTTGTCCTGTTCCAGCATGACTGCGCGTCTGTGCACAAAGCACTCTATAAAGACACGGTCTAAAGAGCCAGCCATACAAATGCTGTCGTATTTCGACCAAGTGGGCACAAATTCCCACAGACACACTTCAGTCTTGAGGGAAGCCTTCTCAGAAGAGCGGCCGTCACTCCGTTTGGAATAGGACGTCCGACAAGTTCATGGTCAGGTGTCCGGAACACACGATTTAAAACATTAGAACTTTTGTCCATACAGCAAAGTGTTTATAATCTCAGCCGGCTGTAGATCACAGATTCATGATTTTAATACGGAGTAAATAAATGCTTATCATTTTAACCTGCAGGAGTGGAAGGTCACCGAGCTGTTGAACCTTGGAGGTGAGGACGAGAACACGGAGAGTGAAACTAACAAACATCGTAAAAATAACAGAGGAGGAAAAAAAGAGATCGAACTGAATTATAAAATCATATAGCAGATCGGATCACACGCCGAGGGCTCTGCGTGTTGGAACGATAACAGGACAGATTACGTCTGATCAGGAAACGAAAGTGAAGATTCAGTTCATATAAGCGCGGCTGGTGTTTACGTTTATTTACACGCCTTAAACCACTGGATCAAAACTAAAGCTAGGTGGATGGATGGATGGATGGATGGATAGATAGATAAACAGTGTACAAATAACAGTAAAGATACAGAACCTGAACATACACAAACACAACAATAAAGACCTTTAAGGTACCTGTGTTTTACATATATTGAAAGCTGTGGACACCACAAGTGAGGATGAATGAATGGATAAGTGAATAAATAAATAAACAAATGTGCAAATGTATAAATATGTAAATGAATGGACGTGCAGGGAGATTCAGTTTTAGCTTTACAGTTGAAATTACAGTTTGTATAAGTATAAACTGTATAAATTATGTATAAATAAATGATTGCCTTGGTTAAATTGTTTTGGCGCAGCAGTTCAGTGACAGAAATGTCACATTTTTACACTAGTAGAATTCAGCCACCTTGAGTGTCACACGTCGAGTAGATTTGCAGCTTTGACGCTTTGTTTTTACAGCTCGCAGCTGAGCTTAAGGTTCAGTTTAACAGAACTCTGGACTTTTCAAATTGTTTATACTCTGCAACTTGCAGACACAGCGAAGAGAAAATGATTCTCACTGTTTCACAAAACTGGTCCACAGCACCTTACCACAGATCCCTGGATCGACTGATCTTATTGGTAGTGGGCTAGTGGAATTTACCACTGCGCTATCCGAGTGCTCGTGCATGTACACACACTAAATGTTCAAAAAACACCAACAGAAGCAGCACACAAACAAACACACACACTTATGCACACAGATACACACACATATGCACACGGTTACACACACACAGACACACTCATACACAGACACACACACACATATGCACACAGATACACACACTGACACACACATACACACACACACATATGCACACACACATATGCACACACACATATGCACACAGACACACACTCATACAGAGACACACAGACACAAACACACAGACACACAAATACACACACTCACACACACACAAACACACAGACTCAAATACACACACTCAGACACACATACACACACACACACGATGGCAAATAGCGACCTGGAAGAGGAAGAAGGGTCAGAAGAACGAGGCAGCGCTGCCTGACAGAATTTGGAATTCCAGACCCCTCCGGCGGAGAGGGAACCTACAGGGTGGGCCACTTCAAAGACATTCCACACGCAAAGCACTCTGGGAGAAATACCTTTCCAAAGAGCGAAGCGCCAGAACGGCCTGAACATGTGGAGCTCTCAGACAACAGCGGCGATAAATTTACACTCACACGGCTTAGAGCTCAACCAACACACCTACTGCACTACAGCAACTACAATCAGTGCCACAATTATTTCCACCCTGAATAAAACCTCTGTGGGTAATAAACTCAATTCCACTCAGAACACGTGAGAAATTAAAGCTTGAATTAAAATAAAATACAACAAAATGTGGGTCAGGGTCACGGTGAGTCCGGTGTCCCCGGAATTACTGGACACAATGCATTAACACACCCGGGACAGAATACCAGTCCATACTGGGGCCTGATCAGACACTCAATCATGTCTGTGTGCAGACGCCCGACCGGCTGACAGCACCATCAGGGATTCGAACCCTGGATCCCAGAAGCACTTGGCCGGTATAATGTACCGCTGTTTTCTAGATTCACCCCCAAACAGCCATCCATTACCTTATTATTTCCTGGGGTATAAATATTCATGACACAGAGGCCAAATGAAGCTCCCTCAGTGCTGAACTTCATAAATCCTCTTTAAATTAGTTAAAATGATCAGGTTATTTAAAGACGCCAGAATCCACCACAAAGACAAGGATTTAAATACGTTTTTAGAAAAGCTGTAGTGTGTGTCGTCCAGGGTCTGATTTGTATTTACCCTCTACTGACCGGGCACCGGATCCACTGTGACACTGATCAGGATGAAACAGATAAACAAACATGTTCAAAACCCAAAATTAAGAAAGAATTTTAAATCACATACATTTATAACTTTAGTACTTTGATGGAAAGCTGCTGTTTTGATTTTCATCCATTTCTTCTGGCATTTCCTGTGGGTTTCAATCTAATGAACTTACAATTTGAAAATCTTAAATCAATTTTCAACAGGATTGAAGTCAGGAGATTTGCATGGTCATGTAAGCACTTTTTCAAAGTTTCCAAATCCACAGCTAGAAGCCACGTCTGTGTGAACTTTCTGCAGGATAACGTGGATCACGATAAAGGATCCGTGCTGCACTGGGAACCCTGAGAGGAACCATGACCTCACAGACTTGGACGTACCAGCAGGTTCAGAATAAAACCCAGCTGTCTCTGGCAAGAACCTAAAACTGGGTCACTGGATCTTCTGGTGGGACAGTGATCCAAAAAATGGATCCAAAGTCCCGTAACGTGCTCGGCTGTTTGCTAAGCACGGAATCGAGCATCCGGCAGCATCATGACCAGAACGAAATGGTTAGAGAAAATGCCAAAGCATTAGAACCACTGGAGCTCCCAGAGGAAACCCACACAGACACGGGGAGAACATGCAAACTCCACAAAGATAGGACCCAGAACGCTTTACCTGGGAATGGAACCCAGGACCTTCTTGCTGTGAGACAACAGTGCTACCCACCGAGCCCACGTGCCGCCCCTAGAGTCCCTAAAGTTCACATAGTCAAAGGTCAGCCAGAGCGGCCGAGCTAACTCCTGTTCGACGTCGAAGGCACCAACAATGGACATGTAAGCATTGGGACTGGACATCAAAGCAACAGTAGAAGATCACCGGGACGGTCGGTAGGATGAACCACTTTGCAACGTCCAGATAACATCCTGGTACCTGACTGGTGGTCCTAATGTTTTGGCTCGTCGGTGTACGTGCACACATTTCGAAACTGTTCACATGGTCTTGTTAGATAAGAAGTATCGACCACGACGAAGGTGAAGGAGCTTCGTAACTTTCTCAACATTTGCTGCAGAGCCTCAACAAACATCTTCAACATCCCTGTCAGCACGACTGCTCTCAAGATCTGCTTTCACAACACGCCCTTAGACTGATGATAAGTAAGCTAAAGGAGAAGTCCAGTGTGACTTTAAAACCATCGCACGATGACCTGAGAGCAGCAGGAACAACAAGCAAGGAGTCGTACTCCAATCTCCAGTCAACACACCACACAACGTTCCTCTAACACCGGCGCATTTAGACTAACAGCAGCGCAAGATTAAACACTAAAGCAAACTGAAAGTAAAACATGCTGGGGATAAATCAGCTTCTCATGTCTGGAGAACGAAGGGTGGTATTTATGATCCCCAAAATCAAACAAACCCACTGTGAAACATGGTGGTGGGAGCATCATGATGATGGGCTGCATGTCTGCATACTGCACTAAAGCTTTACACATTATAGAAAACACGAATCCAGTGAATGTGCTGGGACATAATAAAGGAAAATTTCATTTCCAATAAACTAAATCTGGAGTAAAATAACTGTGAGTACGTTAGATTGAAACCCAAAGTAAATCATTATTTTTAACTGCAAACATCATAAACTGCAGCTTTCCATCAAAGTACTAAAGTTATAAATGTTTGTGGTTTAAAATTCTTTCAATTCTCTCTCCCTCAATATTTACAAATAAAAAGCTACGATCATTTATTAACAATCTGTTACATAAACCATTTCATCCTGATCAGTGTCACAGTGGATCCGGTGCCAGACAGGGGTAAATACATTTACATTTTCGGCATTTAGCAGACGCTTCTATCCAAAGCGACTTACAGTGCTGTAACAGTATTCATTTTAAGCAATTGAGGGTTAAGGGCCCAACAGTGGCAACCTGGCAGTGGTGGGGCTTGAACCAGCGACCTTTCGATTACTAGTCCAGTAACTTACCTGCTAGGCTACACCTGCCAATACATATATCAGACCCTGGATAACACACACTTACACGTGCACACACAACTAGGACCAATTTAGGTCCCTCTGATTGTCGATAATAAATGGAAAGCAACCGGACTACACGGAGAAAACCCACTTTTTAGGGAGAGTGACTACAGGTGAGGATAGAACCCAGTTTTCCAGGGCACTCATGCTACTGTGTGGCACCCACTCTCAAACAGACAGACAGACAGACAGACAGACAGATTATAGATAGATAAACAGACAGACAGACAGACAGACAGACAGTTAGACAGATAAATAAATAGATACAGACAGACAGTTAGTTAGACAGACAGACAGACAGACAGACAGATAGATAGATAGACGGACAGTTAGACAGACAGACACTTTATTTATCCCAGGGGAAATTATTGATTATTGTGCAATAACACGAGGAGTTTTATTTAAATTCAAATGTGCACTTTTATCCACATTAATCACCATTGTGACATAAATATTGACGTAAGAACTACTATATTTTCCCTTATATATATGAAATACATGAAATAAAGTTAAACAGAATATATTGTGATGATGGATTTGGGATATCTCACCCACCTGCTCAACTCACACACCGACTACAACAAAATAAGAAGATAATATCAAGGTGATTTAATTCCACTGATGATGAACCTCGTGTTTACATTTATTATTTATACACATACAGGTTAGTCTACTGCTACACTAGGGTGTAGTGGGGTGGGGTGTGGTGGGGTGTGGTTTGGAACACAGTTCAGCTCTGTTGTGTTGTGGCTGAGACTCCCTGGTAAACACGCACTCATCCCTGCAGAGTTAAACGGAGTCTGAGGATCCAGACTTTGTTGTGTCGCCTGAAATCTGGAATCGGAAGCAACCTGCCACCACTTCCGGTTTCCACTAGGGGACTCCAGTTGGGAGGAAGAGCTAATGTGGCCTCCAGGCTGATCCAGGCCTGAGGGACACGGTGCGGAGCAGGGTGGCACCCAAAACATCCCCAAATAAAGGCGCGCTTAAACAAAGCGAAGTAGTAAACCTTCTGTGAAAGCATGAACTGATCCTGGAGCTGCTGATGGATGAGAAATAATGTAGAGGAAGGAAAAGTCGCACCAGTAACACAAACCAGCAGCAGCAGCGCAGAAACGCGCAAAACAAAGCCGCTTACAATGTAACGATGTCGGCGAGATGAAAGAGAGCCGCCGACACATCAAAGAGATCAGGTTTAATACTCACTCTCAGCATGCAGACATCCACACTGAAACACAAGCACCAGAAAAGTCACCAAAACAGCCAGGCAGGGATCCGGGCGCATTGTGACTCCCGTTCTGATCTCCAGTGTTTTAATTTTAGACAAATTAATCCGTTTAGGTTTAAGTCACGTCCAAAACTTCTTCTTTTTAATAAACGACCCTGTGTTGCAACAACAACCCCAAAAAAGCAGGAAAGGTCTGGAAAGTTGAGGGCGGACTGTTGCCCAACGTGGAGCTTCACTCTGTTTTCTTTCTCTGTTTATTTCTTATTCAGTTTCTCTCGCAGCAGACTGGAATAAAAAATATATTCTTCTGTTAAATAAAATAAATTAACGCAAATCTTCTTCATATTTTCCTATTCAGGCTGACAACAATCAGGAATAAACAAACTCCATGTGAGATGTGCGCTGAGTCCAGACTGACATGTGTTTATCGGGCCTGCAGGTTCACCAGTTCACTTCTGAGAAATTCGACTTATCCAATATTGCGCAAAAAAAACCCAGCAGCTCCTTTTAGGTTCAAATATGCAGGGATTTAAACCCCCCTCGATCTCCTTATTATCGTCTTCAAAACTTCCACCTTCCAGATTTCAGAATAAACTAGTAATTAATCCACAACTCGTCCAGTCTGGTGCATGTTTTGCTCATAAATTCGCCCCCCGGAGCCGCGGACGCGTTTTTACGCGCTCACATGCGCACCAGTTCACTGCGACGCGCCGTCTGCGAAGCTCCAGTCCACGCACAGCACCGTGAATCCGGTTCTAACCGTGTGTGCTGAGTCTGTCCGAGCCAGAACGACGCGGTTCGTGTTGAATAATCGTTGTTAGAAATGTAAGCACCACGCCGCGGGTTCGAAACTCAACAGATCCGCGCAAAAGCGCAAAAAGCCCCGAATCCCACGGACACGCTTTAGGTCTGTAAACACGCGCGGAACCGAGTGGAAAAATCCTCGTATTTGGGTTGAAACCCGGAGTAAATCGTGTCGGTGTGAGTGGTGCGGGTTGCGTCTCTCTCCGTGTCCCTCCAGCAGTAAACAAGTCAGCTCGGGTCGATCCGCGGTGCGAGAGAAAACCCGGAGACTGGATCCACCGGATCAGGAGCGCAGGATCAGGATCAGCAGCATCAGCGCCTCCCAGTAAACACTTCAGCAGCTGTACTGGGTGCGAATGTTGTGCGTTTGTGTTTTAAGCTGCCTGGTTAAGCAGAACAGCATCATTTTAATAAAGTTCAGACATAAAATCACACCTACACAGAATTCTCTGTAACTGAACTCATTTTAATGTTAATGTATATAATTCTGGTATATAATCCATATAATTACAACAGTGTATTTACAAATTCTATTCCACTTACTAACATTATATTACAAAAACATCACTAATACTTTAAGAATATAAGACTTTGTAAGATAAGAACATTTAATTAACTTAAATATAATGAATGTAAATTAGTAGAAAATAACAAATTATCACCTCATAAAAACTAAAATAAAAAGTCATGTTGCTATAATATATACATTCATTTATTTTCTTATCCGCTTATCCAGTTAGGGTTGTGGTGCTGGAGCCTATTCCAGCTTTTCAATGGGCGCAAGGCAGACCGTAACACCCAGTCCATCGCAGGGCACACACACACACACACACACGCACTCATTCACCTATAGAGCAATTCAGTGTCTCCAATTAACCTGACTGCATGTTTTTGGACTGTGGGAGGAAACCCACGCAGACACGGGGAGATCATGCAAACTCCACACAGAAAGGATCCGCCTGGGGATCGAACCCAGGACCTTCTTACTGTGAGGCGACAGTGCTACCCACCGAGCCACCGTGCCGCCCTATATAATATACAATAATATAAAATAAAATAATATAATATAATGGGGACAGTGGGTAGCGCTTTGGGCAATCAGTCAGAAGATTGTAGGTTCAGCATGAGCTTCTTCTTGTTTTTGTTCCTCAGCCTTTGTCCCGTTTTTGGGGATCGAACCCAGGACCTTCTTGCTGTGAGGCGACAGTGCTACTCACTGAGCCACCGTGCCGCCCTGTAGGTTCAGCATGAGTGAACTCTATAAAAAAAGAAACTCCAGGAACGTCCTGCACAGAGCCCTGACCTCAGTCCCACCTAACAGCTCTGGAATAAACCGGAACATCAACCAACACCAGTGCCCAGTCTGTCATCTTTTGATTGAATGGGCACAAATTCCCATACACAGACATACCTCAAAGTCTTGTGAGATGCTGAAAAGCTCACACAGAGGTCACTCTGTTTTAATAGCATTTGTTTTTAAAACTGGATGTCCAACAAGCTCATGGTCAGGTGTCCAAATACTTTTGGTCACGTGGTGTATGTAGAATATGTGGACTGTACTGAAAAGCAGGTCCGTCCCAGAAAACCAAGCAGCAAATTCTTGTCAACTAAAAATGAGGCAGGAACTCAAACTGGTTCCTCAATGTTTTTAGATTGGTGATATCGTATAGATGAAAGTTTCCGACACCACAGGTGACCGATGTTCACCCAGGTGAGTAATGACCACGCCCAGTGCTTCAGTAACAGTCCGATACTCCACACATGCTGACCGAACGAAAGCAAACAGACGAAAGGTCGTTCAGACCACAGAGCTGTTAAACACACACCGCAGTGTGATCCTGAGGAATTCATCAGCTCCCTCGTTCACCTGAAGCTCGGTATGGCGGCCCCGGTCACCTGCTGCAGGGTGGACATG
The DNA here is from genome assembly GCF_030014385.1 of Trichomycterus rosablanca. Classification (NCBI taxonomy): domain Eukaryota; kingdom Metazoa; phylum Chordata; class Actinopteri; order Siluriformes; family Trichomycteridae; genus Trichomycterus; species Trichomycterus rosablanca. Next base: position 1,605,887 of record NC_086004.1, read on the forward strand.
AGACCCGAGGACAGATAAAAACAACCTCGGACTGTTAGTCGTGAGCTGGTGTGTGTTCAGGACGAGGGGTGAGATCAGTGAAATGATGTAATCCATTATGTGGAGCAAGACATTGGAGGACAGGTCATCTGGAGAAGAGCTCGGACCTAAATTTAGATGGACACACTGGCGTCCGGACATTATGTGCATTTTGTTATGTAAGAATAAATAATCGACAGACTGGGATAAGAACTAAACACATCCTGATCAGGATTGTAGTGGGAAACACTGGGAACAAGGCAGCAATACAGTCTGTACGGGCACCAGTTTATCTTAGCCAGTGTTCATTCAGTCATTGTTTGATTTACGGGTGGCTCGGTGAGTAGCTCTGTCACCACACAGCAAGAAGGTCCTGGGTTTGATCCCCAGGCGGGGCGCTCTGTGTCCTTTCTGTGCGGAGTTTGCATGTTCTCCCCGTGTCTGCGTGGGTTTCCTCCCACAGTCCAAAAACATGCAGTCAGGTTAATTGGAGACACTGAATTGCCCTATAGGTGAATGTGTGTGTGTGTGTGTGTGTCTGCCCTGCGATGGACTGGCGCGTCCAGGGTGTTACTGTGTGCCTTGCGCCCATTGAAAAGCTGGGATAGGCTCCAGCCCCCCTGCGACCCTGATTGGATAAGCAGATAAGAAAATGAATGAATGAATGTTTGATTTACCACCAGTTTACCCTGGTCAGGGTCACGGTGGGTTTGATTCATTGTGCAAAAGGCAGGAAACACATCGGACAGGCCGCCAGACACCACAGGGCACACACATTTAATATTTAGTATAAGATAATATAAGACTGCACGTCTTTGGAATTGTAGGAGGAAACGGGGAGAACATGCAAAATCCACACAGCAAGGAATCGAACCCAGACCCTTCTTGGTATGAGGTGACACACCAGGTCTGGTCCTCATACCAAATCTGGCACAGTTTTTACCCTGCATTTCCTTCCTGGTGCAACCCTCCTATTTCTATCCGGGCTTGGGACCGGGGTTAAGAGTGCACTGATAAGTGCACTTCCCAATGGCTAGGCTGTTTCACCCCTCACTCCCAAGCATGTCCATGCAGACGCCCGACTGGCCGATAGCACAGCTGAGATTTGAACCCTGGATCCCCAGATCTCAGCAGTACTGGGTTAGCTCAGTATGTATAAAATAAGATGTAGAAATCATTTATATAGATACGTTATACCCTTTAAACTTTGTAGCAACAGTTTAAGGAAGGTCCTTCTATAATTTCTGCTGTTAAAGATCATAACGTTGCAGATCTGATCATGAGAACGTGCTTAGCTGGAAACAAGCTGCGGTATGTCCGAAAGAGCCGCAGATGTTCTTCAGCCTTGGCGTTCCATGAAGGAATCTCAGGGATAAACGGTGTGACGTCAGCGCCGACCTTGGAGGGCACGAATGCCACGTTCTTCTCCGGACCGCATTATCATTTCCTAACAGTCTGAATGTGAAGATGAACGGAAGCAAAAACAAAAGAGCTGAAAAAAAACCCACACACATTTTTTTGTTGTTGTTGTTGAAAGGCTAGAACTTTAAGACAATCACATGTTTATCACCGCGGTCGATACACGGCGGCCTGGCTCGGCGTCTGTTTTGTTCTCGGCCTTGGTTTATCTTAATCAGTGTGTTCCTGAGCCGTTTCCTGGAACAGCGCTGCTCCTGCTGGCGTTTGGCTCTCCGACGCCCAGCTAAGACCTTTCAGAGGTGAGAGGATCAGTGTGGGAGAAATGAAAAGCCTGATCTGACCTGTGGGCACCGAAGAGTCGATCAGGCCGCGCAACAATACAGAGCTGCAGGGGGTCGAGGAACACTCGTGTCGGGGCACTGATTAATTACGGCGGTGCTGGTGTGTTGTGTTGTGGGGTGGTAAATTACCAAACAACAAGAAGCCGGAATAATTAGAGGGCATTTTTACCACCCGCACAGGGCATTGTACCAGAGAACCGGGCATCAGCCTCACCCTCACACGCACCATCAGATCCACATCTAATAGATCCCTCACCCTCACACGCACCATCAGATCCACATCTAATAGATCCCTCACCCTCACACGCACCATCAGATCCACATCTAATAGATCCCTCACCCTCACACGCACCATCAGATCCACATCTAATAGATCCCTCACCCTCACACGCACCATCAGATCCACATCTAATAGACCCCTCACCCTCACACGCACCATCAGATCCACATCTAATAGATCCCTCACCCTCACACGCACCATCAGATCCACATCTAATAGATCCCTCACCCTCACCATCAGATCCACATCTAATAGATCCCTCACCCTCACGCGCACCATCAGATCCACATCTAATAGATCCCTCACCCTCACACGCACCATCAGATCCACATCTAATAGATCCCTCACCCTCACACGCACCATCAGATCCACATCTAATAGATCCCTCACCCTCACACGCACCATCAGATCCACATCTAATAGATCCCTCACCCTCACACGCACCATCAGATCCACATCTAATAGATCCCTCACCCTCACACGCACCATCAGATCCACATCTAATAGACCCCTCACCCTCACACGCACCATCAGATCCACATCTAATAGATCCCTCACCCTCACACGCACCATCAGATCCACATCTAATAGATCCCTCACCCTCACCATCAGATCCACATCTAATAGATCCCTCACCCTCACGCGCACCATCAGATCCACATCTAATAGATCCCTCACCCTCACACGCACCATCAGATCCACATCTAATAGATCCCTCACCCTCACACGCACCATCAGATCCACATCTAATAGATCCCTCACCCTCACACGCACCATCAGATCCACATCTAATAGATCCCTCACCCTCACACGCACCATCAGATCCACATCTAATAGATCCCTCACCCTCACATGCACCATCAGATCCACATCTAATAGATCCCTCACCCTCACACGCACCATCAGATCCACATCTAATAGATCCCTCACCCTCACACGCACCATCAGATCCACATCTAATAGATCCCTCACCCTCACCATCAGATCCACATCTAATAGATCCCTCACCCTCACATGCACCATCAGATCCACATCTAATAGATCCCTCACCCTCACACACACCATCAGATCCACATCTAATAGATCCCTCACCCTCACATGCACCATCAGATCCACATCTAATAGATCCCTCACCCTCACACACACCATCAGATCCACATCTAATAGATCCCTCACCCTCACACGCACCATCAGATCCACATCTAATAGATCCCTCACCCTCACCCTCACCATCAGATCCACATCTAATAGATCCCTCACCCTCACACGCACCATCAGATCCACATCTAATAGATCCCTCACCCTCACACACACCATCAGATCCACATCTAATAGATCCCTCACCCTCACATGCACCATCAGATCCACATCTAATAGATCCCTCACCCTCACACACACCATCAGATCCACATCTAATAGATCAATCACCCTCACACGCACCATCAGATCCACATCTAATAGATCCCTCACCCTCACACGCACCATCAGATCCACATCTAATAGATCCCTCACCCTCACACGCACCATCAGATCCACATCTAATAGATCCCTCACCCTCACACGCACCATCAGATCCACATCTAATAGATCCCTCACCCTCACCATTTTTATGAGCTAGTTATTGAAATGCACATTTTTAGGAGATGATCTGTGTATAAATGAACGTTAATAAAACACTCATACAGTGACTAGAAATATTTACTGCTTACAAACACAAACGTCAGACTTGTGTGGTTAAACATGATCACTGGCGTGATCCTTTCGTTTATATTTACTAATGAATTCATTTAAGGTGCCACCCGAGTACACAGATCCACCCTGGCAACACACTCACACCTTCACACACACCTTCACACACACACCTTCACACACACACACACACACACACACACACACACACACACACACACACACACACACACACACACACACACACACACTCCTCAGGTCAATTTAGAACACCCTATATAACTTGGGAATACCATACCCAAAAGATTCAGTACCCAAAAAAACACATGCACACATAGGAAGAACATGCTAAATTCTTTAGAACCCAGGATGAGGTTTGAATCCAGGTTCCTAGCACCCACACTACTGGTACTACTACTAAACTACTAGTCTGTGTGGTGTCATTTTAAGACCTAAATGTGGCTTGATGTACACACACACACACACACACACACACACACACCCACGTCGTAGTTAATAAACATTCATTTGTCATTATTTCTTTGTTCCTGCTGCGTCTCAGGTCGCTCCCCTGCAGCTCAGGCAGGTTCAGACAGGCCTGCTGGACCCTGAATCTAAGGATGGACTTACAGTAACACGTCCTGCTCAGCCGAGCCTGAACAAGATCAAACATCCTGTTTATCCTGGTCAGAACTCAGATCATCAGGATCACAGCCGGACCCTATAACCAGGGAACAGTCTTCAGACTCTGTAGTCCAAATCAGTAATTATATCAGTAATACTTTCCATATAGAAGCACTTTGTAGTTCTACAATTACTGACTGTAGTCCATCTGTTTCTCTGCATGCTTTGTTACCCACTTTCATGCTGTTCTTTAATGGTCAGGACCCCCACAGGACCACCACAGAGCAGGTATTATTTAGGTGGTGGATGATTCTCAGCACTGCAGTGACACTGACATGGTGGTGGTGTGTTAGTGTGTGTTGTGCTGGTATGAGTGGATCAGACACAGCAGCGCTGCTGGAGTTTTTAAATACCGAGTCCACTCACTGTCCACTCTATTAGACACTCCTACCTAGTCGGTCCACCTTGTAGATGTAAAGTCAGAGACGATCGCTCATCTATTGCTGCTGTTTGAATCGGTCATCTTCTAGACCTTCATCAGTGGTCACAGGACGCTGCACACGGGGCGCTGTTGGCTGGATATTTTTGGTTGGTGGACTATTCTCAGTCCAGCAGTGACAGTGAGGTGTTTAAAAACTCCACTCATACCAGCACAACACACACTAACACACCACCACCATGTCAGTCACTGCAGTGCTGAGAATCATCCAGCACCTAAATAATATCTGCTCTGTGGTGGTCCTGTGGGGGTCCTGACCATTGTAGAACAGGGGGAAAGGGGGTAACAAAGCATGCAGAGAAACAGATGGACTACAGTCAGTAATTGTAGAACTACAAAGTGCTTCTATATGGTAAGTGGAGCTGATAACATGGACAGTGAGTGTAGAAACAAGGAGGTGGTTTTAATGTTATGGCTGATCGGTGTATGTAATACTGATCCCTGTGTGGACCCGCTGGAACCGGATATGGTGAATGCACTGACTGGATAGTAGAGACAAGAGAGTGTAAAAGAGGCAGCGTCCCAAACCGCACACTGCTGTACTTAACTGTGAAACTTTATTAGAATACCAGTTAGCTTACAAGCATCTCCGGCTGTGTCCCAATCCACATATATGACAAATAAGCAGTCCATTACAGTCATTAGTATTTTTAAACACTGGTTAGTGTGTAGTAGGTTTGAGACACGACCCTTGAACCCGGGCACCGGTGCCCAGCACTGCCCCGTCTGCTGTGCCGATTCACCAGCAGTGTGACGTTAAGGCTCTTAAAGTCGTAGTTCCACCAGTCCAGCGGTGCCACCCAGCGGGCATCATCATCATCACCTGAGACGAGGGAAGAGGCGAATGAACAGGATCATGCTGATGAACATGAACGACACCAGTATGAGCATCAACCACAGGAGCCAGTTGACGGATTTCTTGGCGTGCTGCTCCAGTCGCTCCGACTCGGTCTTCAGCTTCTCGAAATTTTGATCGGCCTGTCGCATGGAGTGACTGAGAGTCTGGAACCCAGCAGAGAGAAAACGGACTCGTCAGATAAATCAAACGCACCACTATACTTCTCCACCTAATCTAGTCGTATCCAATTCCCTGATCAGATTTCCCCTGTACAGCTGCAGACCTCTTCTGACCGAGCCGTGACTAACACACGCCCCCTCTGACACGTGTGCAGTATCGACCGCTTCTCTTCACCTGCACCAGTCGGGTTCATGTGGAGATCTGTACTGCGCACGGAGAGTCACGCACCAATCTCGTCCCCGAGTTCCCAGGGCTGGATCAAGACGAGCCAGACTGGTGGCTCGAGAGGTACGAGATAGCTTTTACTTTATTTATTTAATATTTTTTTAATGCATTTTCTCCCCCTTTAGGGCGTCCAATCTCTGCCCAAATGCATCGTGCTTCCTCTCTGCCTCTGCCGATCCATGCCCTGACCGAGGAGATCGAAGCTAACCCACATCCCCTCTGACACGTGAGCAGCAGCCGCCTGCATTTTATCACCCACACATTGATGAGTGTTGTGCCACCTAGCATTGCGTGTGGAGAGACACACCCTAAGAGCACTCCTTCCTCATCTCTGTGTAGGCACACCAGTGCACCATTCTGACAGAGAGAGACCCACTTCCGGCCCTAGTCCCGCCCCTCTTGAACAACAGGCCAATCGTTGTTCATATAGCCGCCCAGCCTTTGACCGGTAAGGCAGAGCTGGATTCGATGCGATGTACTCGAGATCCAGCTCCGGTTGCAGCGTGTGTTTTTACCGCTGCGCCACCTGAGCGGCCTGCTTTTACTTTATTTTATTTATTTACCTTTTGGACTTTATTCCCTATAGTGAATCCACTGCCACTTGCACAATCCCTGATCATTAAGGATTAAGGAGAGCCGGATCACCACACACCCACCCCGACACGTGTCATGTGGCCGCTTCCCATCACCTGCCAAGCTTAGCTCCATGTGACTCCACACCAACACACACAAACACTCACATGGACACCCAGACAAGTCACGGTGATCGCATATCACATCGGCAGCATGAAGAGACCCCGTTAGACCCTCCCTCCCTCCCTCCCTCCCTCAAACACGACAGACTGTTTTTGTGTGGGCGCCCGGCCAGATCGGTGGCTCTGCTAAGATTCGAACCCATGTATCCAAAGCTGGATCTAAGCTTCTGTTATTGTAAACCCATCATAAAGGGATCAACTTCATATACAGGAGCTTTAAAAATAAGAGTCATTAGGAATGCATGACCGCCCTCTTGTGTTCAAAATGTGCTATTACACTCTGAGCACCAGCAAGTGTGAAGCAGCGAGAACCGAAGGGGTCGTATAAGTGAGACTGAAGGTCGCGACCTGATTGTCCTGTTTGATGATGTTCTGAGCAGCCAGCGTGTTGTTCTTCAGGTTGCGAGCCAGGCTGAGCATCTCCTCGGCCAACTTCTCCTGCGCGTTGTGATGGTGCTGCAGCACGGCGTCCAGCTCCGCCGCGCTCTCACGCCCGTCCGCTGAAGTGCCACCACGACTGGACGACGGTGAACGAGGGGTGAGAAAAACCCATCGATATGGAGACAAAAAAAACATGAGAACAAAACCGATGGACAGAAAAAATATATAATAACACCAGATATAAAGGACCGCTACCTTCTGTGTCTCACGTCGCTTTCAGACAAACCTGATTAAAAAAAACACAACACACACAAAATAAATCTTATACACTCAACATACACCAAATACAACAAATATACATCAGCACAGAATCTGGAAACACCAGCAGAATAAAAACAGAATATAAACATACCTGCACTTGCAGCAGCCTGTGGAAGGGAAATAAACACGTCGTTAGCGCTGGTTCATCCACTTTTTATTTACTTCTCATCATCCCTGTGGCTGCAGCTTTCAATTCCAGATTAAACACACAATATGGTCAAAAGTACACCCCTTCTAATTTTTTTTATTTTCTAATGTTTCAACCACAACAGTTGCTAACAGGTGTAATAAATCAATTATATAAAGAAAATTATGTTTAAAAACAGTTGAAAACAGTTTAGGGAAGGCTTTTTCCAATTCCAGCATTTTTCCAGAGGTCACTTTGTTTTAATACGTCTGTTTTTTTTATGGGACGTCCAGCAAGCTCATGATCACGTGTCCAAATACTTATAGGCTATATAGTGTGTATGTATAGTGAATGCACCATTTACATTTTCAGCATTTAGCGGACACGTTTATCCAAAGCGACTTACAGTATTGTGACAGTATACAGTCTAAGCAATTGAGGGTTAAGGGCCTTGCTCAAGGGCCCAAGAGTAGCAACATTGCAGTGGTGGGGCTTCAACCAGTGACCTTCTGATTACTAGTCCAGTACCTTAACCACTAGGCTACAACTGCCACTATTCTCAGAATAGTCTAGCTGAAGAGATCACACAGAGGTCGCTCTGTTTTAATACTGCCTGTTTTTAAAATGAGACGTCCAGCAAGCTCACGATCAGGTGTCCGAATACTTTTGGCTATATAGAGTATATGAATGTACACCAGCAAATCTTCCTGATTTAAAAGCAGCAGAAAAAAGGTGCTCACAGTGTTGAAGAGCTCCGAGCGCATTTCCCCCGTACACCGCGCTTTACTCTGCATGTGCACCGTCTTGCTGGCCACCATCCTCTCGCTGGAGATGGTCGGCGTCCGACCCGGCGCCAGGAACTGATTAGCCAGAGCTTTCTCGGTGGAGGACGGCTGCACGGGAACAGAAGAGACGGAGTGTGGGGTAAGTGAATTACACAGCGCGTTCCACTCAGAAGTGGTGGAGGATTAGATTTGAAACACGGATCTGACCAGTTTCTCGGCCTCGATGAGTCCTTTGAGGAAGTCCACTTTACGCGTGTAGTCGGTCAGAATCTCTGCTGTGGGTTTGCTAACATGAGAAACACATCAAATCATAACAGTTCACGCTGGACGGGGTTACAGAGGCGCATAAACACCATCAGAAAATATAAAAAATTATTATAATCATTAAACTGTAGTACCTCAAACTCTTCCTCAGCGCTACCAACATCTCCTCCAGAGCCCCGACGTACTTAAAGAACAAGAAGATTTATTTATTTTAACGTCAAGTTTTACACACTTTGGTTACAGGTAGTTACAAGATTCATCAGTTCACAAGTTTATTATCAAACAGTCATGGACAATTTTGTGTCTCCAGTTCACCTCACTTGCACGTCTTTGGACTGTAGGAGGAAAGCCACACAGACACGGACGGGGAGAACATGCAAACTCCACACAGAAAGGACCCAGACTGCTTCATCTGGGAATCAAACCCAAGACCTTCTTGCTGTGAGACAGCAGTGCTACCCACTTAGCCACCGAGCCGCCCCAAATTAAGAATGTAAATAAAATATATTGATGTTTATTTGGCAACTTTTATGCACCATGTAGCTCAAACCGCATTCAATTTATATTTAATTTATGGGGGGGAAATCGCATAAAAAGGTCGTTTATAATTTTTATGTATTAATTACATTTTGGGCGGCACGGTGGCTCAGTCGCCTCACAGCAAGTCCTTGGTTCAATTCCCAGGTGGAGCGGTCCGGGTTCTTTCTGTGTGGAGTTTGCATGTTCTCCCCGTGTCTGCTTGGGTTTCCTCTGTGAGCTCCGGTTTCTTCCCACAGTCCAAAGACGTGCAAGTGAGGTGAACTTTAGATACTAAATTGTCCATGACTTGTGAACTGATGAGTCTTGTGTGATGAGTAACTACCGTTCCTGTCATGAATGTAACCAAAGTGTAAAACAAGACGTTAAAATCCTAATAAACAAACAAACAAACATTGTTAAAAACAGAAAATCAGCTTTTAGGTAGCATGCAAATGTTTATCATCATCATTATTTTGAAGGAAACGTCGTATTACAAATTATTTTTGTTTATTTTGCAACTTTTATGCACCACGTAGCTCAAACCACATTCAATATATATATATATATATTTCATTTTCATCATTTACAAGACGCTTTTATCCAAAGCGACTTACAGTATACAGTCTAAGCAATTGAGGGTTAAGGGCCTTGCTCAGGGGCCCAGCAGTGGAAACCTGGCACTGGTGGGGTTTGAACCAGCAACCTTCTGCTTACTAGTCCAGTACTCTAACCGCTAGGCTACAACTGCCTACGTATATACATATTAATTGGAAAAAAAAATAGCATAAAAAGGATATACATTTTAATTATTAATTAGGTTTAAAAACAAGTTCACAGGCCGCTCAGGTGGCGCAAGGGTAAAAAACACACGCTGGAACCAGAGCTGGATCTCGAATACATCGTATCGAGTCTCAGCTCTGCCTGCCGGCTAAGGCTGAGCGGCCACATGAACAACGATTGGCCTGTTGTTCAGATAAGGGCGGGACTAAGCCGGATGGGGTCTCTCTCTGTCAGAATGGTGCAATTTTGACCTCTGCTGGCTGATTAGAGGTGCCTACACAGAGATGGAAAAGAGTGCTCTCTCTCAGGATGTGTCTCTCCGTACACAATGCTGAGCTGCACTGCACTCGTCAAAGTGTAGGTGATAGGATGCATACGGCTGCGGGTTAGCTTCGTTCTTCTCAATCAGAGCGGGGATCGGCATTGGTGGAGAGGAAGCGTCGGGCAATTGGACGCGCCAACAAGGGAGAAAATGCATTAAAAAAAAAACTAGTTCATGACTAAATACGTAATAAAATAATATAAATATTTATAACTTAATACACTAATAATGTCCAATAAGCTGTCAGACTTTGAGTTTAAATAAAAGCAATGACAGAATGAACTGTTTAAACCTCCTGCAAGACAAAAGCTAAATGAATGAAACATAATAAAGTAAAGAATAAAGTAAATATAATAAATATAAATATATAAATGTGACTGTGTGTGTGTGTGTGTGAGACGTGGCTCTATAAGCAGCCGAATAAACAGAATAATAACACCCGCACAGTCACTATTTCCACCTGATTTATCCGGGTTAATTTTACCTTTTCCAGCCTCCATTCTGATTCTGATCGCTTCTCAGCAGCTAAAGTTTCACAGCGCGATAATAACCGGATAAAATTAATTTCTAGTCTGGATGCCGCCATGTTGCTAAAACCAAACAGGAAGCCGCGCTGACTTTCACTGAGAGAGAAAGCGGAAGTGCAGATATGGGCTTGTAAAGTCGGACATGTTGGGTGAGTATAAGGCGCCTTACAGTGAGGTCAAATCCACATGATTTAGATTCAAACGTTCATTCTTTTTAAATCACCGATTCTTCTTGGTCAGGATCTCTGTGGGTCCATTACCGCACAGAAACAATGGGCGCTGTGGATAAACACAAGCTGGACAGACCACCAAACCAACACAGGGCACCACACACACACCAGTTCACCCCTACTCTCACCTAGGGGCATTTTAAGCCGCCAATACATTTACATTTTCAGCATTTAGCAGATGCTTTGATCCAAAGTGACTTACTGTACTGTTACAGTATACAGTCTAAGCAAATGAGGGTTAAGGGCCCAACAGTGACAACCTGCAGTGGTGGGGCTTGAACCAGCGACCTTTCGATTACTAGTCCAGTACCCTAACCGCTGGACTACAACTGCCCTCATTCACATGATTGTGATTTAAACATTCATTCTTTATCAATCACTGATTCTTCTTGGCCAAGATCTCTGTGGGTCCATTACAGCCCGTAAACAATGGATCACCAAGGTACTGGACTAGTAATCAGAAGGATGCTGGTTCAAGCCCTACCACTGCCAGGTTGCTGCTGTTGGGCCCTTGAGCAAGGCCCTTAACCCTCAATTGCTCAGACTGTATACTGTCACAATACTGTAAGTCACTTTGGATAAAAGCACCTGCTAAATGCCAAAAATGTAAAAGTAAATGTTCACCCCTACTCACATTTAAGGCATTTTTAAGCCACCAACACACCTTCTGCATCATACTGTAGGATTTTCTGGAGCTCTTTCCCGACTGTGGTCGCCCACAACAGCTGAGGCTATCAGATAGGCTTGTATAGTCACCAGCCACATCTTTTCACCCGTCAGATTAATTGATCTTCTCATTAGTAGAGGAAGCTCCACCGTGTTTGAACCACATTGGTACTGAAACTGGGTTTTGTACTGGTATGATGCTGTGGTAGTAGGTACCTGTGAGAATCGTTTATTTATAAGACAATGAGGTAACTGAACACGAGTGGGTTATAGAAATTATATGGAATGTAAACAACAGGGGGCGGAATAGTGGAGTAGCAGGTAGTGTTGATGCAGCACAGCACCAAGGACCTGGGTTCAAGCCTAGCCCTCAGTCTCTGTAAACCATTTACTGGCTGCTTTACATTTCCTTAGCGTGTGTTTCTGGGTGATCCTGGATGCACTGTGACCCTGGTCAGAACTAAATAATAAGCATAAACAGTTGTCATTTCAATTTCAAGGTTTGACCAGTAGATGGGAGTAAGTACATACAGATAAAATAACTCTTTTTTAACACGTTACACTGGTCAGGGTCACGGTGGGGCAAGTTTTGGAGCAGGATCGTCTTTCTTGTACTGCAGTCTCTGAACACATTGTTCCTTGCACGGGAATCTTGAGTGACCACTGTTCCATATACCTTGTACCTCTGGACTATTGTTGGGACCTGATCTCTGACCGCTAGGACCGGACCTGCAAATGCGCAGAGCTTGGGGGTTCTAGGTCATAAAAAGTTGTGGTGATCAGGGATGTCGGGTTGCTGTCGTTCTGCCTCTCTTGTCCGATCGCTCAGGTTTGATGACGGTGGGGGAGGTGGGCGCTGATGTCCTGTGAAAACCCTCACGACTGTGTTACCTGCTCGCTCTCCAGTTTAGGGTGGAGTCTCATGCTACTCTCTGCAAAACTCTTAATGATTTTACATTTTAATGACATTTTTTGTTGTTTTACCCCGAGGTGGTTCTGACAGAAACCTGTTTACCCACCCAAGGTTGAATCCTGTGAGTCGAGACTGCTGTTTCAACAGCGCTGCTCCTGCTAGATGTGATGGTCACCTGGTGTGTTTGCACCAAAAATGTCAAGAACTCACTACTGACTTTATCACAGACTGGACTGAATAATTAAGAACTCAAATTGTTTACAGTAAATGGAACTAAATGTTATAACTAGCAAAAAATAATAATGTAGTGTTTGTATGATTGTGTAAATTCTATTCATTTAAAGTATCCTCCAGGCCACCCAAGGAGGATGGAGGTCTCTGTTGAGTCTGGTTCCTCTCGAGGTTTCCTCCTGTCATTTTAAGGTTTTTTTTCCTGCCACTGTCACCCTTTTGGTCTTCTGTAAAGTTGCTTTGAGACGATGTTCATTGTAAAAAGTGCTATACAAATACATTTAACTTGACCTGAAGCTGCTTTGTGTCATTGAGAACTTTCATTATGCACCGAATCGTATTCGGGCGGCACGGTGGCTAAGTGGGTAGCACTGTCGCCTCACAGCAAGAAGGTCCTGGGTTCGATCCCCAGGCGGGGCGGTCCGGGTCCTTTCTGTGCAGAGTTTGCATGTTCTCCCCGTGTCTGTGTGGGTTTCCTCCCACAGTCCAAAAACATGCAGTCAGGTTAACTGGAGACACTGAATTGTTCTATAGGTGAATGTGTGTGTGTGTGTATATGTGTCTCACCCATCCAGGGTGTTACTGTGTACCCTGTGCCCATTGAAATGCTGGCATAGGGTCCAGTACCCCCCGCGACCCTGATTGGATAAGCGGACAAGAAAATAAATGAATAATCGTATCAACCACTAAGAAATGAAGACATAACGGCTTTTATCCAGGTAAAAAAAAGCAAAACCACACAGATCTGCTGCAAGTACAAACTGTATTGTAAAAAAATCAGTCTGAACACAATCGTTTACGTCTCAGGAATGTATATGGAGCACAAAGCAAGCGCGGTCCTTTCCCTGTAAAATGTAACATAAACATTTATTCAATCATTCATTCATCCTCAACCATCCAGACAACACGAGACTACACACACCAGCATCAGCATGCGACATGGTTAGTAAACACGTGGCTTTGCCACCGTATGCCAGTCATTACGAGCTTCTTCTCAGTCCAACTGACCCACACAGTAGCGTCCTGTTTATTCATAATAATAAAAAACAAAAGTCCGACGTGGTCTAAAGTGATAGCTGCAGAGTTACAGTCCATTACGGATTTTCTTTCCAACGTGGCGTCCGATTCGCTCCATGCTGAAATAAATCAGTCCATTAAATTGGAATGGGGGCTTTAAAGTGGAACGAGTCGAGTCCATGGTGCTGATGCTTGTGCTTATTATGGAACCGTTCTGTGCTTTCCAAACGTACAAACGTCTCGGATTGTTTTATTGCTGTGAAAAGTTCCAGGTTATTTAAAAATGAACCAAAAATAGCAAATGTAATAATATTGCAGCTCTTCTGAGGGACGAACGTTCTAGCAACTAACTGCGAATACTAATTTTAACGAAGCTTGTTTAGCATCTACACATTTAGAATAAATAGTTAAAAGCAATTATGTATCTGCAGCGATGGCCAAACGATGGACAGATCATTAACCCCTGTGCCTTGTGCAGCGTTCAAGACCGAGCAATCACCAGCAATTTTACCCTGTCGATCGTAAACAAGGAATCCTGCACCATACTGGATTTGATTTGTATTTTTAAAACTAAACATCCGACTGTGTTTAGGTGCTTTTAGGTGGCACAGTAGCTGTACGAGGCACGTGTGGACTCTGTAGGGTGTTTACAAAAGCCACATCCTGAACATCAAGTGGCCTGAGAAGATCTCCAACCAGCCAGAAACCCATCAGCCAGGACGTGACGGAGTTGGATTGGCCGTACCCTAAGCAAACCGGCCGGTAACGCCACAAGACAAGCCCTGGACTGGAACCCACAGGGGAAACGCAGAGTGGGGAGGCTAAAACAGACGTGGAGGAGATCAGTCGAGGGCGAGGCAAGAGACGCCGGCCTGTCATGGACCCAGCTGAGGACAGAACAGAGTCCGCTGGAGGGGTGTGGTTGCGACCCTTTGATCCACAAGGAGCCTACAGGTATAATAATGTTTACAAAAGCCATTGTGTAACAGTCTTCCTTCAACAGTGACTATTTTGCTTTAAATGTAATCAGCTACTACATGTTTGCGGTACAAATCCCGAAGCTCCAGATTCTAACTGTGAAATAGCTGTGAGCGTTAGCTGTGCAGTTTCTGTAAAGCACCACCAGTATACCAGTTTGTGCAGCTTTATGGTCCCATTCGTACAGTCATTGATGCTGATGATGCCGGACCTTCTAAAAAAGATGCTTCATTCAGGTCTCATTTAGTAACTTAGGTCACACACTACTGTACCAATCAGAACTAACAATCAGTACTTAGTGCTGTAACTACATACTACATTTAGTCCTGATCCCACTAGCACTCCCAATTGAGTATCATGGCAAAAAGGAAAACTTTAATGCAGACAGACATGGGTTTACTGCAGGCTGGCTGCTCTAAATTGACCCTAGGTAGTACTGGTGAAATTTTGTTCCCCTGCCTTGCGTCCCAAAACTTTTGGAATAGAAAAACAGACCGCTCTAATTAAACTACGATTTAAAAAACACACTGATGATGGATGAATGACTGATATATAGGCAAGGCACTGGACTAGTAAGCAGAAGGTGGCTGGTTCAAACCCAACCACTGCCAGGTTGCCATTGTTGGGCCCTTAAGCAAGGCCCTTAACCCTCAGTTGCTTACACTGTATATTGTGAGTCGCTTCGGATTAAAGCGTAAATGTAAATGCTCCATCGCTGCAGCAATTGCGGCCCCTGCTGGCTGATCTAGACACCTGCACAAAGGACGGCTGATTCACCGGCAGGTGAAAAGAAGCGGTGCCGAAGGGGGCGTGTGACCATTTGTGGCTTTCCTCGGTCAGGGCGGGGTTGGTGCAGCGGTAGAGGAAGTAGATTGGGAGAAAAATTTAAAAAAGGCCCCGTTGGGAGACTGAATTTACATTTATGGCATTTAGCGGATGCTTTCATCCAAAGCAACTTACAGTACAGTGATAGTGTGCTGTCTAAGCACTTGAGGGTTAAGGGCCTTGCTCGATAGGGCCCCAATAGTGGCAACCTGGCAGTGGTGGGGCTTAAACCAGCGACCATTAGGCTACAAGTACCTAGTGGTTAACATACTAGACTAGTAAGCGATGATCTGAAAAATGAGATCATTAGAATGCAGAATGTGAAATATCTTACGGTTGTGATGTTTACAGGGGTTTTAATCCATAAACAATAATTATTAAAGGTATTTTGTAGGATTAAGCCCCAGTCTATTCTTCCGTTCCCTTTAAAGTCTGTTGTTTACCCACCCAGGCTGCTTAACGTCGGCCCGTGTGAACGTACGCGCTTCACCGGCCGACCAACACGTCACACGCCAACATACATATTTAAACGAAATTAAATTACACCACGTACCTTATTTCAGACATTTTAATATGTTTCCACGGAAAGCTTTGCTTAATTTATGATTCGTCCACCCCGACTAATAAATCAGAGCTGGTTTACACGCCGAGGGAATCGAGTTTGGATGGTTTGATTCCTTTCATGTGCTGCTTTGAGGAACCACATTTATTTATATGTGCAGTATTTAATCTGCTTGGCTTTCAAACTGATCAGAATGAACTGGTTTGTAAAAATATCTACTGGTTCTCTGGTCCAACATATTAAAAGTGTTAAAAGTTCGAGCGTCCGTGCCGTCATACTGCATTATATTATATGTACTCTGTGCGCTCTGTATACTGCATACAGGAAGAATCCTGCACTACGCCGACGAGAAACTGAAGGCACGATGAGACCGGGTTATGTTTTCTTCCCGGGGTAGGTCCGTTTAAAATGTAGAAAGAAAACAAACTGAAAGGTGCAACGTCTTGCTATTTTGTCCATGTATAAAATAAGAAACGAGGAATAAAACAGGTTTATGAGAAGCACCACTGATCCAGCTAAAAATAAAAGGCTAAAAAACTAAACGCATTATTATAAGTATTTCAGGTAAAAAAAGTGCTTGGTAAAACATGGATCAGGCTGAACCATTACAACCAGTACAAGTTTCGTATGAGGCATCATCCTAAACGTGAGCGAGATCGGGATCTGAGAAACGTCTGGGAGAAACGGGGTTCTCGCCCGTGAAGGAACCGGACGACTCCAGTTCCGCCCCCCGGCTGATATAAAGCGAGTGTACGCTGTCTTTACGACGTCCGGGCCGCTGTCGTCTCTGCACCGGCGGGAAGACGCCGGCGGGCAGGCGCAGCGTGCAGGGGATGACCGGATAGCGGCGCTGGAGCTGGGTTCTGGAAGCGGACAGGGCGGGAGAAGGTGGGTTCCAGGACGAGCTGGCGGGTTCGAGCGGACGAGCAGGTTTCTGGACTCTCGGTATGAAGGTCATTCTGCCTGAACGGAAGGGAAACGAGGTTAGAAATCGAACACCACCCATAATAAGCAGCTACTTGAGCTGAGGGTCGAGCAACCAGTCATGCAGCCCTACTCAGACCCCACGGAGCCTCAGAAACGATCGACACCATTAGATCAGGCTAACGAGGGGCATCGGATGAGAAAATCAAGGGTGTCAAACTTCAGTTCAGCCCCTGTGGCTTTTTGTTTGTTCCCATGTTAGGATTCGGTGTTTTATGCTAGTTTCATTGGTCTTGTATTATAGGGTGACCGTACGTCCTTTTACCCACCTCGAACCAAACTTTCAACCCAGTGCAGGGGTCCGTCTGGCCCATGCTGCCATCCTGCCAAGTCTCCTCTTATTTAAAAACCAAAATATGGTCACCCTACCCACCCTATTATATATATAAATAAAATATTAAAATAGCCTTGTATTATTCAGGAATTTGGGGATTATTTCTGCATGATCTTTGGCATCATGTGGCATCGATAGACATTCACTGTAAGGCAGCTAACTGCTCTAACTTTTCGGAAGATCCCTCGTATAAGAAGGGCAGTCGTTTAAGGTTCAGTTATTGCCACAGTTAGATCTTTAACCCTGCATGGCTTACACTTAACCTACACTTTATGACCAAAAGTATTTGGACACCTGACCATGAGCCTGCTGGACGTCCCATTTCAAAAACGAATGGTATTAAAACAGAGTGACCTCTGCGTGATCTAACTGCTCTAATGCTCCAGTATTTAAGGGTCACCAGAACGGATCTGCCCAGGTTTGGGTCGGGCACCGAGAGTGCACGTCCTAATGACTAGGCCACCCCGTCATAGCCGATCAGGTCAGTGCAGATGCCCAAGTGGCCGATAGCACCGCTCAGATTTCAACCCCCGGATCTCAGTAGAAGTGGGCAACTGCACTTTACCGCTTATACAAAAATATATTGTATATATTTCTACATATAAAGATCTTTATCCTTATTCTAGATTTATACTTATTTATGTGTATATGTTGTTCATAAGAATAGACACACTACTGCTCTTATTATTATGCCAGATGCACTTTCTTGCATACCGTATATTATACATATGCACGTACATTCGCTACACCTTACTTACTTTATTTGTATTAGTTCTTCTCTTGGTTTTTCAACTACTGGAGGACAATATTTTCCCTCGGTATAGATGAAAAACATATCTAAATTTGACCCCCTAGATCTCAGCAGTAGTGGGCTAGTATGCTGTACCACTGGATGATAAAGCCGGCGTCTCAGATTTAGAGTCAGCCTCAGCTTTTCATCTTTTTGCAAAGCAAACCGCTTCTTTTCACCAGCCAGCAGCAGATTCTCACACACAGATGTATCGCATAAGGAAAACTCTGCTGTGCACTATGCGAATCCCCCACCACGCCTGTCGCTGCTTGACCAGTCCCTCTCCACCCTCACTCAGGCACACCCAATCAGGTTGATTTTGGGGTTAGTTTGTTTGTTTGGTTGGTTTTTATAACACCTTGTTGACTTTGGGGCAATGCAGTGGGTCTTAAACTGTGGTCAGACACAGGACAGCACAAATGCAATAACGTGTAGATATGATAGCGCTGAGTAGCAGATCTGGAGTTTGACACCCATTTAGTAACACACACACACACACACACAAACCCCAAGCTAAGCTCAGAACATGCCTCACACCAGTCCGCATGCATCCACAGCCAATCCCGTACACCCCCCTCCATCCCCACCCCGTACACACACGGTCAAGTAAGGTCACAACCTGCTAGAGAGCAGCCGGTACTGCCACTTTCTTTAACGGCACCAGCAGCAGCCGGTTCACACCTGCATCATAAACGGAGCACGGTCAATCCATACGCTGTACGAACAATACAGGAATAAAAAAAAAACTCTATCTGTACCTTAATACTGACCTTCCGTGTCTGAACAGTGCACGCGGTCGTCTAACAGACTCTCCGAGCTGGCCGAGGCCTCCGAGTCCAGATTCTCCTGATCGGAACCGGGCTGCTCCATATCCGGCAACCTGCAGGCCAGGTCCTCTCTGCAACACACCCACAGGTTACACAAACCATAATAAACCCTCGAAATCAAACGGTCACACTGCCTGTAGTCTTACTTCTCCTGTTTGATGGATTTAATCCGCTCCACCAGGCTCCTCTCGGCCTCCGTGTCCGAGTCGAGCAGTTCGTTCTCAGGAACGGCGCGCAGATCCAGAGCAGGTTTCTCCCTCACCTGAACCCCACACAGACACCGACATGAGATTATTTCCAAACGTACTCGGCATCTATCAGTTCAGAATTACAGTGATTCTGAAGCCAAAACAACTTCATTCCAGTTAGTTAAGTTAGCAAATGGATGCTAAGGCCTATGCAATGGTACTAATCGTGCTGGTGAGGTTTTGCACAATGCCAGAACTATGAGCAAAGCCTGGAGGAAGAGTTAGAATTGTCTTGTTTGTTTGTTTATTAGGATTTTAACGTCATGTTTTACACTTTGAATTTTACATTCATGACAGGATCGGTAGTTACTCATTACACAAGTTTATATCGAACACAGTCATGGACAATTTTGTATCTCCAATTCACCTCATGTGCATGTCTTTGGGACTGTAGGAGGAAACCGGAGCACCCGGAGGAAACCCACGCAGACACGGGGAGAACTAGCACACAGAAAGGACCCGGACCGGACCGCCCCACCTGGGGATCGAACCCAGGACCTTCTTGCTGTGAGGCGACCGAGTGGTCTTGTAATAAAATGTCCACCCCACTAAATAATATAAATCAGCAGCGCCGCTGCTTTCACATCATCATCATCGCAGGACAATCTTCTTCCCCTTAAAGCTTTTTAGACACGACCGATTCCTCCTCCCCACCCTCACCGCTTAGAACCAAAATATAAAAGTGCTGAAACTTTTTGAAGATCCCTCGTATAAGAAGGGCAGTGGTTTAAGGTTGCAATGTTAGATCCTTAACCCTGCATGGCTTACAGTGAACCTACACTATATGTAGCAAAAGTATTTGGACACCTGACCATGAGCTCGATGGACGTGACGTCCTATTTAAAAAAAAAAAAAAAAAATGAGAACAGAGTGACCTGTATGTCTGTCTATGGGAATTTGTGCCCTTTCAGTCAAAAGATGACAGCATTTGTATGGCTGGCACTGATTTTGGTCAAGAAAGCCTCAGTTGGCCGCTCAGGTGGCGCAGCGGTAAAACACACGGTATCGAATCTCAGCTCTGCCATCCGGCTGGGCTGAGCGGCCACATGAACAACGATTTGCCTGTTGTTCATATAGGGGTGGGGTAGGAGTAAGCCTGCTGGCTGATTGATGGTGCCTGCACAGGGGCGGGGAAGGAGTGCGCCGTCAGGGTGTGTCTCTCCGCATCAGCACTCGCCTGGTGCAGGTGAACAGATGCATACGGCTGTCGGAGGGGGCGTGGGTTAGCTTCGTTCTCCTCAAATCAGGGCGGGGATCGGCATTGGTGGAGAGGACGCACGCAAAGAAGGTCGGGAGAAAATGTTGACGTTCCGGTTCATCCCAGAGCTGTCGAGTGGACACTGGAGCTTTTCTTCATGTCTTTATAGAGCTCGCTTTGTGCACAGGGGCACAGTCATGCTGAAACAGCTAAGAGCCTTCCTTAAACTGTTTCTACAAAGGTGGACATATTATTTCCTTTATATATAATTGATTTATTACACCTGCTGGCAAATGTTTCGGCTGAAACACTTGAATTCAATAATTAGAAGGGGTGTCTCAATACTTTTGATCATATAGTGTTAATCTACCTTTTTATAAGCAAACGTTCGTGCCAAATGACTGATCAGGCTGCCTAGAACTCAAACGTCGTACTGTTAACAGGCACTGTGGTGCAACCGGTCCTCTTTCCTCCGGCTTTGCATGTAAATAGTGCTGAGGGTAAATAATGCAGTTTCATTCCAAACGCTCTGGCATTGTACAACTTTAATTCAAGATTTTAATAAAAACGATGCCACATAAACTAGTTCTAGACGGTTACAGGGGTAAAGATGATCATGCTGGGTGGTGGATGCATGTGATGGGGAAGGTCGATGGAAATGATGCAAACCCCAAAACCACCAGAACACACACACATGCAATCTTGTAGGGTTAGTAGGATTGTATGAACGTCTCCACGTCATGCACACACACACACACACACATTTTTCATGTGATGGAGAGGGTAAAAACACACAACACTTCAGCTGAACATACATACCGCTACTCCTCTGTAAGAAGAGGTAAACCTGAGAGGTAAATGGCAGCTCTACAGAGACCAATAAACACACACAAGAAGTAGAGAAGAGCCATCAGACACTGCTTGTAAACACACCAGACAGACAGACAGACAGACAGACAGGCCACAGGAAAATCAGACAGACGTTCGGATGTGAGACGGGTCTGAAAAGTACCAGAGGACAGAGACGCCCAGAGCAAACCTCTCGAGATCTAAAGCTGTCAGGTTTCCTCATTCATCTATTTTAATATAAAAAGGAATGCTGGATTTTTGTTCTTTATCTGCCACTTAGTCATTTCCAATTCCCATGTAAATTCGCTTCTGCTTTTCCCTTCTTATCGACTACCAACTGGTGTTGGTTTCTCATACAGAACTGCATCGCATACAAAGAGCCACGCTAGACCCCACGTGACCCCGTCTACCCACACCCATCCCACTCGCACTGGCGCCGCCCGGACCAGTCCAGGCAGTGGTAGAAATACCCTGGACAGGGTGCCAATCCATCACAATGTGTCGCCCCTCATCCCCCACTGTTCAGACATAAGACAGCTGTAGCCTAGTGGTTAAGGTACAGGACTAGTAATCAGAAGGTTGCCGGGTTCAAGCCACACCTCTGCCTGGTTGCCACTGTTGGGCCCTTGAGCAAGGCCCTTAACCCTCAATTGCTTAGATTGTATACTGTCACGGCTGTAAGTCGTTTGGATAAAAGCGTCCGCTAAATGCCGTGAACGTAAAGAAACGTAAATAGCCGATCATGTCTATGCAGATGCCCGGCTGGCAGATTTGAACCTGGATCTTGGCATTGGTGGACTAGTGTAATAAACTGCTGTACCACCTGGGTGCAGACAAAGGTATTTTAGTTTCGTTTAGGGTTTAGTTTCTCTTGGGCCGTGTTCATTGCAGGTAAGGTTGTGATGTGTCTTTTATTTACTATTCTGTTTTATTTGATGACGTTGTGTCTGTTTTTCAGCTTTTTATTGTTAAATAGTTCCTTCATGGTCTTTCTGACAACAGAAAAAAACCCAACACAGTAAAAGAAAGAATCAGAAGCTCATAGAGACGGAGTGACCCAGAGAAACAGATAGACGCGACGACCCAGAGACAGACAGATTCCCATCACGTCTAAGCCTACCGTGTTGCGTCTCTTCAGCTTGAGCTGGTTCTTCGCTAGATTTTCAGCTAACTCCAGCTGCTCGATCTCCTCCATTTTCTCGTTATAACTCCTGATCTGCTCGGTAATCAGCATCTCTATACACCTGCAGCGCACACGGTAAAAAAAGACGAGCTTAGTCAGGGTTTGGAAGCCCTTGTTGATGACCACTAAGAAATATATAACGTCTTATAGTATAATGCATACACGGTCGTCTTGGCCACGTCCTTCATGCTGAGAAGCGGGTCCGCGGTGTCGGGGCTGCGCAGGATGCAGGGGGCAAAAACGATAGCCAGCGAGTTGGGCGTCATCCGGTTACTCTTCTCCTCCTTCGACACCCTAATGGAAACGGGCACAGCGCGTCATGCCATACACTGTACGCTCATACACGTCCTTCGATGCAGTCAGGATAAATAAAAACAACATTTTTGGGTGTGTTCGAATGAGGCTGTTCGAATTCTTAGATGCCTTAAAATGCTGCCTACTAAGGCACCCTAAATCTGAACGCTATTTTGATGCTGCCTTAGCGCTGAAGGCAATCCCAAACGTGAATAAATTATTACTGATTTTTAATTTGTATAAACTTGCACAAGTTTCATTTATTTGCAAATTCGGGTTCGTCAGTGACAGTTTAACCGTTTTCGGTACACGGAGAGAGATTGGTTTGAATGGCATGAGGCTAACTGTGTTAGTAAGTGAAAACTGACGGAATCGCAGTCTAAGTAGCGCGTTCGAATAACCTGCCTTATAAGTCAATGACTTATTAGAGTCACCCTTAGGGTGTGTTCGAAAACCTAGTGAGCTGCCTTGCTGTCTTACTGTCTACATAGCCAACTGCCTAAGTAGAGCGGATTTTAATGATCGACTCATAAGGCAGGTTATTCAAACGCACTACGTAGACAGCGATAACATCGGGTTTCGCTTACTAAGCCAACACAGTTAGCATCATGCCATTCAAACCAATGGGATGAGGTGGCACAACACGCTAGCATGTCAAATAACGTCTCCCTCCGTGTACCGAAAACGGTTAAACTGTCCCTGACAAGCGAGAACTTGCAAATAAATACACTTGTACAAGTTTATACAAATTAAAAATCAATAATAATGTATTTACATTTGAAAATAACTTTATTTGGCCGCTCAGGTGGCGCAGCGGTAAAAGACACGCGCTGCAACCAGGGCTGGATTTCGAAGGAGCGTCGTTTCGAATCCAGCTCTGCCTTCACGGTCGAGGCTGGGCGGCTATGGACAACGATTGGCCTGTTGTCCGGGTGGGGGGCGGGACTCGAGACCGTAGGGGATGCTCTCTCAGGAACGGGGCGGTGGCGCCCTCTGCTGGCTGGTCGGTGGCGCCTGTATGGAGACGGGAGGGGGTGCGGCGGAGGGTGTGATCCTCCGTGCACAGTACTCTGACGCGCTCCACTCGTCAGGTGTGGGTGATAAGACGGTCGATTGGCTGTGCACGTTTCGGAGGAGGCGTGGAACGGCCTCGTCAGCCCCCAATCAGGAGCAGGAATCCGCACTAATGAGAGGATGATAGATGGGACGAAATTGGACGTGCTAAATAAAAAAAATTAATAAATAAAAAAAAAAAAAAAAAAAAAAGAAAATAACTATTTTTCTGTGAGAAAAGTTGCACCGCAGTGAATGCTGGGATTGCCTTCAGCACTAAGGGCAGCGTCGGATGCTCACTCGTTCTCGAGTCAAAATAACGTTGACATTTTAAGATACCTTAGTGGACAACATATTAAGGCATCTAGGATTTCGAACAGCCTCCTTCTCGGCAGCGCACGTAGGTTTAAAAAAAATTGGCATTTTTAAAAATCTGGGCAGGAGTACGTACTTGACCAGGTGGAAGATGAGTCTCTCCAGAGTTTGGTAGTTGGCTGTGGGGAGTTCGTCTATAACACTGTAGATGGCCATTAGCTGCTCCTGCTTCTCAGGTAATTCTGATCAAACAGGCAAAATCATTTAGCGATGGAGTGAACAATTAAATACAGGACGAGCTGCAGCGCACGGATAAAACTCAATAAAATGAAATGCAGTGAAATGAAGGTTAAACCTGATTTAAATAATAAATCACAAAATCAGGGTGAGGCAGCAACAACGTGGCCTCACCTACTGCATGAAGGAAGTCATTATAGTGATTAAACGTCATGAGTGGATCAGGCAGCTCTCTCAACCACTGCTTCACCAGACCGGTCACAGCATGGATGGGATAGTCCTCCAAACACACTGTATTAGGGTCTGAAACACACACAAGTATTAGAGCTGACAGAGAGCTGGGACTTTAGCTGACCATTTAAACCACACAGGTCACACACTGAAACATTCCGGTGTGTCAACATGTGTCTGTGTGGCAAGGATTCTCAATCTTTTCCATCACAGGTCCCACTGCTTTATTACTAATATGCATAGAAAAGATTTCTATATAATATACACTAAGCCAAAACATTAGGACCACCCGCCTAATATGAAGTTTTGATCCGCTGAGACCTGGACTTCACGAGAAACCCCCATCAATTTACTAATGAAATGCTTCCCCGATCCCTCGAGGGTCACCACCGTGTTTTCAGGGAGACCTACCGGCTTCCAGAAGCTGCCGGAGCTCTTTCATGCGGTTAGCCGAGCCGGACTTCCTGTAGATGCCCTCCGTGTACAGGCCGTTCATCTCCACGTGCTCCAGCATCAACTCCAACACCACAGGGACCGGGATCCTATCACCGACCAGCCGGCACACGCGCACGCCGAAGTGCTGGGAACTCGAGTCCTCGTCGCTCTAGACACGAAAAACGGTCCATCAATTCAGCTGTTACTCTACATAGGCAAAAGTATACGGACACCTGATGATAAGCTTGTCAGACATGCTATTTTAAAACGATATGCATAGATATGGAGATTGCAGCTCTGGGGAAGCTTTTGGAGATTTTGGAGTGTGTCTGTTGGAGTCAGTGTTCATCTAGTCAAAAGATGAGATGGACGACAACCTGTTTTTAAGCGTGTTGAGGTCAGGGCTCTGTGTGGACCACGTCTGTATGGACTTTGCTTTGATGCCTTAAAGCTGGAGGCTAATGACTGATTAATGCAACTGAAACACCTGAATCTGAAGTCCACATACTTTAAGCCACAGAGGGTGTGTTCAAAAACCTAGTGAGCTGCCCTGCTGCCTACTGCCTACCTGGGCAGCTGCCTAAGTAGAGACTGTGTACCGAAAACAGTTAAACTGTCCCTGACGAGCCCGAATTTACCAATAAACGACTCTCGTGCACCTTCATACAGATTAAACATCAATGAGAATTTATTTACATTGGAAAAGAACTCCGTTGATTGCTCCGCATCGGACGCTCCCTCGTTATTCAGTCGGATCATCACTCAGAATTAAGGCGCCTCAGTAGGAGCATTTTAAGGGATCTAAGAATTTAGACACGCCCTCTTCTCGGGAGCGTAGGAAGACGTAAAATGCGTCTACGTAGAGAGAGCGCTCGGTTTTCTAAGGAGTCTAAGCCTGTTAAGAAGCTTAAACACAATCATCGTGGTGCAGAGATGATCTACTTACCTTTTTGGAGCAGAACGTGTTACAGTCTGTGACGATTTTGGACAGGCATTTCTTGTGGCAAACCAGTTTACAATCTGAAACACACACCAAACACAACACGATAAACTACAAACACTGTTTGTACTGTCAAAAAATGTAAATAATATGAAAATACTTTAAAAGTTGTACAGGTTGCACGTGCCGCACACTCACCACTGCACATGTAGGCTTTCTCCATCACCCAGATGTAAGAGGAGCACTGGTCACAGTACTGCATGATGTTCACCTGGAAGTTGCTGAACCTGTGGTCCAGTGGACTCTCCATCTAAACACAAGAGAACAAACAGTGTTATGAGGGCGGCCGGGTGTGTCTGTGAGTGTGTGGAGTATCTGTGAGTACTTGTAGTCCTACTTACGCTCTTCTCTTTTTTCCGCCTCTTCTTGTGACCTTTTGGAGGCTGCGGAGATGAAAATAAATGTGACTACCAGTGCTGCTAATATATAATTATAACCAACTGATGACAATAGTGTGATTGTATGATTATTATTATTATTCCACCTGGTTTTGGTCCAGCTTTCTTCAGGGCTTGTATACAGCTGTTGGATACACGCACCCGTTCGCCGGCCACGCCCGTTTTTATACCCCCTTTTTAGCCCTATTCACGTCACTTAATTTTTTTAATTTTTAAAATATTAATGCCTATACGATTGGCTTGTGGCTTGTCATTTTTTGAAAGGCAGGTTGATCTACTGAACTTCTGCACACATGAGCAAAAGTATTCGGACGCCCACCACTGGAAATGCACCTCTCTGGTTCCTCTCTATCAAATCTACATAAAGTATTAACATGTTTTTCCTGCAAATATCCAGTTTGTGAGCCAGTGTGGCGTAATGCTAAAAGTCCAGCTGGTGAACACGTGTATCAGTGCTTCATTAGTGCTGGTCACAAGCCCGGATAAACAGGAGGGGTGTGTCAGGAAGGGCATGGGCGCAAAAACTGTGCCTAATCAAATATGTGGATGAATGATTTGTTGTGGTGACGTTTAATAGGAGCAAGTAATTGAAATCAGGCTTGGAATATTTTACAGGTTCCTTTTTGCTTAGTAATAATTACATTTACAGAATCAGTAAGCACTAAGGTTGTTAACAAAAACTAAAGAAGCAAAAAACATCCTCACTGACCCACCAGTGCCATGTGACCACCGTTGTGCCCTTAAGTTATATATGGACCGAAGGCTTTGGTGCGTTACCTTGACGGGTTCAGCCTCCTCTCGCTTGATTTCTCCTCTGATGAAGCCGTCCAGCACGGATTGGAACAGATTGACGACGAGCTGCACCTCCTCCTTCTGCTGCTGACCTGCTAAACTCATCACCTTGTTCTGGTAGCCCATCATCAAAACCTTGTAACCGATGAGCGGTTTCTACAGGAGAACAAAAACAAAAACAAAAAAAACTCTTAAAAGTCTGTGAACAGGTACGGAGGTAAAGATATATACTATATTACTTATTTATAAATCATTTCTTATGTTGGGCATGGAGATGCAAATCTCACCTTAAGTCTTTTAACCAATAACCAGCCATGATTAGTCGACTGGGGTTCAAAATTTTTAGTGGTTTTGGTTTAACGCCATGTTCACACGTTGGCTATATCATGGCAGGATTTAAAGTGACTTATAGACACTGTTTGTGGGTTTAACACTGTTTACACACTAGTAATGTTCATGGCAGGAATGTAATCCATCTGATTTCAAGGTTAGTTAATGCACGTATGGTGTAGATTGTTTAATGTGAAGATTTGTGGCATGTTACTTGTTTAAAGGATACTCTCATAATCTCTGGCATTTTCAGCAGGTGTCTGGTTCGTGCCTACTTTGAGTATAAGATTAGTATGTGTTGGTCATAGCGGACTGGCATGTCTGCCACACCTTCCAGCAAGCAAGTCTAAGTAGGTGATCCCGGAGTGGCTGCTGTCTTTCTTGTAGGTATCTAGGGCATTCAATGAGCCGGTGTTAGATGGTGACTGGGACGGGGAAGGGTTGTTTTTCGCCCCTTATCAGGAATGTGTCAGCATGGTGTGCCCGATCTGACATCTAGCGTATACTACTTCCTAATCCTCTTGTTTTCCTAGGTATGTGATTGGTCGGACACCTACATTTGGACAGATTTCATGTAGTTCATTTCCAGTCTACGTTCCATTCCGTTTGCCATTTATTCTTTATATAGAAGGTCACTAAGGGCTTGACGTTGGCTGACAGGGGCTTGGAGTTTACTGACTGCAACCCTGTCGTCATACTCACTGCCCATGATACCAGAGTGGCCTGGGACCCAGCAAAGTCTTGTGTCAGTTAGTGTTGTGTATTTTTACAGGGTGGTATTATTGATTGAGTGGTCAGATGTGAGGGCTTCCAGTGCTTGTGGGCAGGACTGTGCATCCTTGTGTTATTTCGGAGCCATTGGTAGGGTGAGGACTTTAGCTGTGTAGCCTGATAATTATAAAGCTTAATGATAAGTAGGTCTGTTTGAATGTGCAGTGGAAAACACCCATAATAAGTCAGGCACAGATGTAAGAGGGGCAAAGCTGCAGTGTGGACGGACTCACTGGGACGGAGTACATGCTTTTGATGGTCTCTCGAAACTGCATGGTGGCGGTGATGAAGATGTTCTCGGTTGCAGAGAGCTGCTTTCCTCTGGAGCGTAAATCATTCACCTGCAAGATACGAAAAGAAAACACTGTCACCAGCACACGGGTTTATTTATCCATCATGACCCGTCACACGCCAGCCGTGATTTCGGAACAGGGTCGGTGATCCAGACCTGATTTCCCAGGAACTCGTCGAGGTGCCGGAGCTCGTTGGCGTTGGTGATCTCTCGATCCAGCGAGGCGTTCCACTGCTCCGTGACCCGCGTGGCGCGACTGATCTTGATGGTAGGGTTTCGACTCACGCGCCCGCCGAGAGACTCCGTGTGATGTGGTCGTGAAGGAGACGTGGCTGCGGCAGGTGAACGTGCAAGCGCGGTGCAGTTAATACAAATAAAATAGAATAAAACGCACGGTGATTTGAAAGCACTTAATCTAGAATAAATACCGTTTAGGGATAAAGGAGAAGCCATCGTCAGGTCGTCCTCCTCTGGAGTCTGAGCCTCTTTTTGAGGTCTTTTCTTCAGGATTTTTCTCAGGAAGCCAGTCGATCTGTCACATAAAATATTAAACTCTGGTCTCCAGTGACTTAGATTGATTTGCTTGTATTAAATATCCAACAGACCAGACTGGCATCTGAACAAATGTGATCATTTCTAACCACCAGAACCATAAACGATGCTGTATTTTATCACTTGATGCCTAAATATGTTTGATTCTGTTTTATATCTATTCGTTTTATGTGCTTTATCCGGGTCAGGGTCACAGTACTGGGCACAATGCAGGAATAGACTGTGGACGGGGCAGCAGTTCATCGCCTGTTTTGCTCACTGGGAGCCCTGGAGCAAAGCGCCGCTTGGTTCAGCGCTTGGCTTGAGCACTGCGGTAAAACCTCATCAAAGAATAAGCATCAGATCAGATCCAGTCCAAAAGCTCCACATGTATCTGTGTTTATCTGGATTCTCCTCCCTGTTTCACTTTTAAACTTGTGTTACAGCTCCAGCTTCTGAGAAATGCTGAGAATCAGAATCAGCTTCTCCCAGAGTCTAAAACGCTTCTGGTTCAGAATAAAGCTTAACGTGGTTTAATGTAGTAAAAGAAGGAGACAGGAGAACTAAACTTCTCTTCATTATTACTGCTCATAAGTTCCTCCACTAATCACATTCCTCACTCGCTGTTTTACTACAATAAGTCACGCTAAGCTTCGTTCGTACGACCCGAGTCGCTTTTA
Source organism: Trichomycterus rosablanca (assembly GCF_030014385.1). Classification (NCBI taxonomy): domain Eukaryota; kingdom Metazoa; phylum Chordata; class Actinopteri; order Siluriformes; family Trichomycteridae; genus Trichomycterus; species Trichomycterus rosablanca. Next base: position 1,635,975 of record NC_086004.1, read on the forward strand.
CTGCATCATATCAAACAGTTTGTCTCATTGGAGCTTTGAAAAGGTCAGCAGCAAACTGGGTCAAAGTTCATACAGGTGAACTGTGGTCTAGCACAAAAGCGTTTTTTCCGCTTCTCATGTGAATGCGTCGTTATTCACCCACACGACATAATACAGCCAGTATTTCCTGACCATAGCACAGGGGGCGCAGGAACAGCTCCAGTATAGGATACTGATCCACTGCAGTGCGTCACACACCCACCAGTTACATTCACACCAAGATCCCTACAAAATTCTTCCATATTAAACATAAAAAAGTGTAACTAGGATTTTGGAAAGGGGTCTGGATTCAATCCAGTTCTCACGCAGCATGAAATATGACTACACGTGGAGGCTGGCAGTGCCAGGCCAGTGTTTCAGCTGAGGAATCAAACCATTAAACCATGCCAGCCAGTCCATTCCAAGTACACGACGATATGACAAACTGAATGAATCGGCATGTTCTCACAGCAGCTACTATAAAAGGGAGTGAAAGACCCACGTGAAGTATCAGACGATAAGCCGAGCTCGGACGAGCGCTTTCCCATGAGCTCGATGAGTCAGGCTTCCTTTTTACTTCAGATAAAAGTTGATTCATGAGGGTCGACAAATACCCAGAAAATGCCAGCCATGCCCAGCAGCTGAGACAAGATTACCGCAGGAACACGGCAATCCGCTTTACCATGGGAGGGTTTAGATTTATTATAAACAAAAGTTCTCATTGTTCTCTTCAGGCTCATGTGGGGTCTTGATTCGCCAGGGTTTGATTCCTATATTCCTTTAACACATAAGACCAAGGAATTTCTACTCTCCAAAAACAGATGATGCCAAAGTCTGATCATTAATCATTACTAATTAATCATTAATAAAATCATGTGATTAAAAACCACAAACATAAAATACATGAATTCTAATTTGCTGCAGACCCTGACCGGTAAGAGCCTTGCAGATCACGTACACCCAAACATGCTGAGTCTCTTCCCTGGGCCGGATGGGATCTTCCAGCAAGACGATGCGACACGTCACACGCCTAGAGATGTCCCACACTGGTAGTAAGAGCATGACCGAGACTTACCAAGTACTACCCCGGCCCCCTAATTCCCCAGACTTCAACACAATTGAGCATCTGTGGGACCACCTTGATGGTAGTGTTGGCTCTATGGATCCTCCCCCACGCCCCCTACAGCAGCTGTGGGATGCACTGCAGTCGGCATGGCTCCAGATACCTGCGACGACCTACCGTCTAGCTGCTGTCCGTACTGCACACGCCGCTCACTCTGGATATTAACCGCTGTTCATAATAATGCGACTCGACATTGTAGTTTATTTGGGTCTAAGTGTTTGTTTTGTGTTTTTTCTTTACCTTTCTGGAGTGTGAGGGTGCGCGTGAGGGCCGTCCTGCTGACCGGAGCTGTCCTGAGGCGTCCTCCTCACGGTGCCTGCTCTCCCTCCATGTGGAGCCTCCACAACACGAAGCGGGGCCTGGAAGACCGTTTATTACCGGTTAGGAACCCTTAAAGCGCCGACATAGCGTGGTACATGCGGCAGATCGGTTTGCACCATCACCTTGCATTACAGACAGCAGACATGCCAGCTTGCACACCATAAAGCACCGGGGATCGCAATCGTTCATTGGAAACAATTGGTCGAAATGACCAAAAATAAGTCCAGTCTGATTGATAAATGGTTTTGCAGGGTTTATACTTTATTGGTGTGGAACTGAGACCAAGACCAGGCTTGAAAAAACACCCACCACCTTTCTGACACACAACAACTTACTGGGTAAAATTATGAACAGGTTGTCATATTATAAGAGGCAGTTACAGAATCATTTATTATAATTATTTAACACAGACATGTTCATGCTGTAATAAGCACATAAAGGCGAGGGGGGGGGGTGTTGTAGGTAGCAAAATGAACAGAATATTTAATTGAAATAAGCTGTTATTTTGAAATTGTTCATTTAAGTGTCATCCTGTTAAAGCTGTGTGCTTTCTGCTGGAGTCTCTCCCAGGCAAAGTTGTAATCCATTACTGGGTGAATACAGCGGTACCTTAACTCAAAATCTTTGAAACTCAACAACCGTCCTCAATAAATTTGTATTGTTCTGCGCTCGGCTTGATCGTGCAGTAAAACCTGATCAGCGTGTGAATCTGAGCTGAATCTGCATCAGTGTGGAATAAGGTGCAGATCCAGGGTTACAGCTCCACGTGTATCTGTGTTTATCTGGATTCTCCTCCCTGTTTCACTTTTAAACTTGTGTTACAGCTCCAGCTTCTGAGAAACGCTGAGAATCAGAATCAGCTTCTCCCAGAGTCTAAAACGCTTATAAGTTCTGATTAGCATAAGGAAACAATAAAGAAGTTAAGCTAAAATGCAGCTTTTATTGTATATTTTATTGTTTTTTTTAAACTGTTTTTAATTGTATTTCATTGGTTATTTGTGTTATTTTCAGTGTCTAAGTGTTAAAAACCTGATTATTTTACATGAGACTAAAATATATGCAGTTCCACAGGACCATGGATGCATTAACAGGTTTCACAAACATCCTTGTGGGAAAAATACCTTAAAACTCAACGTCACTCCCAGTACCAACTGACGTCGAGTTTCAAGGTATCGCTGTATTCTTTATTTATTTGTTTATTTGGATTTTAAAGCCATGTTTAACACATATGTGTCATTTTAAGGCAAGATAGGCGTTATGTCCCTATGTGCTTATTTTATCTCGTCTTTATACTGTATTTTAGGACCGTTTAATATGTATATTTATATTTTATGGCTTTGAGGTAAGTTAAAACTGTTTTACTGGGTGAATAATGAAGGTAAATAATGAAGCCGAATGATAAAAAGGCTGCTTTCATATCTAGGGGTTGCCACAGTGGATCTGGCCTGCATACCAGACATGGCACAGTTTTAACACTGGATGCCCTTCCTCCTGACGCAACCCTCCTATTTCTATCTGGGCTTGGAACCGGCACTGAGAGCGCACTGTTTTGGACCCCCCACCCCCAGCTTTGGATCTATTAACCAATCGTCTCCATGCAGATGCTCACCGGCCGATAGCACTGCTGCGATTCAAACCCTGGACCCTCAGATCTCAGCAGTAGAGGCCTAGCATACTTTACCCAATATTTAATGATGTCAAATATTTACATTACTTGTAGAATTTTAGATTCGTCTTTTACGTCTAATATTTTGTGAAATTATTATTAGTCAAATTTTAACAACTACGTACCGAATTTTATTCCTTTCAATGCATCTCTGGTAATACAGAGGATATAAAAAAAAAAGAGAAACAAGAATTCACCCTAAGACTAGCCTGGATTGGCTAACCATGCCAAAAATCAGCCAATCAAAAGCTCCGGTCAGCACGCTCCCACTTTCCCGAGGCTAATAACTGTGGAAGAATGCTCAAACAGAAAGCACATGTTTACTGAAACAAGATGAGACTCAAGCTCATTCTGTTTGGTTTATTTGGGATCAAATTCAAAGCCCTTGGCATGGGGGGGGGGAGGGGGGGGGGCACCCAATGATTCAGACATGTAACAGAGACGTGTGTAACCTGGACGGCTCTCATGTGGGACCACGTGGAGAAATCCACATCCTCCATTTCTGCGCTTTTAACACTCAAGCAGTTAGGAACAAAGTCTAGCCGATGTCTGCGTCTGGGAAGCTTCCGATAACGCGTGCTGTCCTGAGTGAGCCAGAGAAGCACAGGGATGTGAACATGACCGCCGAACCTGAACTAGACATCCAACCAACGTGGATTTATATCAGCTCTGTTTAAAACTCATCACCCCTGGACAGGAGAGAAATCTGAGATCTGAAACTGTAGCTCACTTTACCTCTGAAACTCCACAGGAGTCTGACGTCTTCAGCTCATACACATCATCAAATGATCGAGAAACCCTGTGGGGGGGCACACAAAAGAATTTAAATATGTTTTATATATAAATATAAACACGCATCACATTTCATATTCAGTCTCAGGTCAGTCTAGAATGAAATGTCCAGATTTCATTAAGTGTCTAAATTCAGCCTCTTTATGTTTGCACTATGCGGTCATAAATATGTGGACAGCCGGATAATCTGCTAGCACACCAGTGCTGAGATTCTGAGCTCTGGTTGGCTGTGCGCCCTCTAGCAGACCAAATTGGCCTCTAATCTGCTGGGTATGAAAAAGACCAGACTATTAAGGGGACGGGATCTTTGACGCTGTGTACAGATATTGGTTGCCCAGGCTGAGCTTTTTTCGATGCAATGAGACGCTGCTCCCACCTAGTGGTGATCGGAGACAATAACACCCGAAGTGTGTTGGAAATATAATTGCTCTTGCAGCGATCTCTAATTATTTATTCTTTCTGTGCGGCCCGGTAATAAATGTCCCATTTGCTGGTCTATTGCGCAGTCTACAGAACAGCTCCATTTCATACCACAGTTTATACAACAGTTAGTTCCGACCTTACAATCTGATTGGTTGAGAAGCGTTCTAACCTCTAGCCTTTTCACACCACAACTGTATTACTCCGCTGACGCGTTGCCAGTAACGACGAGCTTCATGCACACAAACGCGCACTCGGCGACATCGACTTTTTTTCCCGAACGCGTTTTAATCCGTTATCTGATACACACACAATCTAGTGCACTATGTAGGGAACATAAATCCACGATCTGACACACAATCTAGTGCACTATGTAGGGAACATAAATCCACGATCTGATACACAATCTAGTGCACTATGTAGGGAACATAAATCCACGATCTGATACACAATCTAGTGCACTATGTAGGGAACATAAATCCACGATCTGATACACAATCTAGTGCACTATGTAGGGAACATAAATCCACGATCTGATACACAATCTAGTGCACTATGTAGGGAACATAAATCCACGATCTGATACACAATCTAGTGCACTATGTAGGGAACATAAATCCACGATCTGATACACAATCTAGTGCACTATGTAGGGAACATAAATCCACGATCTGACACACAATCTAGTGCACTATGTAGGGAACATAAATCCACGATCTGATACACAATCTAGTGCACTATGTAGGGAACATAAATCCACGATCTGATACACAATCTAGTGCACTATGTAGGGAACATAAATCCACGATCTGATACACAATCTAGTGCACTATGTAGGGAACATAAATCCACGATCTGATACACAATCTAGTGCACTATGTAGGGAACATAAATCCACGATCTGATACACAATCTAGTGCACTATGTAGGGAACATAAATCCACGATCTGATACACAATCTAGTGCACTATGTAGGGAACATAAATCCACGATCTGATACACAATCTAGTGCACTATGTAGGGAACATAAATCCGTGATCTGATACACAATCTAGTGCACTATGTAGGGAACATATATCCGTGATCTGATACACAATCTAGTGCACTATGTAGGGAACATATATCCGTGATCTGATACACAATCTAGTGCACTATGTAGGGAACATAAATCCACGATCTGATACACAATCTAGTGCACTATGTAGGGAACATAAATCCGTGATCTGATACACAATCTAGTGCACTATGTAGGGAACATAAATCCACGATCTGATACACAATCTAGTGCACTATGTAGGGAACATATATCCGTGATCTGATACACAATCTAGTGCACTATGTAGGGAACATAAATCCACGATCTGATACACAATCTAGTGCACTATGTAGGGAACATAAATCCGTGATCTGATACACAATCTAGTGCACTATGTAGGGAACATAAATCCACGATCTGATACACAATCTAGTGCACTATGTAGGGAACATATATCTGTGATCTGATACACAATCTAGTGCACTATGTAGGGAACATAAATCCACGATCTGATACACAATCTAGTGCACTATGTAGGGAACATAAATCCACAATCTGATACACAATCTAGTGCACTATGTAGGGAACATAAATCCACAATCTGATACACAATCTAGTGCACTATGTAGGGAACTTTAATGTGTTTGTAACGCGAACAGCTAGCTTAATAGCCCAGTTAGCAGCTCCTAAGAGTTCTGTTATCACCCATAATCCTTTGGTGTGTGCAAGAGGTTTTTTATTTCTTTTTTTCCCTTCGGAGGTTCTTGCCTTCTTCTTCTTGTTGTTCTTACCTCCATAAAATGAGTTTTGCAACTTGGGATGTCTGCTTTGTAGTGTTAAACTATATATTCGGTGTGGAACTACTTTTTGGCGGAAGGTATTGTCAATATTAAAGCATATTTAATATGAAATTAAGGGCTGCTTTGATTTATTTTCTTTCTTTATTTTGAAAAAACTGTTGCATTTAAGCAATAGAACACTTGAGGTCGTGTGTCATTGCGAATAACATCACGGCTGTGATGATCTACTGCGACCGAATCACAGCCGTGATGTTATTCGCGATAACACACGACCTCTCGTGTTCTATTGCTTAAATAGCAAAATCACAAGCAACAGACACTACTGAAAGACAGTGCCTGTCTGGATGTGCGGCATAATAAAACTTCCAGTGCACAAATAAAGAAGCTCAATTCAGACACCAAACCTGTGTTCAACCATATTAAAAAAGACTCGCCGACCAAACACTTTAGGGAACAAAACGTGTCAATGTGTGTGAATAATAAACCGTACTGTAGCATCTTAGTTCTTTTGTCCTCCTTGCTTTGGGACTCGGGTAATGACTGATCTGGCTGTGCATTCCCCTTGCTGGCACCTTCCTTGGCACGCGTGTGTTTGGGCTCGTTGGAGATCGGCACATCCAGATGTAAAGTGGCGGGTCGGACCGGTCCAGCTGTGGCTCGTTTGGCTTCTTTCTTCACCTTCTCTATATCGTCGGCGGGGGCGGCGGCCTCCTTCTTGGCCTTGTCCTCTTTCCAGGGGATGAAGGTGTAGTGGTCGAGCTCTTTGGCGCTCTCGTCTTTTCCGGACGAGGCCGCGCGCACGCTCTCCCTCTGGCTGTGTTCCAAACCGCGCTTCCGTCTCATCTCTCTCTTCTCCTGGCTCCTGGAGGGCGGCTGCTTTACCGACGGTCTTGAATCGAGAGTCCGAGTGGCAACAGTCGCAGGGCTGCAGGTTTCGTGGCTTTGCTCGTCTTTCGATGGCTGATCTGAAGAAATCGGGGTGATTTTGGGGTCTGAAGGACGTGCAGCTTCAGGGTCTGTAGCATCAGGGCTTGTTTTTGCTGGTGGTGCTTTGCTGTGGTCTGGAAGTTCCTGAACAGGTTCCTCGTTCTTCTTCTCAGACTTGGCGTCAGGCTGAGGACCAGCCTCAGTCCGGTGGCTCTTATTTTCCTCCCTCCTCCCCTCGATTTCATCATCCTGCGCCTCTTCATCTGTAGGAACCTGGACGTCTAGCCGTGGTTCCTGTTTCTGCGGCGCTGCCTCCTTCTCTCTTCTAGCTGCCTCTTCAGCATCTCTTTGCTTTTTCGCCGCCTCTTCTGCCTCTCTGGCTGCTTCTTTCTCACGCCTGGCTGCCTCTTCGGCTTCTTGTGCTCTCCTGGCTGCCTCGGCTGCCTCTTCGGCCTGTCTGGCAGCCTCTTCCTCCTTCTGTTTCCTAAGTCGAGCTTCTTCCTCTTCCGTTTTCCTCTTTTCTTCTTTTAGAGAGTGGTACCTGAAACACATTATACAATCAGTCTAGGTTCAGATATACATTTAACGAGAACCCAAACACTCACTGGTTCCAAAATTTCAACTCCCTCATAATACTCCTTCTAAAGGCTGAGCGCAAAGTTTTACAAGGGTGATATAGGTGTTACATAACCTTTCCCCAACATTTTCATTTAAAATCTGTGTATATTCCTCATGTATCATATTGTATACAAGAATCAGGAACCATTCAGTGTGAGAAATATATAGAAATGTGTTTTTCTGGTTAGGGTCTAAGTGGGCCTAATGTAAGGCAGGGATGACTTTGCATGACTTTGGACCAGGAGGAAACCGGAGCACCCGTATAAAACCCATAAGGACATTGGGAGAACATGCCAAGTATACACAGAAAGGACTCAAAGGACTCGAACACAGTGATATCATCATCAACCGATGACGCAGCACCTTCTCCGAGCTGAATGTCCTCTGGCGAAAGCCTGGATCTTGGTGATGGAGGCTCGTCTGTGGCGGTACTCATCTCTCTGTCTGGACCCGCGCCACGCTGCCTGGAGCACAGTCGCTGCTCTATAGCGCCGCCTCTCCTGACACGCACGCCACGAGCGCTGTACATGAACACACACAGTCAGTCACAGATAAACAAACACTAGAACAGAGGAAGGGCGTGACGAGCGCGAGCTAAACGCACCTGAAAAACGACAGCGGCCGCTCTCATCTGAAGGAACTCCCTTCTCTGGAGCTTAGCTCGGGACCAGCGCTGCAGGAAAATGATCTTACGCATGACGTCCTTGTGCAGGGTGTCCTGAAGCGTCTGCCTCTCCAGTTCCTTCAGATAAACCTGCAACATCGAACACGCGGGGACATTTTTAAACATGGACAATGTGTCCCGGAAGGCTGAGAGTTCTTCCGTCTGTGGATCTTCTACCGTTCAAGCAGGCAGAAAATATGTATGAACGGTCTGAGGACCAACAGCGAGCTGACCTTAGTTTTGCCTATCTGGTACGTCTTGGGGTCCAGACCGAGGTTCTGCAGCAGGGTGGATATTTCTTTAGGAGACGAGGCGTTTTTGGGCAGCAACACACGAAACTGCTCGATGAAATCCTGCAGTACAGAGAAGCACAACAGTGTTTATATTAGTTATGTGCGAAAGTATTGGGACACCCCTTCTAATAACAGAACTCATGTGTTTCAGCCACAGCAGTTGCTAACAGGTGTAATAAATCAGTTATATAATGAAATGATACGCTTCCAACTTCTGCTTCCCTTTCTATTCCAGCACTCAGAATAGGGACGATGGTAGGCTAGTGGGTAGAGCTTTGGACTATCAATCAAAAAGGTTGAGAGTTTGAATCCCGGGTCTGCCATGCAGCCACTGTTGGGCCCCTGAGCGAGGCCCTTAACCCTCTCCGCTCCAGGGGCACCGTACTATGGCTGACTCTGTGCTCTGACCCCATCTTCCAGACAAGCTGGGATATGCGAAAAAAGTTGTAAATTTCGTTGTACTGTACACAATAAAGGCGTTCGTTCATCTCAACCGAAGGCTCTGGAACGAACTTCAACATCAGTGCCCAGCGATACAAATTCTCTTTTTGACTGACTGGGCACAAATTCCCACAGCCTTGTAAGAAGCCTTTGCAGAAGAGTGGCTGTTCTAGCTTAAAAATAAATAAATAAATAAATAAATCACACAGTGGTCTCTCAAATTTTTTTATTAGTTTTCCACTTTTCTTCCACTTTAGCACATCCAATTTCTACCCGTCAATCATCCTCTCACTAATGCTGGTCCCCGCTCCTGATTGGGGAGGACGAGGCCGCACCACGCCCCCTCCGACACGTGCACAGCAATCGAACATCTTATCACCTACACTTGACGAGTGCAGTGCAGTGCGGTACAGCGCTGCGCACGGAGGGCCACACCCTCTACCGCACTCCTTCCCCATCTCCGTGCAGGCGCCACCAACCAGCCAGCAGAGGTCGTAATCGCACTAGTCTGAGAGAGAGTCCCCATCCGGCTTAGTCCCGCCCCTTATCTGAACGACAGGCCAATCGCTGTTCATGTGGCCGCTCAGCCTCAGCCGGCAAGGCAGAGCCGAGATTCGATACGATGTATTCGAGATCTCAGCTCTGGTGTACAGCGCGTGTTTTTACCGCCGCGCCACCTGAGCGGCTGGTCTCTCTATTTTAATACCATTTGCTTTTAAATTAAGATGTATGACAAGCTCATGGTCAGGTGTCCAAATACTTTTGTGTATACAGTGTATGAAGGCAAAACAACAGAACAGTGGTATATTAAAAATAACCAGATTATCGATCAGGTTACCTGGAAGGTGTATTTAGCGCCGTAACCCGACCTCCTGATGCGCACCGTCTCCAGCATGCCCGTGTAACGCAGCTGCTGCAGGATCAGCGCTTCGTCAAAACACATCTCCTTCTGCTCACACACACACACACGCACACACACACACACACACACACACACACACACACACACACGTGTCATGTTTTAGTCAGAGTTACTTCTGATACCAGGATGTGACTAATATGCAGAACAATCAAACACTTTCTACAGTAGATGTTCCGTGAGCAAGGCGACACCTGATCAATCATCACAACATTAAAATATTAGTTAACGTGTTTTTTTTCTCAATCTCATTATGACCTGGGCGTACACTGTTTGCACTTTTATTTATTTATTTTAAAGACTGCCATTTACCACATATGTATTACAATTTAAGATACTATATATGTGGTAAATGGCTGTGTTTAAAATAAATAAAAAAAACTATGTATGCCTAGGTATCTATCTATCCTTCATATATATACTTTCTATATTATTTATACAGTGATCTCAATAACATACAGTGAATATCATTAAAAAAAACCAGCAAGCACTTTATTACGAACACCTATTTAGTCTGTAAAAGTGGTATATATACACCGACCAAGCATAACATTATGACCGCTGACAGGTGAAGTGAATAACACTGATTATCTCTTCATCACGGCACCTGTTAGTGTGTGGGATATATTAGGCACCAAGTGAAGATGTGCGAGCGCAGCTCTTGTGGGGTGTGTCCCGGTCCACAGTGGTCAGTATCTATCAAAGTGGTCTACGTAAGGAACAGTGGTAAACCGGCGACAGGGTCATGGGCTGCCAAGACTCATCGATGCACGTGGGGAGCGAAGGCTGGCCCGTGTGGTCTGATCCAACAGACGAGCTGCTGTAGTTCAAATTGCTGAAGAAGTTAATGCTGCAACGTTCTTCATACATTATATTATCATTTTTCTAAACTAAACCTACCATACAAATGACCCTTGTGGGTATACAACTACTAAATGTTGCACATATGTTGCTCTGTACACATACCCCACTGATCAATAGACAAGCACCCACATAGAACCCTCACTGACAACATGATGTCTGGGTGGTGAAGCATGATCAGCACTACACTGCATATCGAGGTGTTTAAAAATCCCAACAACACTGCTGCACCTGCTATACACTCATGCCAGTGCTGTGTCAAAAAACCTCACTGATAAAAAAAACTAGAGGAAGATGAACACACTGGGTCTCGCCTGCAACCAGCGTTAATAAAGAGGCCAGGACATTTAATCAGGATTAAAAATCCCAACAACACCGCTGTACCTGCTGCATTCGTACCAGAACAACACACACCACCATGTCCTTACCATGTTTATGTCATCGCGGTGCTGAGAACGGTACAACACCCAAACATCATCAGGACAGTGGGGTTGTTTTTGATCGATAAATGAAGAACAGGGGAGTGATGATGTGTACAGAGCAATTATATGGGCTACAGTCAGTAATTGTATACCCACAAAATTTATCTGTATGGTAGGTGTAGCTTCCTAGCACTCCTACACATGAACACCCTCCTATACATCCCATGAAAGCTGCTTTTACAGCTGTGCATAGGTGCGAGCTGTACGGACGTCCCGAAACCACCTCCGACTGACCGACGCCTGGTACTTTTATTACCTCAGTTCACCAGGTTAGTGATATGAACCTCACTGTAACCCTCCTGCCCTGCTGTGTTAGTTTACCTTCTCAGCATTGGAGCGCAGACATCGGATGAAGAAGGGCTCGGCCTTTCCCAGAGTCTCCAGCAGCTTACTCAGGGAGGTCTACAGAGAAGATACACACAGGCCGAAATGAGCGCATGAAGCTGGAAATGCCCATCACACAAAAGCCAGTATCATTTGTTAAAAATATATATAATATAAAATGTTAAACAATGTAAAAATAAACCATAATAAGAGTGGTATATATACACCGACCAAGCATAACATTATGACCGCTGACAGGTGAAGTGAATAACACTGATTATCTCTTCATCACGGCACCTGTTAGTGTGTGGGATATATTAGGCAGCAAGTGAAGATGTGCGAGCGCAGCTCTTGTGGGGTGTGTCCCGGTCTGCAGTGGTCAGTATGGTCAGCAAGGAACAGTGGTAAACCGGCGACAGGGTCATGGGCGGCCAAGGCTCATTGATGCACGTGGGGAGCGAAGGCTGGCCCGTGTCGTCCGATCCAACAGTCGAGCTGCTGTAGCTCAAACTGCTGAAGTTGTTCATGCTGCAACGTTCTGCTGGGAAACCTTGGGTCCTGCCATCCATGTGGATGTTACCTACCTAACATGGAGACGCTATTCCCTGATAACGGTGGCCTCTTTCAGCAGGATGATGCTGGAACGGTTTGAGGAGCACAACAACCAGTTTGAGGTGTTGACTTGGCCTCCAAATTCCCCAGATCTCAATCAGATCGAGCATCTGTGAGACGTGCTGGGCAAACAAGTCAGATCCATGGAGGCCCCACGTCACAACTTACAGGAGTTTAGTGGAGTCCATGCCTTGACGGGTCAGCAAAAGGGGGACCAACACAACATTAGGGAGTTGGTCATAATGTTATGCCTTGTCGGTGTATACAGGCGCGAGTTAGGTGAGCCGAGCTCTACCTGAAACTGAGCACTGATGCTGGGAGGCTTTTTCTTCTTGTGCAGATGCAGCAAAGACTTGGTGGTGCGGTCGTGAAGACCCACGATGAATTTTAGTGACCTCGAGTCCAGCAGGTTCTGCACAACACACACACACACACACACACACACACACACTTTACTGTGAGACTCAGTCACAATTACTACATTAGCAACAAGAACAAGATCTTGAATCATTTGAGATGAATCTAGATGAATAAATAAAAGCATAGCATGTTTAGATCAGTCACACGTACGTATGTGTGTGATCATGAGGAGATGAAAAGTACGGAAGGTCGTTTACCTTGGGAATGAGCTGCTTGTTCTTGGTGGTCTTGTTCTTCCTGCACGTGAGGGAGGAACAGGAGGGAGAAGAAGATTGAAATTGTGGTTGGGATGGAGGACAGAGGGGTTAGTACATGCGGGTCATGCATTGGCGAATGAGACGGGGCCATCGGAAGCAGAGCGAGTGAGATATGAGTCTGGGAAACATGCTGGAGGAATGTCGGGGTGTACCAAGTCTGAGGTGTCTTTAAAATTCTGCTACAGTCTGATTCTCTCGGATCTATAAACTGGTAATTACACCAGCAGAGGGAAGGCACTATATTTAATCATATAGTGTAGGTGTTGCATGACTTTTATGAATATAAAACAATCAGATAAAACTGTGCTCTGTGTTTTCTTAGGTTCAGAAACCGTTTGGTGCGACAATTATGCAAATATAATCAAAAGCACCACTTTAGCACAACGAGAGGTGAAAAATACTGCTGCTTGTTTACTTTTAGCTCACAAATCAATAAAACTGGTTACTAAAACATGCTGACAAGTTTTAAGTTTGTTCGAGGACGTGTTGGACACCCCTGGTCGTGGTCAGGTGTCGATGTTGTTGATTTGGCGCTGAAATAAGACTGTATAGTGTTTCAGGAGCTAACAGGTTGGCACACTGGGCATAGATACAGATGTAAGATGCATGCCGCCCAGCGCCGAGATTCTGAACTCCATAATTGGCAGTGCCTGCAGCAGACTCTAATTGGCCACCGTGTCTGCCAGGGAGGGATGAACGGACTATATGGGAAGGGTCTTCAAACGCTGTGTTAGGACCCCGGTTAGCAGATAGAGGCGCCTGTGCAGAAAGCATGGCCGAAAAGAAGGCGTCCGATAGGACTTCGAACGGGTCGGAGGGGGCGTGAGCAGCAATATACCACCCTCGAATGCAATCAGGGGATTGACTACAGGTCAATCGGGAGAAATACATAAATAAATGGAAAAAAAGATGTAAGATGCAAAAAGAATTCTTTAATAATCCTTTGCTATCAGCTGTGTCCATACAGACACACAACTGGCTGTAAAAAGAAGCGATCGGGGGCTGCCCGCATGTCAGAGGGGGTATGTGTATGACAGACAGGCCTGGCCCTCCTCGATCAGGGGTAGGAGGTGGCAGCAATGAGAGAGAGCAAAACAAAAAATGCTGTGTTTCTGTTTAGCCCAGATGTGGTCTCACTATAAACGCTGGTCTGTAATAACAGGGATCTGAAGCATTATGAAGTCTGTTTTGAGCAGACTAAACCCGAAGCGGCTGTGATTCGTTAGGAATTTGTGAAGAATTAGCAGGAAATACGTCACAGAGATCTAAGGAACCGTTTAAAGTCACTCAGCTAGCTCATGCAGCATGTTAGCACGTAAGCCTAACGTAATAAAAATACAATATTAACAGTAGTACTGCAGAAATGAGTTAGTTTGCTTTTTCTAAGAGCAGGCAGAACACAAACAAGCTCGGGAGTGCAGCAGCGGCAGCCTGACGAAGCTCCTCCGAGGTCTCGTAAACACCACATTCCTTTACCTCACCACAAATTACTACCAACATGCTAGGAGGGTCTATTAGAGCGACGCGGAGCTCTCTTTGTACGAGCCGTTCTTGAAAAAAAGCGCGTCTCGGAACTACAAGCTTAGCTTAGCAAGCGACAGCCGCTACACGGTACGATGCAGGATGGGGGGGTCTCATCGGACCGACTCACTGAGGGACGTGGCGTGGGGAGCGCAGGCGACCCCAGGACTGAAGCAGCTTACGGGGGTCCTGGCCGTCCAACCGCAAGTCCTTGATAGAGCTGATAATTTGGGCGTGCATGTCGCTGATTGAGCCGGTTGACAGAGGTGCAGAGGAGGAGGAGTGAGGAAGGGTGTGGTAAAAGGAAAGGAACCCGACAGTGTTAATTGTGTAGGAACATTTCCGTCACCAAAGACACCAAAACATTTTACACTCAGAGAGTCAGAGGAGGCTTGAATGACCGTGGCAGCAGAAACACGTTTACTGACAAAAACGCAGGTAACAAAAGGGCTCCGAGATGAAACTTTGGCACACATGGAGCCTAGTATGGCTCTCTACGTAAAGATGAACCCAGCCAGTGATGCTGCCACTGTCCACGGCTCTCCTCTGACTCTCTTAACCCCAAACATCGATCCCGACGCTACTGAACGGTGCTTCGGTGAGTACAGGGAACACGATGACGGTGAGGATGTCCATGCAGGTGTTATAATGGTGATACTGGTGTTAACTGGTGCCCCCCAAAAGCTCCATGCACTTATAAAACCTACCACACCACTCAGAACTCAGAGATCGAACAGGACGTACTGGCAGGGCAGACTGGGGGGACCTTACACACACAAACACGCACGTGTGTATGCACTAATAAACCACTAACATGCTCCTTTAGTCTGGTTTTCGCTTGATTGAAGTTAAGAATTAGCCGAACGCTTATTACATGACAGAATAAACGTCCTTACAAACGGAAATTCAATCCGTTTATCAATTACTGCCTGTTTACAGAGCAGGATATTATAAAAGTATTAAAAAAAGCACCGCTCACAAAGTGCAGCAGTAAAGCACGCTCAGATCTGTTAGCGGCCGACCTGGTGCCTAGACAGACATATAATCAGTGCACGACTCTCTGTGCGCGATACGGATCTCCATATGAATATGCCACGAGGAGGTTAAAAGAAACGATCGGCTACTGCACGCGTCGGAAGGGGCGTGTTGATTACAGCCCTCCTTGGGCAGGAGTGGAGAGGCCCATTGGCTTTGTTTTCTTCACATCTGGTGTTTTATTGAGTCGCTATATTTGCACGTCTGTCCTTAAAGAATACGATCATATAATCCGACACTGAGCACACAAGAAACCTGGTGACTATTGGATGTCTTACATGATGCTGAAATCAAACAGTATAAGCCAAACGTTATTAATTGCGTACGCTCAGAAAGCTGCTCTGTTGTACTACGCTTCCTTACAGGGCAGAGATTTTCTTTGGCACTGAACTGGTAATAATTAATACGACGTGGCTAAAATATTAAGCCGTCTTACGAATTCCATCAAATTACTGCTCAGATTATATCGAATATAGTGAATATATTCGACACGTCCCCTAGTGAACGTTCAGTCTGGTTAGAACCCCGTTCACAGAGTGACACGACTGACACGAGCGGGTTCAGCCCTGCAGTACGTCCTAAAAAAAAAAGCCCCGGTTCCAGCCCTGCCACCACAGCCAGACCTCCGGTTCTGCTCCACTTACTTTTTACTCTCATAACTAGCAAAGATGTCCTCAAAGGCCTCTAGGGGGCGCTCCTCTGAGTGATCAAAGGAGAAATCGAGCATAGAGGTACGGCTGTGGGGGGAGAAACAGCACACAGGCGAATCACTCACACTGGCCTACTGAAGCAGAAGCAGAACCTGCTCGTGGAATAAAACAGCCTTGATACGCTGTATGGACAAAAGTATTGGGACACATTTGAGTCAATCAATCAATCAGTTTAGAGTGAAGGTGCTTTCTTGTGTCCAAATACTTTTGGCCATATAGTGATTCACTTTCTTTAGAGCTGCAGTTACAATCTTCTGCCCGAGTAGGAAATAAACTCTTCCCTGGTGCCCAGAACAAGCTGATCTGTGACCTATTATACTTCCCAAATTTAAACACAATGAGCAAACAGGTCAGCTGCTGGCACCATCAGAACAGGCACACAGGGGGGCATTTAAACGATCTATTAAAACACTACTGTAGTCATTTAACACAATAGAACTTTAATCATATACAGCTGGAGAAAAATAACTTTATGAACCACTTTTTAGAATTTATTAATGTACATTTTTTGTGTCTGTGTTTTTGCAGCAGCCGACCCAAGTTCACTCACTTTTATCAACGCAGAGCAAAACGGACCCTTAAGCAAAGAAAGACGTCATCGTGAAATAGACTATAAAAGTGTCCGGACATGCCGGTGGGGTGGCGCATTCGGTGGCCTTGTACTCGAGCACTTTCAGAAGGAATGTGGAACCTTCTCAGCTAGGTGCCTTGAACCTCAGCAGGTAAACAGGAACACCTGATGCTTTAAGTACTGCAGCTTATGTTTACTGGGACTTGGATTTTGTTTGTTTGTGTTTATTGCCATTCCAGCTCAGTTAGGCTATGTACATGGCATTAGAGGTGGTTCAAAACCAAGTTCAAGCTAAGTAAAAGTTAAAGTACTATATTTGGCTTTTAATCTTTAGGTAATTCAAGAAATTCAGGATTTTTTGTGGGTTATTGCGTTCGAAGAGGTCTTTCATATATATTTGTATCTCTAGTATCTTCGATGGCTTGGCACTCTGTCAGGATATGTTTTATTGACAATTGTGATCCACAGTACTGGCAGTTTTGGGACTTGGATAAAAATCAGTCCAGTAATTCTAAGAACCTACAGGTCATTCCAAAGGGTTCACAGACTTCTTCTCGCAGCCGTACATGTATAAAGTAAGCGGAAAACCAAAAAGTGTGAACTACAGCGGGAAAAACATGTGCAGACATGTAGCTCTGTTGTGCGCCTCTGGGAAAAAAGAGCTGGGTCACATGACCACCATACACAAAAAGCAAAGTACAGGAAGAGCTCAAGTTCCTCACAACACTTCCCCTCTAGCCAAAGGCGGTTTGAGCTTAAAACCTACCGGTACATCCTCTCGATGGGCGTGTTGGACCTCTGCAGCTCTCCGAGTGGAACTCTAGAGACTGGTCTAACCACACCTGCGCACACACACACACACACACACACACAAATGTATACCACATGCACAGAGACACAAACACAGTTGATTCGGATCGAATCGGCTCAAGACCAGACCTGCCGAATTCCTCGCAGACTGAAACAAAAAGCTCTTTCTGTTCCCTTTTCCGCCGTTCTCCGCTCGGCCTGCATAATCGCCTTACATTCAGACTTTAAAAACAAAGCGTCTGCGTCACGGCGCGGCGCTCTCACGTGCCGAGGGTCTAAGAATAAACCTAGAGAATTCCCGCGCTAATCTTCAGAGCTAAACTCTCCCGTGACTTACCGGCGCTCTTGGCGGCCCAGCGGCGTCCGGCCTCGTTGAAGGCGGCGAGGGCGCGGATGGCGGCTCGCAGGATGCCCCAGCGGAACATGGCGACCGGGTCCATGCCGATCAGCTGGCGCACGTAGGCTCGATCGCTGCTGCGCAGTAGGGCCACGATGTCCGGCCGCATGTGGTCCGTGTTCTTCTCCCGGAAGTCCTGTCAGGGGTCAAACGTACTGAGGTTAACCGGTTACATCACAGCACCATTACATTTTTCAACTGGTTTTAAGCATTTTGTCCCCTCATCCCCTCATGCAGAGTGGTGACCTCTGTGCCTATATAACCACCCCATGGGCAAATAAGGGATGCACATAAGATTGTGTTATATACATATATGCATTCATCTTTCTCATCCCAGCTGTCCAGATCCCCAGATCGACGAGGGCCACCTTAAATGGTCAGTAGAGGTTGTTTTTGACCAGTGATGAGGAACCCACCCAACCAAGCCAATAGCTTGTCCGTGTAGGTGCCCGGCAAGCTAATAGCAGAGCCAATACTGTAACTTGAGAGCTTGAGATCCCAGGATAAAGTGATGGCATTTGTTAGTTTGTACACACTGATAATGTTCATCAGTTAGTCAATTCATTAGCTGGACATCCCAGCACTGGTGGGTTAGCATGTTTTACCACTATGCCACCCGAGTTCCCCATGTTTTTGGACATGTGTAAAGGCTCTGTCCAATTTTTTTACACCAGCGTCAGGTGCGTGGATCAGTACGGAGAGCAATGATGTTCTATATAAAAACAATCTCACACACACACACCACATCCTCTACAATTATGTAAGAAAATCATTTCCTTTAGACACGGCTGAAAAATACCACCATGTGCAAAATTAAGCCAAATGTATCATTTAGTTTTCCTTTTTTGTTTGTTTTTGCTTGGAATTTTACCAAACGTACCCAGACTTACAATAATAAAATGAAGGAAACAATAATACACGTTTATTTTATTATACAGTGCATTCATATCAACAGCTAATACACAGAGGTTTGCTCGCTGGACACGACATTGTGATAAGGATCGAGTTTGAGCAGTGAATTCTAAGAGCTGTATCGCACCTTTTTGCACCAGTGTCCATAAAAAGAGAGTTTATTTTTTTAAATTATATACAGTTTTTTAAATAATGAGGAAGAAAAATAGTGGTGACAAGGGAAATAAATTACTCTAGCACTCGCAGAACGACTCACTAAGTGTTTAAGACATTTAGAAATGAATCCCAGGTACTAACCTGATACACATTCTGCACCAGTATGGTCTCAGACGTTATACTTTATACTGTACCGCAGGTTACATTTAGTATAGACACGAGACCCTGGCTACAATCATCACCTCATTAGTTTCTTTGCCCAGTAGTCAGTAAGTTAGACTTGGTTACCTTAACCTGGTACTTGACCTTCCCAGCGAAGTGGCGGATGACGAAGGCCGGCTCCATCACAGGCGTGGGCACAAAGTAGTGGTTTCTCTCATGCTGCTGTTTAAATTTGGCCAGCAAAGTGCTATCTGTAGCATGAGGGAAGCTAAACACAGGACACAAAACACAAACCGATGAAACAATAACGTCAGACATTCCTGGTAAACAGGGTGCACGGAAAGACCAGGGTGGACTGACGAGAGGAGGTCTGAAAACGATCAGTATTAAAGAGATAATAGTACACTATATGGTCAAAAGTATGTGGACACCGTTCCTAATGATTGAATTTAGTTTTTCCTGACACATCCGTTGCTGACAAGTGTATAAAATGATATAAGGGAAATGATATGCTTTTATTATTGTGTCAACGGTTCAGGGAAGCCCTCCTGAGCACAAAACGATCTTTATTAGGACTGCTTTAATTAGTAGTGTCTAAAGGACTCAACACTTTTGGGTCTTCTCTGCCTGACCTCACACACTCCACAGTGCCTGTGCTTCTGGAATGTGGACAGCCGTCCTAACACTTTTGTCCATTTAGTGCACGAGCGTGCGAGGGCAAAGCGAGAGAGGTGTCGGCCCGTAATGAGTGTGTTCGGTTCCTGCGGTCTTACTTGCTTTCCTCGTCCAGTAAGTACAGGAGTCCTGTGGGTTTCTTACTGATGAGGTGGATGCAGCCCACGTTATCAGTGTAGTCGATGTTGTGCCACGTTATGCCCTCCGCCTGGTACTCCTCCTGCACACACAGAGCACAGCGGGCACAATCACGACACCGAGATAGATAGATAGATAGATAGATAGATAGATAGACAGATAGATAGATAGATAGATAGATAGACAGATAGATAGATAGATAGATAGATAGATAGACAGATAGATAGATAGATAGATAGATAGATAGATAGATAGATAGACAGATAGACAGACAGACAGATTAGATAGATAGATAGACAGATAGATAGACAGACAGACAGACAGAACTTTATTGTCATTGCGCAGTTCAGGTACAAGGCAATGAAATGCAGTTAGCATCTACCTGAAGTGCAAATACAAAAAAAACAGACAATAATAATAAACTTAAACCATCATCACAGCACCTGTTAGTGGGTGGTAGGGCTGGGCGATTTTGCCAAAAAAAAACAACAACAAACTTGATTATTTTAATATTATTACCGATTATCGATTGCGATTTCGATTTTTTTGGTTTTGTATAATGCAATTGAAGAAAGACTCAAATTTCTTTCTTTTTTTTATTTATTTGCATTTTAATTTAAAAGACTGCAGAAGTGAAAAATAGTAACAGCACCACCTATAATTATCATTTCAAGAGACTCAAACTTTATAACCATAACGATATAACAATAATTAAAACAAAATAGAAATCTTAATTAGCTATATCCTTTATATGAATAGCTCACACACAATCCTTACTTTAAATATTGTGCAGCAGAACCGCCTTTCATTAGGAAAAGTGCAAAACTACAAAAAGTTCTTTACAGGTTTCTTAAAAGGAACACGAGCCTGTGAAGTGAAGTGAGTCTGTATCAGTATCTAAGCGGATGGGGGGCGGGGGCATCAAGTAATCACTCTGGGGGGTGGATGGAGGTCTTAAGTTCTGCTTCTAACAATATAGACTACAATTCCCATGCTCCCACGGACCGTCACGTGACTAGCACGTGTCCCCGGTCAGTCAATCCTGATCGCGCTCATCGGCTCCGGAGTTTTGATTCAGTTCGGCTGTGTTTGATTCAGTGAATCTTATTAGAACTCTGTTTATGTGTCTCATTTTGCCGATGGTGTTTGCGCTCCTTATTCCTGAATCTAATCCTAGTTGTTTTCTGTTTACTGTTTTAGTTTATCCTCTGGTTTTGGACTCTACCTGATTTTGTACACCGTTTTTGCCCTTTTGATATTAAACTTTCCCTGATTTATATTCCGCGAGCGTCTGCTCAGTTTCTGCCTCGTTGTTGGTATTTTAATTAAAAGATAAAGTATGTAAACAATCGCAATCGCGATTGTCACATTTCTAACATCGGGTGAAAACGTTCATGCGAATTAACCGAATTAATCGTGAAAATCGCCCAGCACTAGTGGGTGGGATATATTAGGCAGCAAGTGAACATTTCATCCTCAAAGTTGATGATGGCATGGGCATGAAGAACCCCGCTGTAGTTTGGTGTAGTGTAATGGGAGCTGGGATGATGAGCGGACTGACCTGCTCCAGTTTGAAGATGTGCTGGTTAAAGTAATACTGCAGCTGCTCGTTAGCGTAGTTGATGCAGAACTGCTCGAAGCTGTTGGTCTCGAAGTCCTCAAAGCCAAAGATGTCCAGAACTCCTATAGACAAACACTGGAAGGGAAAAGGAACAAGACAAGGAATGAAGATCTGCGGTTTGTGGTTGGTGGCTTTAACGTATCACAGCGTATCAAAGGCAGCTGGGACACGAAAGCCAACTCGTGTTCACTGTATATTGGTGTGACTGCCAGTGTGACCGCTGTGTCTGACCTTTAAGAGCAACATCAAGAGAGTTTGGTTTTTCCAGTTCACTATAATTAGGATGGGTTTCTTACCGGAACAGATTCCTCCATGTCCTTCTTATTGAGCAGCGCGTGGTTAATGCGCAGGACGATCCAGTCAAACAAGGCGCTATACAGAGACTTGGCCATGGAGTCCCGCGCCGTGATCGCCTGTCGCAGAGGGAAAAAAAACAGTCAGTCTGTGTTAATTCTTATTTAAACGTTTAGAAACAGACAGATCCAAAACGTCCAACGGCTCTGGGTTATTAGCACCACAAAATAAGCGGCACAGTTTTCACGCCGGACGCCCTTCCTGACACGACCCTCCCTATTCATCCGGGCTTGGGACCGGCACCACAACGCACTGGTTTACGCATCCTAGCGGCCGGGTACCTATAGGACAATTCAGTGTCTCCGATTAGCCTGGCTGCATGTTTTTAGACTGTGGGAGGAAACCGGAGCACCCGGAGGAAACCCACACAGACACGGGGAGAACCCGGGACCTTCTTGCTGTGCCTCACAGTGCTACCCACAAAATAAGCTACACTATATGGATAAAACGCTAACAGGTGTAATAAACCACATATATATACAGGAAGTGATATGCTTCATTGACACAACTTCGCAGCAACAGTTTAGGGAAGGCCCTTGCCAGTCATGCTCCAGCATGACTGTGCTCCTGTGCACAAAGACAGCTCTATAATTTAAAGACATGAAGAAAAGCTTGGTTTAAAAACATGGAACTCCAGTGTCCTGTACAGACTCCTGACCATCGACAGAGGCTTTCTTGACCATACGGTCATCTGAACGGGCACACTTAAGTCTCGTGAAAAGCTTCTCAGAAGAGCGGCTGTTGGTCTACCTAAAGATCACACTACCTGAGGTCACTCTTATTTTAATATACGTCTGACAAGCTCACGATCAGGTGGCCACATAGTGTTTCTGTACCTCGCTGTGGCTGTAGGGCAGGATCAGCTTGTCATTGACCGTAACCGTTTTCCTCTTGGTCAGCGCCTCGACTAGAAGCTCCTCTTTGACCTGTGAAAGCATCAAACCACATCAGTGAATCAGAATTCTGTAAATGATGGTCTTAGCTTTAACTCACTACACGTTGTTTATTCAAAATGAAAAGCCCGTTACCTTGAGCAGCTCCGAGAGGTTAGCGAGGACCTCGGGAGGACCGACGTCCAGCCCCTCGTCCCTGCCCGTGGCTTTCGGGCTGTAGGTCACGTTGCCCAGGTACAGGATGGCTGACAGCACTGAGAAAATCCTGCAAGATCCAGGAAACCCCTTATTACCCGGTTATTAAATATGAACATCACTCGAGCTCAGAGGCGCTCTTCGGAGCCACAGACCTGGCTGAACGCCCACAAAAACACAATCGGCCGTGTCTGAGGGAGGGACGGTCCTGCTGCGATATGCAATTTCCAGGGACTGGGCTGGGCACTAGGGATCGGGGAGTGCTCAGTCTGGAAACCGAGATAGGGCAGTTGTAGCTTAGAGGTTAATTAAGGTACTGGACTAGTACTCAAAAGGTCACTTGTTCAAGCCCCACCTCGGCTAGGTTGTTGGGCCCTTGAGCGAGGCCCTTAACCCATAATTGGTTAGACAGTATACTGTCACAGTACTGTAAGTCACTTTGGATAAAAGCGTCTGCTAAATGCTGAAAATGTAAATGCAGATGTGTCGGAGGGAGTGTGTGGTGCAACCAGCAATGGATTTACAACCGGGAATTGGTTATGACTAAAAGATAAAAGGGGGGGGAAACCAGAAAAACTATGAAGCAGTCGATAAGAAGGACGAATTGTGACGAGCTGGACTCACTGCTTTTTGGTGGCCGACAGGAAGCCGACCATCTCCATGGCCTGCTGCAGCCGCTCGAAGTCGTGCCGGAGGTCCTCCGCATCCTCTATGGTAAAGTTTTGCTACAGGAGAAAAGGGAATAAATATAAACGTGCATTAATAATACGCATTTAGCTATTCTCTATACATTCAAGTAGAGTTATTTATTCATTCGAGTGTTATTTATGGCGCGATCTGTGTCCTGTTGAAGTCATTTTTCGCACCACGCCCCCTCCGACACGTGCACAGCAATCGAACATCTTATCACCTACACTTGACGAGTGCAGTGCAGTGCGGTACAGCGCTGTGTACGGAGAGCCACACCCTCTACCGCACTCCTTTCCCATCTCCGTGCAGGCGCCACCAACCAGCCGGCAGAGGTCGTAATCGCACTAGTCTGAGAGAGAATCCCCGTCTGGCTTAATCCCGCCCCTATCTGAACAACAGGCCAATCGCTGTTCATGTGGCCGCTCAGCCTCAGCCGGCAGACAGAGCCGAGATTCGATACGATGTATTCGAGATCTCAGCTCTGGTGTACAGCGCGTGTTTTTACCGCCGCGCCACCTGAGCGGCATTTTTCTTGTTTCTAGTTTTGTTCCTGCCAGGAAGTTTAGGATCGCTCCTGTGTTTTCTCGGTTGAGGGTTTCTTTAACAGGTACAGGTATGTGTAGCTGTTGTTTCTCTCTGGTGTATTTGGGGCGTTCGATCAGAATGTGCTTAACTGTGATGTTGGGGGGGGGGGGTTTGTCTCCTTTTATTAAGTACTGGTGTGTGATTTCTCGTGTGTATAACTTGGTCCACTCATCTTCCTCGAAGCGTTCTTGGCGTATTCCTAATATCTGGATGCATCATCGGCGCCCAGGCGGCGCGACGGGATATTCCGCTTGCACGCCAGCACCGAGGTTCTGAACTCCCCGGTTCGAAACTCGGTGTTGCCACCGGTCGGCTGGGTGCCATCTAGCGGGCATAATTGGCGGTGCCTGCAGCAGATATTAACTGGCCACCGTATCAGACTATGTTTGGGTGGGTGGGTCCTCATACGCTGTGTAAGGACCCTGATTGGCGGAAGAGATGCGAGAAGAGGAGGGCTGCACACGTGTCGGAAGAGGCGTGTACAGCGACGTGCTCTCCTCGGATGCAATCGGGTATCCCTCAGCAGCGGAGGACGAAATTGAGTCGCTAAATCGGGAGGAAAATGGGGAGAAAATGCATAAAAATATTTGGATGTATCTTGTGTAGTTTGTTGTCTGGGTGTCCCACTCAATTTGCCATTTTTCTTAATGTACTTATTTATTAACGGCTTCGTGTCTGTAGCAGGGACATTCAAGTAGATGCTCCTTAAAAAAACCCTGCAAGTTCTGAAAGTGTCGTGTTCAAAATCAAGGGATGAATTTAACATTTTAATCAGGACGTGCTTTAACATTACACCATGGTAACAACAATTTCTCTGTGACTGAATACATTTAATTAATGTAATAAATTTTTACAATAAACCTTAGTGACGGTGCTCACCTGCTTGAGGTAGTTGTAGTTTTCGGGCTGCAGGAGCTTGAACTGCTTGCGTTCCTCCTCGGATGCCCCGACTAGCAGGTAATAAAACACGTGATAGTTCCTGTGTACGAGAGGAGATAAAAGCTCTTTCATGATCTAAATGATTTCTGCATAAACCGCACACGAGCGTTAGGAGGAATTTGTTCCACACTAATAGTGATAAGCGGCGAGGCCTCGCCCAGGCGGGAAAAGCCTTCATATTCTATAATTAGCTGTTATCACTAACACAACAGCCTGCCGTAGGAGCGGATGGAAAACAGCTAGAATACAATATATCCTAGATATATCAAATAAATACACAAAGATCACCGTTTTCTTATTTATTTACCTTTCATTCTCCTCTCTGGACACCAGGCGGGATTTCTCCAGCAGGTATTTCTCAACAACCGCCCTACAAACGCAAACAGAAAAGAAAAACACACACAAACACACAGAATGAATGAATTAATGATCGATCATTACTGGACAGGCTGTCTGGATGTCAGTAGTCGAATATAAAGTTTAAGGCTTTTGGTCAATGGCACAGCTGAGGCAGATGGTCCAAACAATACAGCGACCCAAACAAAGCCCCTCAAGGTGAAGTGATGCCACCAAGGCGCACGTGGCTACGCTATTTTAACCCTTAGATCTAAAAATGAGCTGAGTATATTTCCAAGAACACAAATAATAATAATAATAATAATAAAAACGTTTACTCTGAGCAGTAAACAAACGTGACGGGACGTTAAAGCAACTTCGAGTCCTATTCTCCGAGGAACGGAGCGTGTCTAAGTGACCAGCGCGGCTCGTCACAAAACAAAACACACAGAGTATCTAAAGCTAAACAGTCTCGAGACGGAACAAAGGCAGCAGACACGGACTTACTGAGCACTCATCAATAGAGCGGGCGTGACTGCATGGGGCCGCATTCAGCCGGCGAACAATGGAGTGCGTGAAAGCATCCTCTCGGAGCGGCGCGTCCTCTCGAGCCGCCAGCTTTGTTATGGGGGCTCATTGTGCGTCCCCGCTCGCCGCTCTCGGTGTCGCGCGGCACTGCGCACGTGCACCGCACACCGCGCCAGCTGCGCACATTGTTGTCAGAGGGCGACTTTCTGACAAAGACTCGGCAGCGGGACAAAAGCCGAGCTGCACCCCGCGTGACCCGATCGGTTCTCGGTGGAGGCGGCCTGCTGCGCGTCTGAACTGGATCCGATATCCGTCTGACTCTGGTGCAGATATCGAAAAATAAAGCAGGCGTACAGACGCAGAACAGAAACCACTGGAATGAACGGGACTGGGAACGCTGGTTTGATGGTTGTAAATCAATTTGGCTTTGTGAGCCTAACTTCCAAAAAACAAAAAAGCAGATTCGCTGCTTTAATGCTCAGTTTTTACAGCTCGCCGCTGCACTCAACCCTAGTTTGCTGCTGACCTTTTCAAAGCACCGCCAATGTTTGTTTATTTGTTGTTTAACGCCATGTTTACACATTGGTCATTCTCATGGCAAGATCAAAAGTCAAAGCACCGCCAATGAGATGGATTGTTCATATGAGGGCAGTTGTAGCCTAGAGGTTAAGGTACTGGACTAGTAATTGAAAAATCTCTGGTTCAAGCCCCACCACAGCCAGATTTCCACTGTTGGGCCCTTAAAGCTCAATTCCTCAGACAAGATACTGTCACATTACTCAGAAGTGAAGCGCTGCTTCGCAAAAACACTAAACTGTAGGAAACACACAGAGCAATCCTACGTTTCCTAATCCTGGGGTCACTTTAATCGTTTAATATGATTTAATTCACCCTTAGATTAACAAAATAATAAAGTTTCATGTTCTTCTGCTTCATTTATTGTTCTGCTGGGTCTCACGTCTCTAGATCAGCGTTTCCCAGCCTTTTTTGCACCACGGACCGGTTTCATACAAGGTATAATTTCACAGACCGGACGAGGAAGGGAGGATTTAATAATATTGCTCACAAACGATGTCAAATGAGCTGCAACGAGACACTGCTCCAACCTAGGGGTGACAATAAGACAATAAGCACGACCTGCTGATTAAACAGCAAAGTGCTCTTAGTGGAAGGTTCCGCCAACTTCGCTGCAACAAGGAGCGCCACAGGAAGTCATTTCTGCCCACAGCTGGGGCAACTCTCACTGGTGTAAGAGGAGGACGCAGAACCTATAGTACCCACATAAGACAACAACCTTGGTACTACTCGACTTGCAATTTGCACATGGTCTTAACTGCACACAATGTCTACAACTGCACCTTTCAGTCTAACCCCCCCCCCCCCCCCCCCTTTTAGGTTTTGTCCTGTTAGATGTCTTATATTTTTTATACATTTTGTAGATTTTCATATCTTACTTGTATTACATTACTGTAATACCTGTTTTTATTCTCTCCTGTACTACATAGTTATGTTGTTGTGTGATGTTTGTGATAATTGTAAATTGCTGCTGCAACGCCGCAATTTCCCTTCGGGGATTAATAAAGTAATCAATCAATCAATCAATCAATAACACCCAAAACAGAAGCAGTGAAAACTGCTTTTCTAGCGATCTCTAATTATTCATTCTTTATGTGTAATAAATAGCCCCGGTGGTTGGGGACTAGGGCTGCAACGATTAGTCGACATAATCGATAACGTCGACTATAAAAATTCGTCGACGTGGAATCTCATTGTCGACGCGTCGTTATTATTGCAACGCACTAAAGGCACTGCAGGTGGCGCAGCGTCGCTTCCATGGCGCGGCGGGGAGTTTATGAAGACAGAGAGGCGAAGATAGAGAGACCGAAACTTTCTAAAGTATTTCAGCCAAAATAACCCAAAGAAACGAGCTGGATGCCGACGCTACAGAGCAGAGTCGTGGTTTCACACCAGCAACACCCTGCAGCCGTGATGACCGGCGTTATTCCGGACATGTAAGTTATTACACCGCTTTGTGCTTTAACCAACGTAGTTAATGTTTGTTAATGCTAGAGTACTTGTCGGAAAACTATCTAAGAGTTCGCTATTTTTCAGGTATTTAACGCAATAGTTAATCAGTCATTTATATGAGTGACGTTATATAACTTAACATTATAGCCTAACGTTACCGTCTCGTCTTCCATATTTTTGCTCTCGTTAATGAGAGCATTCATTCTAAATAATAAAGCCTCATCCACTTAATGATAGCTAGTTAGCTCAGCAGATAATTCAGTTAAGATATTTAACCTGTTATGGTTTAGCTGGCATAGCCGGTACACTATTTGTAATAAACTATGATGCACAGCCTTCAGTTTGTGATAATTAATACAGCTTTCTCTTTTGCTCTTTCTATTAATAGCACTAAGCAATGGAGTGTGGATGTGATGAGAAGAGGTTCATGCTCCCCTCAGATGGCTGAGATCTTCACAGACAGCATTCACACGTTTCTCAACCACATGTTATAAATGTTTTTGATTTCCAGAGTGAAACATAATAGCTTATAATGCCGTCCAAAGCTTTCTTATTTCATTGAATGATTTTTATTGTGATAGTTTAATTAAATATATTTGAAACATTAATACACAATCAAGCTTAAGTTTCATATTCATGTTTCATGGGTCATTATTTTAATTTGATATTGGAACTTAAATAACATAACAGAGTTTTGTTATGCTAAGGCAGAGATGGAGGGTATGACAAATAATCGTTGACTAGTCGACTAATCGAGAAAATAATCGTTAGTTGCAGCCCTATTGATGACCACTGCTCTAGGTGACGACGCTGCAGATCATTCCAGTACAAATTTCATACAAAACTAAAAGCATAAAAGCCGCGTATCAGGGCTTAAATGCTGCGTTAAGTGGTATATTATGCGCCCAGCATCACATTAGACAAAGACACTTTGTGTGGTGCCAGTTTAGAACTGAAGAGTTATGAAGTAAACAAAAGCACCAGAAGAGCAGAGCTGGTGCAGATCAGGAGGAACTATCAGCACCGAGCACGTCTCCGTTTGTTCCTTATTTCTAGTCATGCACAATCTCTCAGGGTTCAGGGAGGAAATGACACATGATTTTAATGTGACGAGAATAACAACCGCACAGACGCGTCGGAGGACTTTTTGTCCCATAATGCCGCTTTTCGGACGGACGCGTTAGTGCTAAGTAAGGTCTGGATGCCGTTTGATTATAAGTTCTAAGTGGACGAGCTGTTAGCGAGGACACACTCACCCTCGAACCACTCCGCTCTCCAGGTAGTTCACCTGGATGAACTTCCCGAAGCGACTGGAATTGTTGTTGTGGGCTGTCTTCGCGTTCCCGAAGGCCTGAAGGAAGAGAAATGTGTGTTAGAAAGACATGATTACCATTACTGACTGTAAACTGAACTGTGTAGACGCTGAGCAACTCACGATCACCGTCAAGCACCTACAAGCTTCTAAAAATATATATTTATTACGTAGAAGAAGCATAAACCTCGTTTTCCCCTCATAGACAACTGAATCTTAGGGCAGAGGTAGCTTAGCTGTTTAAATAGTGGACTAATAATCAGAAGGTTGCTGGTTCAAGCCCCACATCTGCCAGGTTGGTGTCCTTGATTAGTGTAATAAATCAGGCTTCATGTCACATTTACATTTTTGGCATTTAGCAGACGCCTTTATCCAAAGCGACGTACAGTACTGTGACAGTATACTCAGGGTTAAGGGCCTTGCTCAAGGGCCCAACAGTGGCAACCTGGCAGTGATGGGGCTTGAACCAGCGACCTTCTGATTACTAGTCCAGTACCTTAACCGCTAGGCTACACCTGCCCTATTATTAGACTATATCAGATATACTGCATGTTAACTACTTTAATTATTCTACATCTGCGTTTCCCCCCTTTCTCCCAATCTAGTCATACCCAGTTCCCCTGGCTTTATCTCCTCCCGACTCCTAACACGCGTCTCTGACACTTCCTTTCACCTGAACGAGGTGGATTCACACAGGGGTCAGTATCGTGTACGGAGAGTCACGCACTGCTCTCTATTATTCACCGTCTCGCAGCGACTCGACCAGCCAGCAGAGGCCGCAATTGCAGCGATCCATCCCCAGGCACGCGGCTGAGATCTAAACCAACAGATATTATTTAATCATCAAATACAGATGAGTAAATACTCCCTAGTTATAGTGTGTGTACCTAGCGTGTAGCGATGGCTTGTTTATTAAGCAACCGGTTCAGTGTGTGTTCGATAATCCACATCCAGTATAAATAACCAAAAGCTAAAAACCTGTAATCCATCATCATTTTCTGTCTGCTTATGTACACTGATCAGCCATAACATTAAAACCACCTCCTTGTTTCATTTTATCAGCTCCACTTACCATATAGAAGCACTTTGCAGTTCTACAATTACTGACTGTAGTCCTACATACTTTTTTAACTTGCTCTCACCCTGTTCTTCAATGGTCAGGACCCCCACAGGACCACCACAGAGCAGGTATTATTTAGGTGGTGGATCATTCTCAGCACTGCAGTGACACTGACATGGTGCTGGTATGAGTGGATCAGACACAGCAGCGCTGCTGGAGTTTTTAAATATTGTGTCCACTCACTGTCCACTCTATTAGACACTCCTACCTAGTTGGTCCACCTTGTAGATGTAAAGTCAGAGACGATCGCTCATCTATTGCTGCAGTTTGAGTCGCTCATCTTCTAGACCTTCATCAGCGGTCACAGGACGCTGCCCACGGGGCGCTGTCGGCTGGAGGACTATTCTCAGTCCAGCAGTGACCGTGAGGTGTTTGGAAACTCCGCTCATACCAGCACAACACACACTAACACACCACCACCATGTCAGTGTCACTGCAGTGCTGAGAATGATCCACCACCTAAATAATACCTGCTCTGTGGGGGTCCTGTGGGGGTCCTGACCATTGAAGAACAGGGTGAAAGGGGGTAACAAAGCATGCAGAGAAACAGATGGACTACAGTCAGTAATTGTAGAACTACAAAGTGCTTCTATATGGTAAGTGGAGCTGATAAAATGGTCATGCAGACGGCAATTATTTTATGGTTAACCTACAAAGTACGATAAAGCGAAT
The DNA here is from genome assembly GCF_030014385.1 of Trichomycterus rosablanca. Classification (NCBI taxonomy): domain Eukaryota; kingdom Metazoa; phylum Chordata; class Actinopteri; order Siluriformes; family Trichomycteridae; genus Trichomycterus; species Trichomycterus rosablanca. The sequence continues at coordinate 1,667,329 of NC_086004.1, forward strand.
CTGCATTTAACTGCTCCCCATTAGAACTGGCATCACTAAAGCAGAAGCTGTGTGGTTTTTAAACTGGTGCATATCAAAGTTTCATCTGAGGTTCGTGCAGATGCCTGAAAATAGCTCGTCACAATCAGACGAACAACAGAAGTGAGATCAGCATCAGGCTGATCGCCACATGTTGGGTCGAACCAAACTGCCCCATTCTCCAAAAGTATTCAAGACTGCAGCTGATTGGAGGACCGGGAGTACACCGGGGGGAAGGGGGGGGCTCAGGAGGCCTCACTTGTGTGTGTGTGTGTGTGTGTGTGTGTGTGCACACCGAGCCAGTACGTGATTAATGAGCCTCTGGCACTCTGACCTCCCTAAGCGAATCCCAACCTCTGCCAAGGAGATTAAAGGCCTGAATGGCGGCCACTGTTTCCCAAGCACAGGCAACAAAATCCGAAAAGGGCGAAGCAAACTGGGCGCATCCCAAATAGGATCGGTATTGTGACCGGCGCTGGCACTGTGAGCCGACGATTCGGGGGGTGGGGGTCCCCCAGCTCATTGAGATTCCACGTACCGACAACCCGAGGCCGTAATCACAATATATATTGGAAAGGGGGGTGGGGAATGGAGGGGGGTGGGGGGGGTCACACCCAATATTCAGATATGCTCAAAAAGCCCCCCCATTTCACATTTATATGTTCAGCATTTAGCAGACGCCTTTATCCAAAGCGACTTAGAGTACAGCAATTAGTGACAGCAATTGAGGGTTAAGGGCCTTGCTCAAGGGCCCAACAGGAGCAACCTGACTCTATGGGGTGGGGCTTAAACCAGCGTCCTTCTGATTACTAGTCCAGTACCTTGACCGCTAGGCTACAACTGCCCCTGTGATTACAGATTTGTGTAATGTTAGGATCAGTCAGGGTACCAATCACTTCTTAACATGGCAGGAACATTTTAAAATGCCCCTTTTACCCCAAATTCCGGTAGATTTGCCCCCCCCCCCCCCCCTCCTACCCCTCCTACCCCAAACGTTCAATTCACGGCTTTTAAATAAACTACAGTCCAAAAGTCATAATGATCTGCTTTTCATAAACTGATATGACTCAAATCATCCCAAAAATTCTACCACGTACTCTGTGGTGTACACACTAACCCACCCACAACCTCTGCGATCTGGGTTCGGATCTCAGCTGTGATATCACAGACACGGGTGGCTGTGTCTGAGGTGGGGGTGGCTGAAGCACCGTGATGGACTCCTGCCTCGTGCCTAGAGTTTCACTGCATTCGAATCACTCACTACATTTCCCAGCCAAACAAGCGCTGCCGTCTTTTGACTGGATGAGCACAAATTCCCACAGACGTGTGAGAAGTTTTCTCAGAAGTGCGGCGGCTGTTCTAACCGAAAAGATCACACGGAGGTCGCTCCGTTTTAAGGACAATTGACAAGCTCAAAGTCGGGTGTCCAAATACTTTTGGCTGTAGTGAAGACGAGGACGGTCCGCATAAGAGCAGCGTGACGCAGTAACGAAGCTCTCGTTCTAGACAGAGACGAGTGAGCGACTCCTTCACAGAGATGATGAGGAAACCACATGATCTGATCTACAGCTCTTTTATCTGCAGTCTCAGAGCAGATCCGGTCCAACCACACATCACCGTCTCATCTCCGCTGCTCTTAAACAGACCGTGGGACGTCATCGCCATATAAACCACGCTACAGATCAGCGTCGCCAGTCATCAACACTGACGGTGAAGCAACGTAATGGTACGTTCACACCGGCAGCGCCTGTTCAACTCTTATCCCCCAAAATCGACTTCTGAACTAGAGCTGACCTTTGGTCAACATGGATTTACCAATGGCAAGCAAATGCCATGGCAGTAAAACGGCGATGCGCTCTTGTGGAGACGTCTCAGAATGTCATTCACTGTCAATCAGCGCTGGTGATTTTCGGCGACAGGAGGCAACGCGACCGCTCATCATATACGATTGACTGGACTTATTGAAGGTATTATTTAGGTGGTGTTAGTGTGTGTTGTGCTGGTATGACTGGATCAGACACAGCAGCGCTGCTGGAGTTTTTAAATACTGTGTCCACTCTATTAGACACTCCTACCTAGTCGGTCCACCTTGTAGATGTAAAGTCAGAGACGATCGCTCATCTATTGCTGCTGTTTGAGTCGCTCATCTTCTAGACCTTCATCAGTGCCCACGGGGTGCTGTTGGCTGGATATTTTTGGTTGGTGGATGATTCTCAGTCCAGCAGTGACGGTGAGGTGTTTAAAAACTCCAGCAGCACTGCTGTGTCTGATCCACTCATACCAGCACAACACACACTAACACACCACCACCATGTCAGTGTCACTGCAGTGCTGAGAATCATCCACCACCTAAATAATACCGGCTCTGTGGTGGTCCTGTTCGGGTCCTGACCATTGAAGAACAGCATGAAAGCATGTAGAGAAACAGATGGACTACAGTCAGTAATTGTAAAACTATAAAGTGCTTCTATATGGTAAGTGGAGCCGATAAAATGGACAGTGAGTGTAGAAACAAGGAGGTGGTTATAATGTTATGGCTGAATATATACTGTATGTTTAGGTGTTTATGATGCAGCTCATTAAAAAGGTCATTTTATTTTAAGGGAACAGAGAGGGATCGTGGAATTTGGAACTGCCGGAAATGGAAAACCACCAACACGAGTCGAACCACAGCTACGCCGCCCCCGTGTCCCAAACTGCCCGGGGTGACAAAAACAATGGACCCCCTGTGATGCGTACGGTTTGCGTATCGGCCCACGTGGTCACGCTGGCAAAATATAGTAGAACCCAGCACTGAGATCACAATGGTCAGAGAAAAATAGCCCCTAATTGTGGGTACTTCCTGAGGAACAATATGCCTTTAGTCCAATAGGGAGTGATGTAGCGGCGACCACTTCCTGCTCCACAGAAAAAAAAGTTCTGCTTCCTGATGAGAGCCTGAACTGTTAGTCTGGCCAACACCGCAAACCCCAAAACTCAGCAACGTTCAATCACAGTTATTAATATATGGGGGTTTTCAGGCCAGTGTGAATGGTTTCTCCTCAGGCCTCTGTGTGGGGGCAGGATGAGGAAACCAGATGTATATTTTGAGGAGATTTGGAAGCCATTGTTGCTTCTGCTTCTGTTCTCCTGACCAGACGGTTGTGTTAGACAGAGACCGGAATAAAAGCAGAGCGAAGGAGATCTCAGAATAAACGAGAACCTGTCTGACCAGTCTGTGCACCTCACTGGGATTTGATTTTACTTTTCCTCGACTTGGAGAAAGTCCCGGTAGTTGCAGTAGTAAACTGTACAGTGACCGAGTTCGCTTATGCCTGGTTCACTCCACCATTTTCGCTCGGCGACTGGTCGGCGCTAGATCTGCCGGCTCGGGAGCAACTCGGCGTTCGCTCGGCGATCGAATCTCGGCTCTCGATCGCCGTGTGTGAACTACTCAACAACTCGACCCGAGCGCTCGGCAACCGAAGCGAGATTTCTGGCTTGTCGGATATCTGGATCCGAGTTGCCCGACTGGCAGTGAGTGCGGTGTCGAACAGCCAATGAGAACGCAAGATACGGGGTGAAGGGAAACGCAGGGGAGGAGTGTAAACAGGCGGGACAGGGGCGTAATATAGTTTATATCAGAATACATCAGCAAACACACCAGGTTCATACAGTATATATATATAAAATATCGTTCTCTACAAAACATAACACCCACGCTGCATTGCTAAATATATTTATTAACCTCCAACTCACTATAGAACAATCCATGCTGGTCGTGTTGCCAAATCCACTCAGATTCATTTATTTTTTCTCCTTGATTTTACGCTGCACATCAGCGCACAAACTTTGATCGCTCGCTGCTTGCTGACGTGCATTTTTGGACGCGGTGTCATTAAACCCCTCGTCACTTCTCGCGTTTGTTTTCGTGACAGAACGTAGTTTGGGAGAGCAGAGAAGCTCGCCTGCGATTCCAGTCGGTGATAGATGGTGTAGTTGTGTGACCCCGTATCGCCGATCAGTCGTGTAGTGTGACCCGACCACTCGGGAAGTCGTGCAGTGTGAACTTGGCATAAGAGACGGGAACCTGCAAGCGACTACGTATTATTAATGAGAACGTTCAGCAATTCGAAATACGTCACCTTTCCACTCATGAGCACACGTGAACACACGAAACCTGATCTGATTAAGCCGGGACGTCACTCCAGGGGGAAAAAACCTGCCGAGATTTGACCTTTACCAAAAGTTTGCTTTGAACCTCAGCCAGACGCCACAAGGTTCTTATCCGTAAGGCTCGATTAGTACAGAAGGTCATTGAGGACTAGACTTGGTACAGCACCCACAGGCTCTGGTTAAAATACCATACTGAGAGCCTACACAGACACGACTGGCTAGTCCGTGCAAGTTCGGGCCGGAGGGGATTCCCCATAACTGTTGCGATTACGCCCTCTGCTGGCCGATCGATGGTGCTGCACGGAGACGGGGGATAATAGAGCTTGGAGCGTGACATCTCCGTATGTATCCGTATGTGTGGGTGGGAGCTCTCCTCGGTCAGGAGTGTATAAGGTATAAAATACGATCAGGGAATTGGATATGACTAGATCGGGAGAGAAATTGAAGGGAAAATCTGCAGATAATTAAAAATATCACCGAGCCCTGAGGCGTCCTGCATAGTGAACACGACTTCAGTGTGCGGTATTAAAGAATTTCCATTTTCATGCGACCATGTGACTACCAAGTGGTGTAACGAGTTTTGGGATCAGTAGATTAGTGTGTGTGTGTGTGTGTGTGTGTGTGTGTGTGTGTGTGTGTGTGTGTTCCAAACTGATCAGAACTGAGATCTTAAGTCATTTTCAGGCATCTACACGGACATGATTGGCTGTGGCTGTGTCTGAGGGGTACGGTGGCCGAAGCCCGTGAAGGATTTTCCTGCCTCGTGTGAAACCGGACCCACAGCGTCCCTGACCAGGATAAAGCGTTCGATAAAATGAGGTAAAATAAAGTGCGGCCACACTAACGATTATACTGCAAACTATTAAACAAAAGCACTACAGAGAAGACGAGCATTTGTTTGTTTGTTTGTTTATTTGGCTTTTAAGACCTTGTTTACTCTAAAGAGTCCCTAACATACACTGAACAGGCATAACATTATGACCACCTTCCTAATATTGTGTTGGATGCACTGTGATGCGCCGTGTATTCTGACACCTTTCTATCAGAACCAGCATTCTGATAGCTCGTCCGTTGGATCGGACCACACGGGCATCACCGAGTCTTGGGCGCCCATGACCCTGTCGCCGGTTTCCCGAGCGCTTTTGATAGACACTGACCACTGCAGACCGGGACACACCCCACAAGAGCTGCAGTTTTGGAGACGCTCTGACCCGGTCGTCTAGCCATCACAGTTTGGCCCTCGTCAAACTGGCTCAGGTCCTCACGCTTGATCATTTTTCCTGCTTCTAACATCAACTTTGAGAATCATATATATTTAATATAATATATAATATATAATATGCCTAATATATCCCACCTACTAACATTTGCCATGATGAAGAGATAATCAGTGTTATTCACTTCACCTCTCAGTGCTCAGAATGTTATACCTGGTCGGTGTACATTTTAAGGGTGGCATTTTGACGATAGTGGGAATCAAACAAGCAACCTTCTGATCACTAGTCCAGCACCCTGACCGCTGAGCTAGCACTGATCTGTCCTGCTACCATGTTAGCCCCTCAGTCGTCTCCACGTTCAGGAGTTTTCCCTAAACAGCGATCTTTCCTCTGATTTGATTTTAATGATGTGTACGTTCACTCGGAATCTGAAAACAGGGACCGGCGGCTTCACCTTCCTAAATATTTCCATCGTCTGCCGAAGATTAGATCTTTAACCCGCTCCGTTTTCCAAAATCCAGCTCCGCCACCCTATCATGAGTCCAAACACTCGCTGGTTTAAGCGTTTACACGCCATACACGAGCGGTCAGCGTCTCATCTGGTGCAATTCAGCAGGAATCAAACCGAGCTTTTACTCTGTCATCACGTCCTGAATATACAAGACGTATCTAAACCAGACGTTTATCTTCTGATGACGTGGAAAACGTCGCTTAATGTGCAGACACTGTGTGGTCAAAAGTATCTGGACACTCGACCATGAGCTTGTCGTGCGTCCTATATCGAGAACAAAAGGTATTGAAATAGAGCGTGCTCCGTGAGACGTATTCAGCTAGAACAACAGAAGTCAAAAGAGCATTTGTAGGGTTGGTCACTGATGTTGGCTGATGTTCTGGTTCATTCCAGAACTGTTCATATATATATATACATACATACACCGATCAGGCATAAGATTATGACCATCTTCTTGTGTCTACACTCACTGTCCATTTTATCAGCTCCACTCACCATATAGAAGCACTTTGTAGTTCTACAATTACTGACTGTAGTCCATCTGTTTCTCTGCATGCTTTGTTACCCCCTTTCATGCTGTTCTTCAATGGTCAGGACCCCCACAGGACCACCACAGAGCAGGTATTATTTAGGTGGTGGATGATTCTCAGCACTGCAGTGACACTGACATGGTGGTGGTGTGTTAGTGTGTGTTGTGCTGGTATGAGTGGATCAGACACAGCAGCGCTGCTGGAGTTTTTAAACCCCTCACTGTCACCGCTGGACTGAGAATAGTCCACCAACCAAAAACATCCAGCCGACAGCGCCCCGTGGGCAGCGTCCTGTGACCGCCGATGAAGGTCTAGAAGATGAGCGACTCAAACAGCAGCAATAGATGAGCGATCGTCTCTGACTTTACATCTACAAGGTGGACCGACCAGGTAGGAGTGTCTAATAGAGTGGACAGTGAGTGGACTACAGTCAGTAATTGTAGAACTACAAAGTGCTTCTATATGGTAAGTGGAGCTGATAAAATAGACAGTGAGTGCAGAAACAAGGAGGTGGTCATAATGTTATGCCAGATCTATATATATATATGTATAACTGAATTATTACACCTGTTAGCAGCTGTTGTGGCTGCTATTTAGCTTCTCTGTAGATCTGAACAGTTTTATGAGCCTCTGACCACAAGCGACAGGGAAGTAAAAACGAACTCAGGGCCGAGACGCTGAGAGACGCCGGCCGTGCTGACGGGGGGCGCGGGGGGGGGGTTGATCACTTCTGGTTCTGCCTGAGCTACAGAGAGATGAAGATTCTGATGAGATCTCATGACCGGCCTCCTCTTTCACATGAACGTTCTAAAAAGGAAGTCATGCTCCGCGGTTTATTGTGAAATAAACAACAACAAAAAAAAGCGCTTCGTTTATTCCGTCACAGCGACTGATAGTGCACATGAACTGTACAGTATACGGACAAAAGTATTGGGACACCCTTTCAGATTCTTGAGTTGATGCTTTTCAGCAATAACGGTTGCTAACTGGAGTATTAAATCAATCACATAAAGGAAATAATACGCTTCCAACTTTGCAGCAACAGTTTAGGGAGGTACCTTTCCTGTTCCAGCATGACTGCACCCCTGTGCACAAAGCGAGCTCAGTTTAAAAACCAAGAAACTGCACCAGTATCAGCGCTCTTTTCACTGAATGGGCACAGATTCCCACAGACGCACTTCAAAGTCTTGTGAGAAGCTTCTGTTGTTCATAGAAGTATCTGTCTGTCTGTCAACCTATCAATCAATCCATCTATCCGTCCGTCTATCTGTCTGTCTGTCTATCTATCCATCCATCCATCCATCTGTCTATCCGTCTGTCTATCTATCTATCCATCCGTCTATCCATCCATCCATCTGTCTATCTATCCATCCATCCATCCGTCCGTCCGTCCGTCCATCCATCCATCCGTCCATCCATCTGTCTGTCTATCTATCCATCCATCCGTCTATCCGTCTGTCTATCTATCCAATCATCAGTCTATCCATCCATCCATCCATCCATCCATCCATGTCTGTCTGTCTGTCTATCTATCTATCCATCCGTCCGTCTATCTATCCATCCGTCCGTCTATCTATCCATCCATCCGTCCGTCTGTCTATCCATCCATCCGTCCGTCTGTCTATCCATCCATCCGTCCGTCTGTCTATCCATCCATCCGTCTATCTATCTACCTATCCGTCTATCCATCCATCTGTCTGTCTGTCCGTCCGTCCGTCCGTCCGTCCGTCCGTCCGTCCGTCTATCCATCTATCTATCCATCCATCTTACCAAACATCAAAAACAAACTCTCAAGCTCTCAAGTTCTTCAACGCTCTTCATTCCGTTTGTTTTTTATATTGGACGTCCGACAAGCTAACTGTCGAGTGTCCAGATACTTTTGGCCGCTCAGTGTCTGCACATTAAGTGGCATTTTCCATGTCATGAGATGATTGTCTGGGAGCCTCTCAGTGAGGCTCGGTGCAACACAAAATATAAACACCAATAGAGCCCTGACCTCAGCACCACTCAACAGCTTCGAAAGGTCAGCGCCCACCCAGCCATACAAAGGCTGTCATCTTTCGACAGAATGGGCACAAATTCCCACAGACATACTCCAAAATATCGTGAGAAGCCTTCTCACTAGAGCGGCTGTTGTTCTAGCTACACAGATCACACAGAGGTCAGTCTGTTTCTACACAGTTAGCCTTCGAAATGGGGCGTCAGACAAGGTCATGGTCAGGCGTCCAAATACTTTTGGCAATACGGTGAACCCAACAGGCCATACAAGATGTTTTAACACCAATTCTAAGTCACCCACCCTAGACACTGTGCCACGTGCATTCAGTAAAATAAAAATAGCCTTACCTCCAGAACAGGCCCCGCTCCCAGTATGGTCCTCTCCACCCCACTGGCGTATCCTTTTTGACTCAGAGCGGTCAGGCAGTGGATCAGGAAGTTGGTGCTCTGCGTTTTGCCGGAGCCGCTCTCTCCAGAGATGACGATGCACTGGTTGATCCTCTTGCGCAGCATGGTGTAGTACGAGACGTCCGCGATGGCGAAGATGTGCGGCTCCAGTTTGCCCAGCTGGTGGTTCTCGTACATCTTGACGTACTTGGGGTTGTAGATGGGCAGGAACTTGAAGGGGTTGATGGCGACGAGGATGCTGCCGGCGTACGTGTAGATCTTCTTCTTCTGGAAGCGGGAGCGCAGGTTGGCCAGGATGGAGTCCTCGTCGAGGAAGGGGAGGTTGCACAGGTCGTCGAAGTCCTCGTGCCGAGGAGGGAGGAAACCCCTGGCCACCAGATGCTGAACGTCCCGCTCATTGCGGGCGGCGGGAAGGTTCGTGTACCGTATGGTTCCGTCGCAGTTGCGCTCCTGGAGGAGGAAGTAGAACCCCTCGCTCTGCGCGTGCTCCTCCTGAGCTCTCCGGGGCCACAGCAGAACCCTGTGCACCGGCAGGTCCGTGGCCTCCAGGACCCATTCCTCCCCGCCGCTCTCCTTCACCTCGGCCAACACGTAGCGCTCGGCGGCGCCGAGGCCCAGGGTGGCGGCCGCGTCCTGAACGACGGCGGCCGCCGTGGCCTCCTTGCGGACCCTGAGCGTGCAACACGGAGCGGTCTTGCGGGACAGGCGAGGGTAGATTTGGAGAACGTAGGCCCGACCATCTTGGCTAGCTGTGCCTTCGCCATCTGTGACACTCATTCTGACTCCGCGCCGGTCGTCTCAGCATTACGCGCGGCCGCCACGCTCACCATCTAGCACCTGAACAGGAGACAAACAATAAGAAGGTGGAGTTTATATCAGGTCACACACACATGATAATCTATCTATCTGTCCGTCTATCTATCTATCAGTCTGTCTGTCTATCTATCTATCTGTATCTGTCTGTCCGTCTATCTATCAGTCCGTCCGTCCGTCTATCTATCTACAGTGCCTTGCAAAAGTATTCAGCCCCCTTGAACTTTTCAACCTTTTGCCACATTTCAGGCTTCAAACATAACGATATGAAATTGTAATTTTTTGTGAAGAATCAACAACAAGTGGGACACAATCGTGAAGTAGAACGAAATTTATTGGATATTTTAAACTTTTTTTAGAAATAAAAAACTAAAAAGTGGGGCGTGCAATATTATTCAGCCCCTTTACTTTCAGTGCAGCAAACTCACTCCAGAAGTTCAGTGAGGATCTCTGAATGATCCAATGTTGACCTAAATGACTGATGGTGATAAATAGAATCCACCTGTGTGTAATCAAGTCTCCGTATAAATGCACCTGCTCTGTGACAGTCTCAGAGTTCTGTTTAAAGCGCAGAGAGCATCATGAAGACCAAGGAACACACCAGGCAGGTCCGAGATACTGTTGTGGAGAAGTTTAAAGCCGGATTTGGATACAAAAAGATTTCCCAAGCTTTAAACATCTCAAGGAGCACTGTGCAAGCGATCATATTGAAATGGAAGGAGTATCAGACCACTGCAAATCTACCAAGACCCGGCCGTCCCTCTAAACTTTCAGCTCAAACAAGGAGAAGACTGATCAGAGATGCAGCCAAGAGGCCCATGATCACTCTGAATGAACTGCAGAGATCTACAGCTGAGGTGGGAGAATCTGTCCATAGGACACAATCAGTCGTACACTGCACAAATCTGGCCTTTATGGAAGAGTGGCAAGAAGAAAGCCATTTCTCAAAGATATCTATAAAAAGTCACCTGGGAGACACACCAAACATGTGGAAGAAGGTGCTCTGGTCAGATGAAACCAAAATCGAACTTTTTGGCCACAATGCAAAACGTTATGTTTGGCGTAAAAGCAACACAGCTCATCACCCTGAACACACCATCCCCACTGTCAAACATGGTGGTGGCAGCATCATGGTTTGGGCCTGCTTTTCTTCAGCAGGGACAGGGAAGATGGTTAAAATTGATGGGAAGATGGATGGAGCCAAATACAGGACCATTCTGGAAGAAAACCTGTTGCAGTCTGCAAAAGACCTGAGACTGGGACGGAGATTTATCTTCCAACAAGACAATGATCCAAAACATAAAGCAAAATCTACAATGGAATGGTTCACAAATAAACTTATCCAGGTGTTAGAATGGCCAAGTCAAAGTCCAGACCTGAATCCCATCGAGAATCTGTGGAAAGAGCTGAAAACTGCTGTTCACAAACGCTCTCCATCCAACCTCACTGAGCTCGAGCTGTTTTGCAAGGAAGAATGGGCAAAAATTTCTGTCTCTCGATGTGCAAAACTGATAGAGACATACCCCAAGCGACTTGCAGCTGTAATCGCAGCAAAAGGTGGCGCTACAAAGTATTAACGCAAGGGGGCTGAATAATATTGCACGCCCCACTTTTCAGTTTTTTATTTCTAAAAAAAGTTTAAAATATCCAATAAATTTCGTTCCACTTCACGATTGTGTCCCACTTGTTGTTGATTCTTCACAAAAAATTACAATTTCATATCGTTATGTTTGAAGCCTGAAATGTGGCAAAAGGTTGAAAAGTTCAAGGGGGCTGAATACTTTTGCAAGGCACTGTATCTGTCCGTCTATCTATCTATCAGTCTGTCTGTCTATCTATCTATCTGTCTATCTGTCTGTCCGTCTATCTCAGTCCGTCCGTCCGTCCGTCCGTCCGTCCATCCATCTATCTATCTATCTATCTATCTATCCGTCTGTCCGTCCGTCTATCTATCAGTCTGTCTATCTGTCTATCTATCTATCCGTCCGTCTATCTATCTATCTGTCTATCTGTCTGTCTATCTATACATCCATCCATCCATCTGTCTGTCTATCTGTCTATCTGTCTATCCATCTATCTATCCGTCCGTCCGTCCATCCATACAGCTGTCCGTCCGTCTGTCTATCCGTCTGTCCGTCCGTCCGTCCGTCCATCTATCTATCTACCTATCTATCTATCCGTCTGTCCGTCCGTCTATCTATCAGTCTGTCTGTCTGTCTATCTATCTATCCGTCCGTCCATCTATCTATACATCCGTCCGTCCGTCCGTCCATCCGTCTATCTATCTATCTATCTATCTGTCCATCCGTCTATCTGTCCGTCCGTCTGTCCGTCCATCCATCTAATCATGCCAGACAACGGAAACAAACTCTCGAGTTTGGATCACAGCTCTGCTATCATCCGGCTGGGCACCTACACAGACATGATCAGATACGTTTGGGGGAGGGCAGGCTGAACGGGTTCCTCATTCCTGGCTGGTCGATGGTGACCAATGGAGAGAAGTGTGTGACTCTCCTTATGCATACTGATCTCTCTGTGAACCCAGCAGCAATGAGGAATACGGTTGACATTTCCTTCCCTGAGACACAGCCAATTATGTCTGTGTGGGTTCCCAGCTGGTCGATAGCACATCTGTCATTCAAACTAGAGCACACAGGCATCGCAGAGGTCTGAGATTCTAAACACACTTTGTACACAATATGATCACAACTCAACTGATGAATAAATGGGCCAACAGCAAATCAGGGCTGAACTCTCTCTGCTCAGAATCTAACTTGAACGGAAAGACCACTAATGCTTAGCAACTATACAACCAAAGATTCAAGGATTTCTCTTAAAAGCATTGTTTAAACCCTTTGAACCAAGTGCCACGAAACCACATGAAAGAAATCCCATCGACAACACGAGAACTGAGCGTCTCCTCTAATTCAGCTGCTGTTCTGATCAAAAGATGTTCAGCTGGGATTTCAGGCATTCTAGCTTCACCACAAAGCATCCAGAGCCCAACTGCTCATTATTTCCTCTGTGTACTGCTGAGTGAGCAGCTCAGGACCTTCACTACCGTCCTGATCCCTTCCACAGAGCCGGAGCGTTCAGAAACCACCGCTTTACTGAACGAAGTTAAAGTCTGACCCTGAATCGAGCTGTAACGAGCTACATGCAGTCCGATTATTCGATATACGATCATGTGGGTGCACGACGATGCACGAAGCAGCGGTCATGCAGCTGCAGACGACATGTTTCTGTGAATCAGGTCTCCTACGCTCACCAGCAGCCCGATGCATTTCTATAAATACACTAAATGAAAACAGAAAGCTGTTTAGTCATCGGGGCCGCGACAGCATAGCAACCGTATCCATCACTGCCTGACGAGAGCTCAGATGTCAAAACAGCAGGGTTGAACGTGCGGTGACGTTAGCGTTAGCACTGGAAAAAGCAGGACGTGATGACAGAACCTTGGTCCGATTATTCTGCATTGTAAACCGGGAACAAACCGAACTACTAACCTTCAGACTAAACTCATTTTATTGTTGTACTAAATCAACGATCGCTACCGCAGGCTGATCCTAAACGATCATCTTTTCGGAAAGTCCTGCAGAGCGTCAGTGCACTCTCAGTGCAGGTCCCAAGCCCAGATAAAATAAGGATAAAATGCTAGCACACCAGTGCCGAGATTCTGAACTCTCGGTTCGAAACTCGACGTTGCCACCGGTCGGCTGGGTGGCATCTAGCGGGCATAATTGGCAGTGCCTGCAGCAGACACGTTTCTGCTAGGGCGGGATGACCGGATGACCGCTGTGTAAGGACCCTGATTAGCAGATCAGCAGAGATGAGCAGCAAATATACCATCCTTGAATGCAATCAGGGACCCCCAGCAGCGGAAGACTAGATTGACTATGCTAAATTACTATTAAAATACTATTTTTTTAAATCAGTACGTTGTTTTATGTATTTTATGTATTTACATTTTGTACTATTTAGTTATAAAAGCCTAACCAGGGACTGGGGCTGCAAATTAGCTTATGCTAGAAGCCTTTTATACAATACATCTGGTGCATTTTATGTAACTATGTTTATTTGTTTGGTCCCTGTTAAATAAACTATTAAAATAAATAAATAAATAAATAAATAGGGAGGAAAATGGGAAAAAAAATGCATGAATAAATAGAAAAAAAAGATAAAATAAGGAGGCTGCCTCAGATCCCTTCTAACTTACACCACACAGCTTTCAATTCATTTTTCATCCTGTGAGTTCTGACCATGCTTTAATCTGACAGGCAGATCAGGAAAGAACCGACTTCACCGGGGACGTTAATGATTCACCAATTACCAACGAAAAGCCGTTGTGCACGACGCATTCGGGTGAAATGCTAACTGTGGATATTCAGATTGATAAAGGAACTGCACGTCTCTCTCTCGGCATGTAGAGAAAGCTGGTGTTGTACAGAGTCCTGATTTTACAGCATCACAGCAGACGTTTAACACAACACCGATAGAACACTGAATTATTACATGATATTAATTATTAGGGATGAATATGACTAAACAGATTTCTTTTAAACATCAATAACGTCTAACCATCACCTTGAAAAAACGTGGAATAAAACGTTATGTTTTCTCTATATATATACAGTATATATACAGTGGGGGAAATAAGTATTTGATCCCCTTACAAAGACTTGAACAGTATAAATTTTATGGAAGGTTTATTTTAACAGAGAGAGACAGAATATCAACAAAAAATCCAGAAAAAAAACATTAAATAAAAGTTATAAATTAATTTGTATTTAATTAAGGGAAATAAGTATTTGATCCCCTACCAACCAGCAAGAATTCTGACCCCCACATACCGGTTATGTGCCCATGAGGCGCACAAATTAGTCCTGTCCCTGTATAAAAGACTCCTGTCACAGAATCAGTTTCTTCCGTTCAAATCTCTCCACCACCATGGGCAAGACCAAAGAGCTTTCAAAGGACGTCAGGGACAAGATTGTAGACCTGCACAAGGCTGGAATGGGCTACAAGACCATCAGCAAGAAGCTTGGTGAGAAAGAGACCACTGTTGGTGCGATCATTCGAAAATGGAAGAAATACAAGATCACAGTCAATCACCCTCACTCTGGAGCTCCATGCAAGATCTCACCTGGTGGGGTAAGAATGATTCTGAGAAAGGTGAGGTCAGTCCAGAATTACACGGGAGGAGCTTGTCAATGATCTCAAGATATTTGTGTTCCGCTGCTGGTGGATCCCTGATTGCAGGTGAGGAGGGTATATTGCCGCTCACGCCTCCTCCGACCCGCGCGCAGCCCTTAGCAGAACGCTTTTTCACCCATGCACCCTGCACAGGCGCCTCTATCTGCCAGTCAGGGTCCTTACACAGCATTTAAAGACCCAATCGACAAAGTCCGGCCATCCCGCCCTAGCAGAACCGTGTCTGCTGCAGGCACTGCCGATTATGCCTGCTAGATGGCGCCCAGCCGACTCTCGGCGCTGGTGTGCTAGCACCACGTTTCTTTTTTCCCCCATAATGTGATGAAGCTACAGGCAGGTTACGAACTGCACAGCTATCACGGCATTAAATAAGCAGAACAAAAAGCCCGTCAGTCATCTTCATCCTGATAAACTTTCATGTTTTGTTGACAAACAATAAATACACTATATGGCCATGGTATCTGGACACCTGAGCGTAAGCCTGTTGAGCTTGTTGGACGCCCCGTTTCAAAAACAAATGCTATTACAATACTGAATTATTAATTGATCATTTTTGTTATTTTTGGTTAAAAATCAAGACGACTAAGCAGATTTCTTTTAAACAATCGAACTTAAAACGAAAGGAATACAACCAGTTCATCTGAACGCTCCTCTGCGAGGTTTAAATTCAGGCCACATAAAAAACACACACACACACACACGAGGTCCTACATGAAAGCCACAATCTTAAAAAAGCTTTTCACTGCAGCGGCAGTGAGGTAATTGTGACCCGTTTGTAAGGAACTGCTCTGTGTTTCTGTACGTGGGTGTGAACGATGAAAATATCACCGCCGCTGCTACAGCGAGATGAACAAACGCAGGTCATCCTTTAGTAGTTCTGACTCAGACGAGGGTGGGAAGTTATTCTGTCCTAAGGGGCCACGTGAGAAACTGGGACTGTTGTGGAGGGTCGGACCAACAGGCTGAACTTCATTTCATTCAGCTCAATATTAATTTAATCTAATTATAATCGTCTGGTTTTTATAAGCTGTTAGAATTAGGAGATGGAAATGTTTTGTTTGTTGTCTGATCACCTCATTTCCTGTTTTTCAGGTTTGTTTTTTTGTTCGGTTAGAGAAATCAAGTCCGTGTTGGGCTTGAGTGCCACGTCTTGTTGAAAACTCTATATTCTGGGCGCTCGGGTGGCCCACACAGACAATGATTGGCTGATCCGAATACAGGAGTGCTGCAGTTATGACTGATGGATGGATGGATGGATGGATGGATGGATAGATACTTCATTGATCCAGAAGGAAATTAATTAAAGCCCCAGTAGCATAATACAACAAATAATTAACAGTACAAAACAAAAGCAAACAGAAAAACTGAGTAGTTCTTCTATTATACATAAAATGAATAACTGATAAATGTAATGGATGGTGGACGGGGGATAACAGAGATCAGTGAGAGACACTCCGTGCATGATACGGATCTCTATATGAACCCTCCTGGTGCAGGTGAAAAGAAGTGGTCGGCTACTGAACGTGTCCGAGGGGGCGTAAGTTAGTCACGACCCTCCTTGGTCAGGAGTGGAGGTCAACATCAGTAGAGGCATCGAAATACAATCAGGGAATTGGATCCGACTAGATTTGGCGGAAAACTGGAAAAAACATTTTTAGCATTCAGCAGACGCTTTTATCCAAATTGAGGGTTAAGGGCCTTGCTCAAGGGCCCAACAGTGGCAACAGCGACCTTCTGATTACTAGTACTAGAGCTTAACCACCGAGCTACCTCTGACCAGTTGGGGACAGGCTGTACAGTTCCCCATGAGCTTTCAAAACCATGAATATGAAGCTGCCCAGAATCTGCACCAGATCAAAAGCTCATTAGCTTTAGTTTTTGAGATGCATCCTTGGAAATTTGTGCCCGTTCTGTCAGAAGAGAGTTTCTGTGGTCAGCGCTGTTGTTTGACGAGAAGACATCCCGATCCCCCCCAAGGTGTTCTGTAATGGGTGAGGTCAGGGCTCTGTCCACACTACACTCAGCAGACCACGCCTTTATGAACCTTACTTTGCACGCAGACACTCAGCCGTCCCAAAACTACGGACGAAGTTGCCGTAAAAAGTGACTTTATATACCAGTTAGCACTGGGTGTGTGTAATACATCTGAACCCTGTAATTAGGAGGGGTGACCACAGATCACCAGCTATAAAATGTAGTTGTAGGCTATGTTTTTGTTTTTATTATGTGATGAAGCTACTGGCGCTTTAAAGCTACTCTGCACAGCTATCACGGCATTAGTGACCTTAATGTGATCATACTATTAAAATCTGTGCACATTCAGTCAAAAGATGACAGCACTTGTATAGCAGGGCACCGAAAGCCTCAGTTGATGTTCCAGTTCATTATACAGGGTGGGCAATTTATATGGATACACCTAAATAAAATGGGAATGGTTGGTGATATTAACTTCCCCTGTTTGTGGCACATTAGTATATGGGAGGGGAAAACTTTTCAAGATGGGTGGTGACTATGGCGGCCATTTTGAAGTCGGCCATTTTGGATCCAACTTTAGTTTTTTCAATGGGAAGAGGGTCATGTGACACATCAAACTTATTGAGAATTTCACAAGAAAAACAATGGTGTGCTTGGTTTTAACGTGACTTTGTTCTTTCATGGGTTATTTACACCACCCATCTTGAAAAGTTCTCCCCCTCCCATATACTAATGTGCCACAAACAGGAAGTTAATATCACCAACCATTCCCATTTTATTTAGGTGTATCCATATAAATGGCCCACCCTGTAACTTGGTTTCAGCTACAGATTTGAGGATGTAAGCACTTTCCCAGATTAAGAAATAACAGTGAACTCAAAATACTTGGCAGCATCATACAGTCCCAAATTAGGTTACACTGGAAAGCCCTG
This sequence comes from Trichomycterus rosablanca, assembly GCF_030014385.1. NCBI lineage: Eukaryota > Metazoa > Chordata > Actinopteri > Siluriformes > Trichomycteridae > Trichomycterus > Trichomycterus rosablanca. Next base: position 1,685,096 of record NC_086004.1, read on the forward strand.
AGAAGACGGTCATTTCTTTCTGATGACTAAATTGGTAAAGCAGGCCAAGTCGGGGTCTGAAAGGTTCAGGAAAGATCATTTTAATCCAGGACGGTTCAGTTTAAATCATATCAATGCACAACTCTGGTTCTTGTGGCTCCTAAAATGTTCGACGATGCTTCTTCTACTCACGGTTACATTTCCATTTGAAAGAAACAGAAAAGTGAACTTTGTCCTGTAAAAGTAAATCAAGTCCTCATTTTTAGGTCATGACCAAAACACCAAAACCACAAAAATACAATTAAAGTAAAAAGCTGGAACCAGAAAAACACCGTCGTCATTTCGCTTCATCACGAGCTGACCTGGTCCTGGTCAAAATTCAAGCAGAACCACGATCAGAGGAAAGACGTGCTGAAATAAGAGGACACGAACGTCATGAACCTCTGGCGTAAAAGAACTGGAAGAAATGTACATGTAGAAGATCTCAAGTAAAACTTGATGTACCACCTTGTGAAGATTAAAGTTGCTGTTTGTAATGACGGTAAGTCAGCGGTGAAGGACGATTCATTATTTGCGGTCAAGTCCAGACAAAAGAAACCAGACTGAGCAGTGAGCCACCAAAACCGTTTCATTAAGAAAGCAGAGCTACTGGTGATTCAGTTCTTGTGCTGCAGTTTGCAGGAGCTCTCAGTATCTGAACCCCTACAACTCAGAAATGTATTTCAATTTAGTGACGAGAGAGATAAACTCAGTTTGAAATGACAGGATTGGGTGCAAAATTGGGTAAAAAACACATCTGCATATGGCCGTTCTGGTGGCGCAGCAGTAAAGACGCACACTAGCACACCAGAGCTGGATCTCGAATACATCGTATCGACTCTCCACATGAACAACGATTGGCCTGTTGTTCAGATATGGGCGGGACTAAGCCGGATGGGGTCTCTCTCTCATGACTGGTGCAATCACGACCTCTGCTGGCTGATTGGTGGCGCCTGCACAGAGATGAGAAAAGAGTACTCTCAGGGTGCGTCTCTCCGTACACAACGCTGAGCTGCACCGCACTCGTCAAAGTGTAGGTGATAGGATGCATACGGCTGCTGCACACGTGTCGGAGGGGGCGTGGGTTAGCTTCGTTCTCCTCGATCAGAGCGGGGATCGGCATTGGTGGAGACGAAGCGTGATGCGATCGGGCAATCGGACGCGCTAAAAAGGGAGAAAATGCATCAATAAAAATAATTTAAAAAAAAAAATCCAAATATTTGATGTTTAAATTTATCAATAAACAAAAAAGATGATCTATTAAGACTAAATAGACAGCCCAACACTCTCCAACTGGCATACAGGCATTTTTTGCCAATGGAATATTTAACGTACTGGGCTAAAGATATGGAATGTTTTCTGGACTATACTGGTAATTGAATTTCAAAAATATTCTTTAAAAAATAATAAAGAGTGGCTAGGATTTTTTTATTTATCCTCTGATCACCAATTATTATACTGAGACACTGGAGAAGTTTGTATTACAAAGATTTAAGTTGGGTTTTTTTTGTTTTTTTAAATATTTTCTTTATGCATTTTCTCCCTTTTAGCGCGTCCAATTACCCGATCGCATCACGCTTCCTCTCCACCAATCCCAACCCCCGCTCTGATCGAGGAGAACGAAGCTAACCCACGCCCGCTCCGACACGTGTGCAGCAGCCGTATGCATCTTATCGCCTACGCTTTGACGAGTGCAGTGCAGCTCAGCGTCATGTACGGAGACACACACCCTGACAGCGCTCTTTTCTCATCTCTGTGCAGGCGCCATCAATCAGCCAGCAGAGGTCGTAATTGCATTAGTCATATGAGAGAGAGACCCCATCCGGCTTAGTCCCGCCCCTATTTGAACAACAGGCCAATCGTTGTTCGTGTGGCCGCTCATCCTTAGCCAGCAAGCAAAGCCAAGATTCAATACGATGTATTCGAGATCCAGCTCTGGTTCCAGCGTGTGTTTTTACCGCTGAGCCACCTGAGCGGCCTAGTTGGGGGTTCGTATACGTGTATTTACTTTCTTTTATTTATTATTCACGGCTGTATAAATGGGCGTAAACTAAGAATTGATTACAGTGTTTGGATATTGTATATGTACATAATGTTCAAGTTCAACAATGTGAAAAATTTTTTAAAAAAAAGACTAAATAGACAGTGTAAAAATTAAGTGATGTGAGCGTCTAGCAAATTCTGACTAACTTGCATGTGTTGAAATATTGTGGTCACTGATTCAGTCCTTTTTTTTGCAGCTTTTTCATAAAAACAAACGAGTTTGCAAAACGGCGAATGAAAACCCAGTGTGGTTCATCTTTATAATTCAAGAAATCAATAAAGAAATCAGAATTTGTACCTTCTACATCCAGAAGGAGGTGAAAACGGACTAAAAACCCTAGACAGGGTCTGGGCACCTCACTCCCGGAGACTAGAAATGTTTGTGTGTGTGTGTGTGTGTGGTTTGTTGTGCTCCTGGCACGTCGTCCCAGAGGAACAAAAGAAGAGGGAAAAAAACGGTCCTGAGGTAACTGGGCCGTCCAGTCGTTATGGACGCCAGATGCAGCCGGAGCTGTTCTGAATGAAAAAGTCTCCGAGTAGGAATGTGTGGGTGGAAAAGAACCAGAGCTTTTGTTTAAAGATCCCCCAGATTTAAGTCTTTTAGCAGACGGGAGGGTCAGAAAAGGGGAGAGAACCAGTCGGCGTGAAAATCTATAACGATCTGCACGTCTTCCGTACTATGTACTAAGTACAGACGCACGCATAAGAGATTTTAGCTTGTTTGGAATGCAAAGTGAAGTCTCCAGTTTTTATTTCCAGCCTGCAAAGCTTTCCGAGGGAAATAAGACCAGATCTAAACAGGCTACGTCTGCAGAGCCGCTGCATGAGCATGGCTGGTCTACAAACACGTGTTAATAATTACGGGCACACAAGCAACAAGATTTTTTTCATCTTGTTTGAATTCGCTGTCACACTTTCAAGTCAAGTCGAAGTGAACACATGAACGATTCTTCTCTAGCCCGTCGGATTTGACTGAACAAAAAACCTGATCATTTGTGCACAAGGTTACAATAAAAACCTGAAACCTCATTTTTAATCCTGCTATTTTATTCATCTGTGCTTTTTTAAACTCGGAGAAAGTGAAGGGAACCAGAGCACAGAGGTCTGGATGAATAAGCGGCGTGTCCGGCCGCCCCTCGAGCCGGTGAGAATTCGACACCGGTCTTGGCCGAGCTCAATAAAACACTTCTGGTCATTTCGGCGTCAGGCTGAAGAGTAACAGTACCGAGACTTCCTGCTGTGAAACATGTGGTCCAGTTTATCTACTCAAAGACTTTCAACCCACAGAGAGTCAAAGAGGACAAGTACCCCTCATCACCCTAACTCTACCCCCAACGGTCAATCAAGTGCCTGAAGGCTTCATTAAAAGCAAAGATTTATAACAAGGATGTAAAATAAGTTTATTATTCCTATCAACTAAAAAGTCGCTTCTGCGGTTTTATTGTCTGCTGACAACGAAACAATAAATCAGTAAATGCTTGTAAATCCCGTCCATATTTTATAGCACAGACACTGACGCTTGTGATTAAACGTGGACCAGATTTCTATTCAGAATCTGGAATTCATCAATAACCAACAAGCCGACAACGTCACAGTTTCATCTCAATGTTTTACTGATTAATAAACAGAGAACCATACTGAACGCAGCAGTGATGTAGATCAGAAAGATGAACAAACATCAGAATAAAGATTTTATACAGTCTGTAGCAAACAGGTCATTACAAGCGCTAACTAAACATGCTAATCATAAATAATAAAGATGATGGCATTAGCGTGGTTATTATAAGTGATGTCACAGTTTGAACATAAAACTTTTTATACGATGCCGCATCGGCATCGGTCGGCATCATGAATCTGACACCGGTTAATGGTCTAGATTCATGGTCCAACACCGGTCAGCTTCATGGTCTGGATTCATGGTCCAACACCGGTCAGCTTCATGGTCCAACACAGTCAGCTTAATGGTCTGGATTCATGGTCCAACACCGGTCAGCTTCATGGTCTGGATTCATGGTCCAACACAGTCAGCTTCATGGTCTGGATTCTTGGTCCGACATGGTCGGCTTCATCATCTGGATTCATGGTCCAACACCGGTCAGCTTCATGGTCTGGATTCATGGTCCAACACCGTTCAGCTTCATGGTCTGGATTCATGGTCCAACACAGTCAGCTTCATGGTCTGGATTCATGGTCCAACACCGGTCAGCTTCATGGTCTGGATTCATGGTCCAACACAGTCAGCTTCATGGTCTGGATTCATGGTCCAACACCGGTCAGCTTCATGGTCTGGATTCATGGTCCAACACAGTCAGCTTAATGGTCTAGATTCATGGTCCAACACCGGTCAGCTTCATGGTCTGGATTCATGGTCCAACACGGTCGGCTTCATCGTCTGGATTCATGGTCCGACATGGTCAGACTTCATTGCCCGATACCGGACTGTTTTATGGACAGATACACAGATATTGACCAGCTTCATACCAGCACAGCAACCAGCTTTATACACAACCAAAAGCTTTTAATCAAGAAACTGTAAGAGCTCACATGGTGCAGCAGTTTTTTTTATGCTAGCCCAGTTACCGGTCACCAGCATGGACCAGCATGGACTGGGAGATGTGCAGACACGAATGGGAGTGTCAGGTGGATGAGGAGACAATTTAGTACCGCTGTAACAGTGACTCCAATAGTCTGGTCAAGGAGCACTTGGTAGTGTAGTATGTTCCTCCAGAGTTACGACTATGTAGAGGCTTCACACAGGAAGGGTGTCACACATGTGGATGTTCTGCATGGAGCAGAAGTAGACAATCACAGACCATGCAATGAGTATTCGCTATTGGCCGCACAGTGCAATCAATCAAGCAAGACGCACAGAACATCATCCCAGTTTCGCCTTCTTAGATCCAATGCATGGAAACAGAATATTTAATATTCTCAGGTTTCCTCACCAGCATCCAGCGCTGAAACAGGCCTCAGCAGGCCGTGCTAGAAGAACATCCGACTGATTAAACCTCGCTCAGATCTCACGGCCGGTTTCGGTTTCATCGAATCACTACAAGCTGCACATACGTTTAGAATTACACACAATATTACGGTCAGCTGAATATAAGCTCGTCCGATCGCAACAAAATACGCTTTGGAGAAAATTCAACGTACGATTATAAAAAAAAAAAAAATGTGTTTTTGGTTTGGTGTTTGGCTACACAAGAGGTTCCACATCACAAACACTATTGCATGAAGTAAACAGGTCGTCTGACTGGACGCAGGAACCAGTTTTCCTTTGTGAAATTAAGTAAGCGACCCACAATTTGTTCATGATTTTTACCGCGACCCAGGCAGCACAAACGATGCATCAAACCAAATCACAGAACAAAATATACTTCATTAGTGAAAATAGTTACAATCTGGTCGCACTGTGGTTTACAAAATGTAATGTAAAGCCTCCACATGGGGGCGTGTTTACTTAATTATTATTATTTTTCTCTTCAATCCATTTTTTGGCTCGCGACCCACCCAAGACTCACAACCCTGGTTTACACTACATGGCCAAAAGTACATGGACACCCATACTAACAACTGAGATCAGTGTTTTCTGCCACACCCATTGCTAACAGTGTTTATGAAATGAATCATATGACAAATCATTTGCTTTCAGCTGTATGGAAACTCTGGGTCTGTCCGAAAACCTCGCGATCTCTCTACATAAGTGCATTTTACATCATACTTCTCTACCTGAGAAGACAGAGCGTCTAAATAATCTGCCATATGAGTTCAATGTCTTATTAAAATCCTCTCTGCTTGGGTAGCAAGGCAGCTCACTAGGTTTTCAGACAGACCGTTCAGAATTGTCTTTCTCTACTCCAGCAGGAACAACAAGCTTGGTTCTGTGCAGACGACTTAACATTACGGCACATTACACGTACACTTACCAGCCAGAAACATGGACATTAAAAAGACCTTAAAAATAAACCGGAGCATACGTACGGAGCCTCGCCTTTTTGACTTACATCTGCCAGTATGAACTCAGCCTGGACGCGCGCACCGAAATGGCAGACTCAGAAACAGAAGTGGAAAATGCAGTTCCTCAGGAGGGATTTTTTTCTATTCATTTATTCTCAGGAAAACTCGTTTTACAGGTTTTTTACTTGGTCGATGCAACACGCACGACTTGTTTGTACAAGGGGCTCTGAGGGAGAAACGCTCTGTCTCAACAGGTCTCGCGAAGGCAGAGAGTATCCAGACTACAGGTCTCGTCTTCTCTTCATACCGAAGCCGTTTCTCTGACCGCGCACCGACGCTGACAGTTCCGATACCCACGTCAGCGACTGTGGCTTCACGCTTCCTCATTTTCACTCTGTCGGCCTCTCGTGCTGAAAACGTTGAGCCGGGTTTGGAAAGCAGATCGACAAGATGAAGATCTGCAGCTGGGATGAGTTACGACTTTTCCATTTCTTCTACGTTCTTCTAAGCAGCCACTTTTATCCAAACCAAATCACAATTAAAGCAGAATTTCATCTAGAAACGGAGCACAACAACCTGAGAGCTGAACGTTCTGCTGCCGATTTAAACTCGGAGCCTTCTGATCTATTTGTACACCTAGCCTGTGCACGTACACAAAACAGCAGTCCAAAGCTTTACTCAGTTCTCGCTCTTTAATCAAGCTACGGCTGTAGGAAGTGTCAATTTTAACAGACAGCATGAAGGAAACATTTTCATTTACATTTTCGGCATTATCCAGAGCGACTGGTTGTTAGTCAGTGGAAACACGGACTAACAACCAGCCGGGCTCCTACACAGACATGATTGGCTCATCCAATGAAGGGAGAGCCACAGGGAGAGACGGCTTGTACAGAGACGGGGGATAATGGAGATCGGTGCGCGATACGGATCTCCAACTGAACCCACCTGGTGCAGGTGAAAAGAAGCGGTCGGTAACTGCACACGGAGGGGCATGAGTTAGGTCAGGAGTGGATGTCTGAAGCAGTACTGGTAAAATTCAATCAGGTAATTGGATTTGACTAGACTGGAGGGGGAATGCTTTGGATCATCGTGTTGCTCAGATGCCCAACCGGTCAATAGAGCCACCGAGATTTGAATCCTGGATCCCCTGATCTCAGCAGCAGTGAGCTAGCGTACTTTACAGATGATTCGATCACACCAACTTGTAATAAATATTTACAACAAGAAGAATGTGTGTGACAACACACCATTAAGAGCACACAACAGAGTCTTAGAAAGTCTCAGAGACCAGGAGCATATTTACTTTATTTAAGGAGGGATCGGCCCGATGTTTGCACGAGAAAGAACTTCGACTGAGCTTGCGCGTCATCTCTAAACCACAACCGGTGCAGAACCGCACACGAGCGCACGGATAACCTGACAGAGTCCGACCTTCCTCAAAATAAACTACTACAATCAGGATTCTGGGTGACTTAAGTCGGGCTGCAGGTTTCATTTTCCCTTATTTGATCTGGTAGATCCATACACAAACTCTAGTTAGTTCAAAGTGCAGCAGCTCGAGTGCTAACTAGAACTAGAACATTTGATCATATCAGTCCTGTTCTATCATCTCTACACTGGCTGCCAGTTAAATTCCGCATTGATTACAGAATACTTTTACTAACCTATAAAGCGCTACATGGTCTGTACCACAGTATCTGAGTGAACTTATTAATCACTACAGCCCAGCGCGTCCACTTCGCTCACAAGATGCAGGGTTACTTATAGTTCCTAGAATTAAAAAGACTACAGCTGGTGGAAGAGCGTTTTCTTACAAAGCTCCACAACTCTGGAATAATCTTCCTGCCTCTGTTCGGGATTCAGACACGTCTCAATGTTTAAGTCTAGACTGAAAACATATTTATTTTCTCAGGCTTTTGATTAGTATAGACAAAGGCGCAGAGCTTGGGGGTTCTTGGTGATAGAAACTTGTGGTGATCAGGGATGTTGGGTTGCTGTCGTTCTGCTTCTCTTGTCTGATCACTCCGGTTTGGGTAGGAGAGGTGGGCGCTGATGTCCTGTGAAAGCCTTCATGACCTTGTTACCTGCTCGCTCTCCCTTTTAGTTATGCTGTAATATTTAGGGCTGCCGGAGTCTAAAACTCTCTGTAAAACTGTTTTACTCAACTAGCATTGTACATTATTAACTACATTCTCTGTTGTTTTACCCCGAGGGCATTCTGATGGAAACCTGTTTACCCGAGGTTAAGGAATGAAGTTGAGACTGCCGTGACGACGATGCTGTATCTGTTGGTCCTGGATTCTGTAAAGTTGCTTTGAGACAATGTCTATTGTAAAAAGCGCTATATAGATAAAGTTGACTTGACCTTATTAGTTGACTTGTTTTGCCTTTTTGTTTTGACTTTTCGTATTATTGTATTCCTGTCTGCCATTGTTTACTTGTTCCCTGTATTACCAACTGTACTCTGTAAGTCTGTTTATCTGTTGTCACTTTTAACTTTTTGTATAATTGCTTTACTGATTGTTTGTCGTTTATTGTTCCTTGTATTACTAATTGTTCTTTGTAAGCATCTTTGGGTTGCTGAAAAGCGCTATATAAATGTGATGTATTATTATTATTATTAGAATTAAAAAAGCTCTGGAATTACAGTCCAGTCACGGGTCTATAAGCTGAAATGCTACAGTGTGCAACATCAAAACGGCTCATTTAGATGCTTTATTATTTATTAAAAGCATCCCGCTGCCAAAAATGCTCACATGGACGACTGTAATTTGAGTGTTGAAGATGAAGGGCCCGTCAAACAAGGTCTAAAGCACTTAAGTCATTCCCTCAACAAGTCATGTTTACACGCACAGATCAGGCCACTTCCTGTATGAGCTCAGAGGCAGAATCAGTTCCCCACTGACTCAGGATCATTAAACAACCAGGAGTGACAGAATGTTTACGAAGGTCGGCGCACGGTCCGCTCTGCAGCCTGAAACCGAATATTCGGCATGAATCACGGTCCGAATTAGCAATCCAGCAGCGCAGCCCGTATATAAAGTCTCAGATGATTCGTTACGGTGATTAAGACAGGAAGGTGAGCTGGCCTGCACTGCACATGAGCTCATATTCACGCTGTTTCCTGCTGCCTGGACGTTGTTAGCATGCCGGGTCCCTGTAAAGGTGAGACGATCTGAGAAGAACTTCGCTCTGACACAAATAAATGAAATAATAAAGTATCAGACCGATGAGGCTTTTTGGCAGTAAGGAAAGTGGGGGAACTTATTGGTGTTTGAAATTCTGCCACTCAACTTTTGCTGCAGGCCAAACACACTTGCTTGGATCCAAACCCAGTGAGCGTTTTTTGGTCTCGGAGCCTGGAGACGTCCGTAGTGACTTTCCAGTCTGCCACGTCATGACATAAATAAGCAAAAACAGGCAGAGCGAGACGTTCTGAGCCCGTCTGTGGTTCCAGCAACGTTACAGGTTCTAAGTTAAACGTCTAAACAGCACCAGTTTGGACGTTGGACTTTTTAGATTTTGTGCAGTTGAAGGTTAAGGGCCTTGCTCAGTGCCAACAGTGGAAACCTGGCAGTGGTGGGGTTTGAACCGACAACCTTCTGAGGGTCAGGGTACCTTAACCACTGAGCTATCACTCGGCGGTGCCGCGGTCCGGTCAGGCATTATTGGCCGAGGAGGTGGTTGAAACAGCCTAGGTTCCGGGAGGTGCACTTGTCAGTGCGCTCTCAGTGCTGGTCCCAAGCCCAGATAAAAATGATCTTTTTTTTATGATGAGGGCATGATTAGGCACCCACGTGGCACAGCAGGATATTCCGCTAGCACACCAACACCGAGGTTCTGAACTCCTAGGTTCGAAACTTGGTGCCATCTAGTGAGCATAATTGGCAGTGCCTGCAGAAGATACGTTTCTGCTAGGGCGGGATGACCGGACTATGTGGGTGGGGTCTTCAAACGCTGTGTAACGACCCTGAACAGGAATCCAACAGCAGCGGAAGACAAACTGACTACGTTAAATTGGGAGAAAATGCAGAAATAAAATAGAAAGAAAGAAATGAAAAGAAATTTACAATGTTCTTATTCATTCATTTATTAACACATTTATTTTTAATAGAGCTTTTCTTTTTATTTAATTCTTGCCTCTTAATTTTTGTTGTATCTATAAAATCCTGTAAAAGCACTTTGAACTGCTGCTGGATGAAAGATGCTTAATAAATAAACAGTTGTTATTATTATTATTAGTAGTAAAAGTAATAGTAGTATTTGTGTTTTATCTCTAGTGCAGCTAAAAAGAGAAGAAGAAAAAACATCGGACACCAAACGTAGCTGAAACATTTAAAAATTCTTTACCAAAATAAAGGAGGAACCTCGATTTAACGGACAAAGACCAGTAGTTCAGTAATTGTCCGTGTCTCTGTTTACACGAGTGATTGGCTTTGTTTTGCAGGGAGGCTCGCTTTGTTCTCGCGCTTAGTTATGGCTTCGAAGGAGTGATAGATACTCTAAACCCCCCTGATACGATCACTGCAGGACAAGGTAAACAACATTTCTCTCCAGTAGTGCAGTGCACAGGTTTTACATGACATTTTTACCTATCTGTTTACATCGTTTATTTTACTGTTGATCATATGTGCATGTTTAACACTTTTGTGGACCTTAGTGCTGCGTTTTTGTATATCTTCGGACCCTCTAGGGACAGTGGTAGCCTAGTGTGTACAGCTCTGTCCTATCAACCGGAAGATTGGTGGTTCAAATCCAGGCTCTGCTATGCAGCCACTGTTGGGTCCTTGAGCGAGGCCCTTAACCCTGTCTGCTCCAGGGGCGCCGTACGATGGCTGACCCTGCGCTCTCACCCCAGCTTCCAAACAAGCTGGGATATGCAAAGAAAGAATTTCATTGTACTGTACATCTGTATATGTATATATGACAAATAAAGGATATCTGGCTGTTTCGGACAATCGCATTTTACAGACCAGTGCTCCGCCCTTTTAGCCGGTTAAATCGAGGTTCCTCTGTATTTCTTTTGACAGAAATGTTAATCCTTGTGGCCTCATATGTGCACCATGACTAACAGATTCCACGAGCTGAGAATAAGGTAAGAAATAAAAGCAGTGAGCAGCGAGCACCGGCGCAGCGTCTGGAAACAAACCGTCCCACTTTCTTCCCTACGCTGTAATCATGGTTTTATAAACTTGGCTTCGGCAGAACAGAGATGCCACCATAGCTGGGTAATGCCATGCTGCACGAGAACTTCCCAGACTTAGTGTTTCCACTCAGTTCCCGTGCATTTCTGCTGCACTTTCTGTGCGTCACCCGAGGCCACACAACACAGCCGAGTCGCTTGTGAGATGCAGAATTGAAAGCTTCTTTTCCTCCCTATAAAGGGACACGCCCTGCAGCGACGGTGTCGGGCTGCATCGGGCTGCTCACCACCACCAAAGGTCCTCGAGTTTAAAATGACGTTTTGCACAGTTTAAAAGCTCGGCAACATCTGGAGACTTTTTAGAATTCATCCCAATCTAGTCATATCCAATTCCCTGATCGTATTTCACATCTACTGCTGCAGACCTCCATTCACTCCTGACAGAAGAGTGCCAACCGCTTCTTTTCTCCTGCACAGGGTGGGTACATATGGGGTCGGAATTGCAGCAGTTATGAGGAATCCCTACGTCCCTCCCTCCCTCCCTCCCTCCCTCAGGGAAGCCAATTATTGTCTGTGTGGGCGCCCGGCTGGTCAAGAGTCAGCACTGGTGGAAATCAGTGCTTTACACCACTGCACCACCCAAGAACCACAAGTTGTAATTTTTAGGACTAAACCCAAAGTTAAAACAGTTTTGAGTCAAGTCGCGCTTTTTACAATGCACATTGTCTCAAAGCAGCTTTACAGAATCCAGGACCAACAGACCAAAAACCCGTATTGAGCCAGCCGAGGGCGACAGTGGCAAGGAAAAACTCTTTTAAAATTACGGGAAGAACCTTGAGAGGAACCAGACTCAGCAGGGAGCCCCGTCCTCCTCTCGGGTGGCCTGGAGGATACTTTAAATATCCTCTACTTTAAATATACTTTAAAATGATTTACTCAAATCATACAAACACACAAATTTAACTGAAAGTTATAACTAGCAAAATAATAATAATAATAATAATAATAATAGTTTGAGTTCATTATTGTTCAGTACAGTCTGAAGAAGAACTAATATTTATATTTATTTATTTATTTATTTATTTTTATCTCATGACACAGATTTTTGCCCCACATGAAACATTGCTTTAATTTTATTATTTAGTCATGAAGTGAATCCTACAGCCTGGGTAGCAGAGAACGTGATTTAAAAATGTAATATATTATACTTTTACTTTTATTTATTAATGCTTAACAGCGACGGTCCTATGATGCCTCGTTTGTTTAAGGAATTTGGCTCGTATAACAAGTCCGACAATCCAAATACGCTCATACATTCCACTCCATCAACAGCATATTTCTATACTGGTTACAGCTAAATTCATCACAGTGAATTAGCCACATTTCCTCTCACTGCTTCGTCTCATTGCCATCTTGCATCATGAGGAAAACACTTTATTCCATAATATTAGTAGTATGGTACTAAATATGTCTTACATAATTACTACATTTTTACCATCTAGATTTAGATACAGATCAAATTTTGCTCAGATGAAGGAACAGCATTTAAAGCAGCTTCTACAATGAACCAAAACATTCGTTATTTCGCTGTTCGGGCTCACTATGGCAAAGATCCAGGGTTCGAATCTCAGTGATGCTGTCGGCACCCACTGGAAGGCGAACTTGCAGCTGTGTCCGTCCCAAACCCAGATAAAATAAGGAGAACTGTGCCAAATCAGGTACATTTGCCTAGGATGAGGAAGAGGGCAGGCAAGGGCATTTTTTCAGAGGTTCTCATCTCAGCGGAGACCAAGAACCAACCGCCACCTCCACAGCTTCTTTCCCCAGGCAATCAGCTTACTAAACAAGGACTACTCCCACATCCCTCCGTTTTAATAGATGCACATGGTCTTTCACACGTGTTTCCCCACATTCTTCCCTTATACAGTTAATGCACATATGCACCTTACCTACTGTATACAATCTTTATTGCACAATCTTTCTACTTGAAGTCTGTCAGTGTACCGTACTGTACACATTCATTGCACACTCTGATGCAGTACTGTTCATGTCGCTGCTATATCGTTTATTTTATTCTGTTTATATATAATATACCTTTTCTATTTTCTTTTTAAATCTTAAAGTCTGTCAGTGTACTGTACTGCACATCTTCATTACACAATGCCTGATGCTGAACTGTTCATGTTGACCATGTTGTCCTAAATGTTCTTAGGAAGAGCTCTGAAACACCCACTGAAATCCTAGTACAGATATACCAGCGCTAGCGTATCTAGCGTACTGGTTCATTGTGGTTTATTCAGTCTTGCGTTTGTGTAGGTGTTATTCATAGTGTCTCGTTTGTGTTGAATTTGTGACTAATGTTTGTCTACGTCACCCACCAGGTAAAAAGTAACATTAACACTAACAAATTAATTTATTAAATTAAAATTAACAACTTATTGTACAAGCTTTGTTATGGGGTTACTTATAATGGTTTACACATTGTCTAGCTCATTTATTAAAGGGTATTTTATTTATTATTATTGTGATTAGGATTTTAACGTCATGTTTCACACTCTGGTTACATTCATGACAGGAACGGTAGCGCATTACACGAGGTTCATCAGTTCACAAGTTTTAAATCGAACACGGTCATGGACAATTTAGTATCTCCATTTTACCTCACTTGCATGTCTCTGGACCGTGGGAGGAAACCGGAGCACCCGGAGGAAACCCACGCGGACACGGGGAGAACATGCAAACTCCACACAGAAAGGACCCGGACCGCCCCACCTGGGGATCGAACCCTGGACCTTCTTGCTGTGAGGCGACAGCGCTACCCACCGAGCCTCCGTGCCGCCCAAAGGGTTTATTGTAAGGAAGTCTTGTAAGGAATTAAAGACGTAAGGCGAGGTGTTTCTGTATTTGATTAACGTGTTGAGTTCGTCCCATCTTGCCACTGACCGCTCGCTACCTACAGACTTTCTTGGTTGAAAATCTAGAAATAAATCTGATGCGGTAAGATTGCTAGAACCGTTCCATTCCCAGGCATGAATTCAGTTTAGTACTTAGTAATCCGTTTGTGGTGCAGTTTCATTTCTGGTTCTGTTTCCACACATGCTTAGTTGCAGGAACATACAGGAGATTTAATTAAACCCAAATACGATTTAAATACACTGTTTACATCAGCATTTTTCATCAAGTTCTCCTATTAAATCTCGTCAATGCATTTAACTTCACACATATTTTAAATGCATGAACTGAAGCGCGAATATAAACGTTATAAATAAACGTTAACCACATCTGACGTGCCTTCATATTTTCTCTCGTTTCCTTCTTCTCCTTTTTTCCCTCTTTGGTGATTCTCTTTTTCCGTAGCTCAGTCGCTACTCAGAAATGGAACAGCAAAGATGGAAGGCAGTTGGCCCTGGAACAGAACTACGAGAAGCGAGAAAAGCGAGAACGCAGGAGAGTTCAGTGCCACACGACAGTCAGATGGTGAAAGTCGTCTCTACGGCAGCGTTATTCTCACGCACAGCACCTATTTATAAACTTCTTACACTCCTGAAACCATCGTGTCTTCTCATGAACAAATCCTCAAGCTGAAACCGCCGGTGAAAGAACATTAACGAGGGTTCTGTAGAGTAGAGAACCATGAAGCTGGAAGCACTGAAGTACTGGGTGAATTTACATCAAACAAAGGTGAACAGAGGTGGCTAATATTGTTATCATCACACCAACAACGTGAATGTGGTCGCACAGCACCAACGTGACAATCTCACAATGACTGTTTCGCCTGATCACGCACATTCGTGCAAACGTAGTCAAAGTAACAAGATCGCTTCGCTGTCATTAGAGTACAGATGAAGACACTAGCACAGCGCTGCGAAGTGTTCCAGCTCGCGAGTTCACATCTCAGCAGAGCCACCAACCTGCTGACACAGTTGGCCAAGTTTAAGGGAGGGAAGGTTGTATAGGGTCTCTACATACTATCGCTGTGATATGCGATCATCGAGTGGAGGGGTGGGACAGTCACATGGGGGATACAGCTCTGTGTGGGAACTCAACACCAGCAGGTGATAACAAGCGGCCACAGTTTGAACACGTTTCAGATGGAGTGTGATTCTTCATTAGATCGGGGGTTGTGCAATTGTCGGATTCACAATTATTTGAGAATTGAAAATGACTAATTTGAGAGAACAGGGGAAAGTCCAGGAGACAAAACAAACTACAGTACATTCTGACGCTGAACTGGTTCTGCTCATGGTGTTTATGTTCATCTTGCTGTTCTATATCATTGCCACCTTGATTATGCAGCCTGCTTTTTTTTGTTAGCTGTGCTGATATGAAACCAGTGTGTTTACAGTTTGATGAGAAACTATATGCTTGTAGATGAATTACGAACTATCGCTGGTCGGTCATTGTTTAAAAGAATCTGATGCAAAATTTGTAACCCTTGTACAAACATCTCAGACATTCTGTGCACATGATAAATAAAATGACTTGACGGGACAGAGAGAGGGGGTGCAAATTGAACCCAGATCTTCAGGACTCATGTACCTATGATGCATCGTTTAGTTAAACTGGATATAATAAAAAAATACCTTAATAAATTGTCAAAAGTATAAAAGACTGAATGTGAATGTGATTATATACTGTGAATTAGATCCCAAATACTGGTACTGGATACACAAAATGCCCTACTGGTATATGGTCCAATCAACCGACATGTTTTATGTTGTGAATGTTTGAGGCTTTAACTCACATGACACTAATAATCCACTTAAACAAAAGGAACCAAACTAATTTAAAGGCACCACAATTACACCTTTAATACAAATCAGATCAGTACACCATGAATGCTTTCAAATTCACGGCAACAGTTTAGGGAAGACCCTTTCCTATTCCAACACAAGGCAAGCTGTCTAAAGACATGAAGAAAAGCTCGGTTTAAACAACACCCTGACCTCAGCTTCACTCAACAGCTTTGGAATGAACTGGAACTTCAACTGAGGCGTTTTTTGAGCAAAATCAGTGCTGGGTACAAATGACCACAGACATACTTTAAAGTCTTGTGAGATGGTCATTCTGTTTTAACTGCATTTGTTTTTGAAACGGAACATCCGACAAGCTCACGGTCAGGTGTCCAAATACTTTTGGGGGTATTGTGTCTGTTTTTATTACACATTTTTGTCATTCAGCAGACGCTTTTATTTAAAGTGTCTTACAGTACTGTGACAGTATATTGTCCAAGCAATTGAGGGTTACAACAGTGACAGCCTGGCAGTGGTAGGGCTTGAACATGCAACCTTGTGATCACTGTCTGTCCCTAGTGTACTATTATACAGTAGTAACAATGGAAATAAATACATGCCAGTCAATTAAAACCTCATCGTATGCATGTTACACGCGATACATATCGTGTAGGTTGCAAAAAATCAAGTATTGCGATATTTCAAGGACGATATTATTTTATAATATGGTGAAGCGTGGTGGTGGGAGCATTATGCATTGGATCTGCTTTTCTTCAGCTGGAACTGGGACTTTAATCAAGGTGAAAGGAATTACGAACAGTTCCAAAACTCAGTCAGTGTTGGCACAAAACCTCAAGACTTTAGAGAAATTGTACTCTCAGCACAATAGTGACCCAAAGCATAGCTCCACATCCACAAAAGAATGACCCAACCGGAGCACAGACACAGGCAATGGAAATAAATACATGCCAGTCAATTACAACTTCGTCGTATGCATGTTATACGCGATACATATCGTGTAGGTTGCAAAAAAATAGTATTGCGATATTTCAAGGACGATATTGTTTTATATCGTTGCTCTCCTGCTTCTTGGCAGCACCCAAGCCCAAATGTATCATGATATATCGTGAAAATGTGTCACATCGCGATATTTTGTCATATCACCCAAACATTCTGTGCATTATTGTGTTTCCAATTCACTGTTTTAAAATAATTTCTAAAAAGTGACGGTTTATTAGTGACTAGAATTCTTTTTTTATTCAAGAAATGGAAGCTAGTGGCTAGTCAACAGCTAACTGCTCGGCTGCAGGTTACAACCCACAAGACAAAAGCTGCAAATACAAACTAAACTAAACCAATTAAAAATTTCAGTAATTTACTAAATTCTGCAAATCTAGCAAATCTGGTAAAGTCGAACAAGTGAATAGAAAGTTATAAACAGGATTAATTTGTTTACCTACCTTGTTTTTAAAGCTCCTTGTCGAATCGATAAGCGTCTCATGAGCAGAAACAGACACGATATATTCCAAATATCGACGATTAATACAGTTTTAGTCCGAAACCGACTTTAGTTTCACATCCACTTCAGTTTCCAGCTGAAGTTTGTTTAGCTTTAATGCTAACGAGCCAAAACAATAAAACTAACATTAGCAGAGAGGCTAACCAAGTCGGCTAGCGTCCCTCACTTCAACATTCATCCTAAAGTCCACAATAAAACCTGCACGAACGTCAGAAACACGTCAAAGATTTTACTTCACTATGAAATAATGTATACAGTACGAGAACTTTGCTTTAACTCGATCTACCTCAGAATGAACCGATCAGCCGTTAATCACCGCTTTTATACTCGCTCTGTCCCCGGGGTCGCGCGCACTTCCTCGGGCTGCTCGAGCCCAGATGATGAACCGTTCCAGTCTCGCGCTCCAAGCGAGGATCGGGGTTGGCTGAAACCAACAGGGCGCGGGCGCGGGCGCGGGCGCGGGCGCGAGCACGAGAACGAGCACGAGAACGAGCACCAGTATGCTTACACGCACGACGCGCGACCCCGCGAGGAGGGAGATGGATGGTGCATGAAACTGATTCACTTCATTTACATTTTTAACATTTTAGGACAGTGGTCCCCAACCACAGGGCCCGCGGTACCGGTCCGGTACTGGTCCGTGGGTCATTTATTACATAATTATTAATATTTTAATTAATTTATTAATAATTACAGATCGCTACATCCATGTATGTATATACTGTATATATCTGCTATACTTATACACTTCACTTTATTTATTCTCATTCATTACCCATTCATGAAGTCACTTTAGTCACCTACATTACTGTAAATACATATTAGTCTATACACTGTACAATCATCATTATCTGTTAAATATTCTTATATGTCTCCTCATTTCACTACCTGGTCACCTCTGTATTATATATATATATAATCTCTATCTTGCACTTCTGGTTAGATGCTACTGCATTTCATTTTACATTTACATTTACATTTTCAGCATTTAGCAGACGCTTTTTATCCAAAGCGACTTACACGATGAGCAATTGAGGGTTAAGGGCCTTGCTCAGGGACCCAACAGTGGCAACTTGGTGGTGGCGGGCAACCTTCTGTTTACTAGTCCAGTACCTTAACCACTGAGCTATCACTGGCCCTTCGTCTGACATTTCGTTGGCTTTGTACTTGCTTACTCTGCACAATGACAATAAAGTTAAATCTAATCTAATCTAATCAGCAGTGAAAACACTGCTTCCATTTCCAACACACGGGTGTTTATCATCTCATATCACCCCCAGGTGGAAGCAGCGTCTCCATGCAGCGAAAAAAGCTCATTTATGAGCAGTATAGTTATTCTATTTTAAATCCTCCTGCCCCGCCGGTCCATGAAATTTTATCTTATATGAAACCGGTCCGTGGTGCAAAAAAGGTTGGGGATCGCTGTTTTAGGAGACGCTTTTATCCATTACAGTACTGTGACAGTATATTGTCTAAGCAATTGAGGGTTAAGGACCTTGCTCAAGGGCCCAACAGTGGGAACCTGGCAGTGGTGGGACTTGAACCAGCAACCTTATGATGATTACTAGTCCAGTACCTTAACCCTCATATTAAGTTCAGCATTTCTAGTAGGATTTTTTGACGTTTAGAGCTTACAAAACAATCAAAGGGGTCTGATTGTTGAAGGTGTCAGTCAGGAGAAGGTACAAAACATGTCCAAAACATTCTGAATACTATGGAGACACAGTTAAGACATAAATATGTAACACCAGTGACATTACCATGAACTGGACGTCCCTTCAGAAATAATAAACAGACCAGAAGAAAACTGGTTCTGGAGGCAGCCAAGAGGCTTAACAGCAACACCAAAGGAACTGCAGGAATTTCTGGCATGCTTTATACTGGTGGTAATGATAGTGCACATAGACATGAGAGGAGAACAACAAGTTTTTTACTTTAACTCAAAATAATGTGGACGGGTGTTATCATAACTGCTGGAATGTATGAATAAATATTTCTCTGTTGGAGATCTTAATTTAATTCTACTCATATAACCACAACAGCTTTCAAGTTGAGTTGAATATTTGTGTATATATACTGTATATATAAATATATACATAGTAGAAACTCCTCATTATTATAATTATTATTACTGTGGTTACTATTATTAATATTATCATTGTTATTATAATTATGGTTGCTACTGTTTTTATAACTGTTGTTATGATTATTATCAAACATTATTATATTAAAATAAATGATTAGTTTTAAGTTGTATTTCAATTTTAAATGTAAACTTTCATTTATCCATCACACAGGTGAACTGATTCCTCTTCAATCCGGGTGTAACACGCCCAGATAACCTGCTGTACTGCTCTCATCCACACAGCGGCGCTCTTTACTAAACTAACACTGAGCAAACAGCGTCGCTGCATCAGGCAAACTGCACATCAGCATTTATTTTTCTTTTAAGTTAAAGTGGAACTGAAAACAAACAAACAACAACAATAAAGCTAAATAGTTCAGATTCATACACACATGAAAAAGAGCGTTTGTATGGCTGGACTCAATGTTGCTCAAGAAAGTCACAGTTGATGTTCCAGTTCATTCCAGAGCTTTTCTTCATGTCTTTATAGAGCTTGCTTTGTGCACAGGGCCACAGTCATGCTGGAACAGCAAAGGGCCTTCCCTAAACTGGTGCTACAAAATTGGAGCATGTAATTTTCTTTATTTAATTGAATTATTACACGTTATATAGGCGGCACAGTGGCTAAGTGGGTAGCACTGTCACCTCACAGCAAGAAGGTCCTGGGTTCGATCCCCAGGTGGGGCGGTCCGGGTCCTTTCTGTGTGGAGTTTGCATGTTCTCCCCGTGTCTGCGTAGGTTTACTCTGGGATCGCCGGTTTCCTCCCACAGTCCAGAGACATGCAAGTGAGGTGAACTGGAGACACTAAATTGTCCATGACTGTGTTCGATATAACCTGTGAACTGATAAACTTTGTGTGAAGATGAACTACCGTTTCCTGTCATGAATGTAACCGAAAGTGTAAAACATGACGTTAAAATCCTAATAAACAAACAGACACGTTATATAAAGTCATATTTCTAACATGCAGTTAAACCGTGAGCCAGTGCAGATATATGATGTGCTTTATCTCAGTCACACCTGATGCAACTAAAAAAGTCCTTGATTAGCAAATGTGCTTGAATGAGTAATTGTATTCAGGGAGTTGAATAAGTCTGAGACCAAAGTCACCATCAAAACTGTTCTTGTTTGATTGGTTTATTGCAAGCAGCTGAAAGTTTGTACATTTAGCTAATAAATCTCATTTGTAAGTGTTGAATTATTTTGATTGAACTGTAGGTTTAAAACTGCATCATCTGTTCTAAACTGCTAAAGCTAAACTATATCAAACATGCTAATATAAAAACACAATAAGTCAGACAGTTTAAATTTCCGTTTAATAGACATAATAAACATGAGGCATGTTGTTGTTCCAGCTCTAACTGTTAAGGGTGTAACTTGTCAGGATGTGGTGCGCTCAGATGCCGTTCTCTTTTTTTCCGCCGCTGTTTCAGAGAAAGTTTTAGGTATTTGGTTAAACTTTTGATGTTTATCGGTCATCAGGAGAGGCCCTGTGTGCTCAGCTTTCATGATTCATCAAAACTAATCAAAAATAAATGCAGGTCAACGTCAATCTACAGTAAAGTGTTTATCCATAAATAAGGAATTGCAAGGGGGTCCAGAGCAACCAGTAAGAACCAGCAATGTGTCAGAAATACGCCTGGGACAAGGTGCCAGTCCATCACAGGAAATCACATCCACACACATTCACTTACTTGTTTATACCTGGGACAGTGGTGGCCTAGTGGGTAGAGCTTTGGACTATCAACTGAAAGGTTGAGAGTTCGAATCCCAGCTCTGCCATGCTGCCACTTATGGGCCCTTGAGCAAGGCCCTTAACCCTCTCTGCTCCAGGGGTGCTGTACAATGGCTTTCAAACAAGCTGAGATATGTGAAGAAGGAAATTCATTGTGCTGTACACGTGTTGATGTACATATGACAAATAAAGGCATTCTATACCTATAGGGGCAGTTTGGGATATAATTAAAAGTCAGGGTGAGCTTGAATTACCCTGTGGAAGTTCATGTAGACATGGTGAGAACATGCTAAAGTGTTTGTATACAGTGACCAGGTCAGGCTGAGGTGCAGCACCCACTTTACCAGCTGAACAAATGCTCCACTCAACAAAACTACAATCATTTATTCTCTTCAATCACTGTTTAATAGTGGTCAGGGTCACAGTGTGTACAGTGTGTGATTCAGTAGGTGAAAAGCAGGAAACAGGTTGCCAGTCCATCACAGGGCACACACACACACACTCACACACACACACTCACACACAAACACACAGACAACACACACACAGCAATTTCTAGTAGCTTTAACTAACCTGACTGGCATGTCTTTGGAATTGTGGCAGAAAACCGGAGCACCTAGAGGACACCCACACATACACAGGGAGAACATGCCAACGTTACACAGAACGGATTCTAACCACCCAGCCAGGGAATCGAACCCAGGCCCCCCTTGCACTACCCACTGTGCCACTGTGCTGCCCTTATCAGCATAACAAATTGAGTAAAGAGGTTTAATATTTGAAACATGCCCCCCCACCCCCCAATTAGGTCTGTATGTAGATGCCTGACTGGCACACCACTGAGGATTCGAACCCTGGATCTTGGCTGGGTCTGGATCCACATCTGGGCTTAACTGCCCAAGGAAGTAAGTAAACAAACGTTTGAGTGTGTGTTGCCATGCATGGATTGATCACCTGTCCGTGAAATCCTGGATAGTGTTCAGTGTTTCTGGGTGGCACCGGACCCACCACAACCCTGATCATTTCTATAACATGCAGATTCTCAAACATCACAGCTTTACTATTTATGTAAATGTTAATGAGAGGATGAATTTCACAACAGCATGTAAGATCTGGTTTCCTCACAGTTTTACTCTCAGATCTCACAGCTGGATGAGGTGAAGTGAGAAATGAAGGGTGGAGCTGCACCACCACGGGTCACCACCGGTCAGCAGGAGTTCCAGTCACTCAGCTGCTTTTGTGAAACCTTTTGTGTAACCAAAGTTTTGTGCTGAGCTTTTGTAAGACCGGTGGCATAATGTTGGGAGAACTGGGCACCTATTGCAATGTCTGTGCTCAGTATTGCAACAGGAACTGCTGGTGAAAATAATTTGCTATTACAATATAATGATAATGAAAAAACATCAAGCTACAGGGTTGGTAAAGTTGGTGCCCCACAGCAGTATGGGTCCAGGTCCAGAGAATCTCATCTCAACTCTATCCTGGCAAAAAGTAATTGGATGCCTGATCATGAGCTTGCTGGACGTCCCATTTCAAAAGCTAGAACAACAGCCACACTTCTGAGAAGGCTTTTCACAGGACTTTGGAGCATGTCTGTGTGTGGGAATTCGTCCCTATTCGGTCAAAAGAGGAAAGCATTTGTACAGCTGATCACTGATGTTGGTGTTCCAGTGCATCCCAGAACATCTGTGCAGGACACTGGACCTCTTCTTCATGTCTTTATAGAGCTCGATCATGCTGCAGCAGGAAAGAGCCTTCCCTAAACTGGAAGCATGTAATTTCCTTGCAACTGATTTATTACATGTTAGCAACTGTGAATTCAAGGGGTGTCCCAATACTTCTGTCCTTATAGTGTGTATTGGATTCAAATCTGGTAACTGGGGTGGTACCTGTTATATGTATGAAACCATTTATTGCTTAATTTTGGGGGTTAGACTCTATGGTTAGGGATTTGGGCTGTCACTCTAAAGGTTAAGGGTTCAAATCCTGGCACTACCAAGCACCCTTCTTTTCCATTTCAGCATGGTGAGATGTGATGTGAGGTCAGAATCCTGATCCCAGTCCTATATAGGATAAACTGAGAGGCCTCGTCTAACATTAACTGTTTTAATCTGTGCATTAAAATGAGAGAAAATCCCTGCAGTCACATTCTAAAGTCTAGTTAATCGACAAGTCACATAAAGCAGCAAAAAAGGGAACGACTCTGTGTTAACGCAGACGGTTCTGGATGTTCTGGATGTTCCTGCAAGAGCATGATGACAGGACCACGCAGACCGTCCTCTGGCAAGACGTCACGACTTTAAAGGCCTGTTAAAGAAAAAAGAACACGTGTAGAAACCATCTGAAAAGTGGAGTGTATTTAGTGCTCGGGTGTGTCAGCTTCCTTCCTCGTTTAAGCTGTGTGTTGTGCATGAGAGCAGGTCAGATCAGAGGATGGACGGCTGCACACACTCCAGCATCACACACACCAGGTAAGATGCATCACACTGATAACAGCAATTCAAACATAAATATTATAAATATTATTTATATAAAAATCAGTTCTCGACAGTGTTTACATGCTGTTTTAAAAATATGAAACTGGGATTTAAAAAAATACTCTTTAATAGCATCTATTATATTTAAACTACTTCTTTAAAAGGCTTATACTGTATAAGTAAAGAAATCAATGTAACATAAAATCTATAGACTCTCACTGAAGTGAAAATATGAGATTTCTGCATCACACCTACATCATTTTATACAGATTTTTATACTGGTGATTCTGTTTGATCTCAGAAAGATTCACATGAATTGACCATAATTCACTATAATTAATTGCACATTATGATTTGAAGCCCTGCAGTATTTCTGATTATGACGTTTTGGACCTTACATCTGTTATGAACAGGGCATTTAAACTGCAAAACACATGCAAGCTTTTCAAAACGGGCAAATAAAGGAAACTCCACCTATAACCACAAGAGTAGTACTGAAACTAACAAGATTTAAATGCACGGTGAAGGCCACGCCAGCCCAGCATCATCACATCTTTACACTTAAAGAAGTACTAAATTAGGCAGTTATGGTACAGATGCTTAAAGAAGCTCAGATTGTGCGTTTACATTATTTCGAGTGGAAAATATGTAAACTATGTAAATGTAGAACAAAATAAATGAGATTCCTGTCCATTTTCATGTTCCTATTTAATCACAGATCCTTTTTAAAGACATTTTACCCGATTCAAAATCAAATCAGGTTTTTTTTTTTAGCTCAAACTAATGTATAAGATATAAATAAGACTGGTGTCTAATGCACAAAACGTTTTGTTGTGGTGCTACCATAAGGTTTCTCTTATCTTTTAACCTACATAACTGAGCATAAGAGAGGCATGATGGTGCATCGGGTAGTGCAGATGCCGCACAGCAGTGTAGTTCCTATGGAGCTGGGTTTGAATGCCAACCCCGGTTACTGTCCATAAAGTGTTTGGCATGTTTCTACTGTCTGTGTGGGATTCTTACAAACATCTCAGAACTCATAATGCTTTGGAGAACCCACTTTACCAGCTGTGCCACCCTGTTGGTAAGTAATTATTATGAATAAACCCCACTAGATGTGATGTTTTATTCAAGGTACTCCACTTGAATATTGGTTTGATTGGTCAAGTAATTCATTCATTTATTATCTGTTTTACTGCTTTATCCTGTTCAGGGTTGCGCTGGGTTTAATTCACTGGGTGAAAGGTAGGAAACACCCTGGACAGGTCCATCACAGGGCAAACACACACACCTAGAAAATGTAGTATGTCTTTGGACTGTGGAAGGAAACCAGAGCTTTTGGAGAAAACCCATGCAGACACAGGGAGAACATGCAAACTCAGCAGTGAAGTATGCTAGCCCACCCTAGTCCAGGGTCGAATGTCAGCGGTGTTGCATGGACACGATTGGCTAATGTCTGAGGGGGGAAGGATGGCCAAAACAGCCTGGCCATCAGAAGGCGCACTTGTCAGTGCTCCCTCAGTGCTGGTCCCAAGTTCAGATAGAAATAGGAGGTATGTGGACCAGATCTGCTGTTGCGACTCCTAAATATGGGAATTGTTAGCCGGTATTGGAACAGTGCACTTTCCATTTATTCGTCAAAATAGCAGATTGCATGTACATTTCATGCACTAAACCCCTGTTTTTCTCCATATTAGCATGCTGTAAGAGGAGCAGAACTCAGAGGAGTGGAGTCTGATTGCCTGACAGTTATTTCAGCGAGAGTCGAACCAATCCTCCTGAATCATTCTTATTTATCAAGCATGGAGTTCCTGCACATGTTCAGCTCTTCAGCATCCTGCCCCACTGAATACAGCTGGGGCAACGCCAGCGTGATCGTGCAGCACTATAACTACACCGGGCGACTGCAGAACAGAACATCCAACAAGTCCAGCATCAGCGTGGGTTCAGCCATCCTCCTCTGTTTCAGCATCCTGATCGTGCTGGAGAACCTGCTGGTGCTGCTAGCTCTTCTGTTCAGACGCCGTTCACTCCAACGCTGGCTTAACATCTGCATAGCTAACATAGCGCTCAGCGATATGCTGACCGGCGTGGCCTACGTGGTCAACATCTGCATGTCAGGTGAACGGACGCTCAGACTGACCCCATCGCTCTGGCTCATGCGTGAAGGACTTCTGTTCGTGGCGCTGGCCGCCTCTGTGTTCAGCCTGCTGCTGATCGCCGTGGAGCGCTACGGCACCATGATGAAGTCTGAGATCCAGAACTCGGACAGGAAGACCTACCGCATCTATCTGATGGTGGTGCTCTGCTGGATTTCGGCATTCGTCATCGGATTCCTGCCGTTCTTCGGTTGGAATTGCGTATGCAACCTGAGCGGCTGCTCCACCCTCCTGCCGCTCTATTCCAAAAGCTACATCCTGTTCACGCTCGTCCTGTTCTTCGTGATACTCATCGCTATCGGTGGGCTCTACTTCTCCATCTACTGGCACGTCCGCAGAAACACAGTTCTGAAGAGCAAGACGCGCTCCATCCGGCTCCTCAAGGCGGTGATCTCGATCGTGGGAGCCTTCTTGGTGTGCTGGGGTCCGCTGTTCATCCTGCTCATGGTGGATTACTATTGCGATTCGCGCCTCTGCGACGCCCTCTTCAGCCCGCAGTGGGTGATCGCGCTGGCTGTCTTAAACTCGGCCGTTAACCCACTGATCTACTCGCTGGGCAGCCATGACCTACGCAAGGCCATCAGGACGTTGCTGTGCTGCATCTGCCACCCCAAGAGCCTCCTGTCCAAGGAGACGTCGAGCACCTCCGTAAGCCGCCACAGCAGCCTGCGCAACAGCTTCAACAAAGTAAAGAACATGAGCACGAGCCCGCAGGGCCGGGACAAAAGCTGCAAGAAGAACAGGCTGAGCTCCACAACCTCCTGTCTGTCCGCATCAAGCAGTTAAACCACAAACCTGCCCCACCTTTCACAACTAGACCGCACAGGAGTCACACCTATCATGCTTGTGCATTCATCCAGGAAACCAGCAAGTCTCTTTGTCAAAATAACCCTCCAAATGCACTGTGTAAAAACAAGATTTATGGAAGGGAGTATTAACAGAATTAGCCCTGGATTTAAGATCATATTTGACCATTTAAAGTCAAATTCTTCGACTTCTAAATACAGCACAAACGATAACTGACAGACCTGCTCAGTGAGGGGCTGTGTCCCAAATCACATGCAATACTTAAGAGTATTTTAAATAAGTGCATGGTCACCAATTGTATCTTTTCAGTTTTTCATACTGTGAAAACATGGACCTGTAGTTTGTTTCTCTTCTCTATTCTAAATATGTACGGGTTTCCCCCCAGGTACCCCTGATTACCTTTCACTTCCTAATGACAAGCAAAAATAGACTAGTTTACTCTTAACTGTCAGTGGGGTTATGAGTAAGCGAGTGAATGTGTTATCATGTGTTGCACTGCTGTGAAACGGCATCTTGTCCTGAAAGTATTGATACATATAAAAATAAAGTGGTTAGGAAAATTCATGCGTGTTAAAAGCACCCAGCAGGCTGTGTGGGTGCTACACAGGACCGGGTTTTTGAGGACCTGGGTTTGATCCTTGCCACTTCTTGTGCATCTGCATGTGTTCCCTCCAGATCTATTTTCTATGTCTGTTTCTTCCCACCAGACACATGCAGAAGGTGGATTGAAATGCAGTAAGTTTTTACAACAGAATCAGGTATTTGAAGCAGTATGTGAAATTTTACCATGCTCCATCACCAGGTGGCACCATAAATAAACAAGTGCATGTGAATTTTAAGCTTGAACGTTTATGGGTTGCATGACAGTAAAGAAGTGAATTATATATAATTTACATTAATTATTAAACTTAAAACTTCTTATTGTTTTAATTCATGTTTGTATATTTTTGTTTTTGTAAGAATGCATGAAATAAAACTGTTAATGAGCATGGATTGTAACTCAGTTACCCACATCTCACCCACATTTAGGTAGAAGTTTGTCTACAGGGTGGCACTGCTGGCACTGTAGGCGTTTAGGTGGCATCAGGAACCCTCACACTGGTGCTTCACGTCAATTACTTGATCCTAGTGCCTGTCAGACATGTGGAACTGATCTCTGATGGTGGTTGAGACCCATCTGACCTAAATTGTTTGTGTTTTTGGACCGTAGTTACCCAGCTTAAACCAACACTGGCCAGTTAAAACCATTTAATGGTTCACTATGGTGCAGCCCTAGTTCTAGCTGGTAGCAAGTTTTTGATGGTGTTTGATGGTTTTGAAAGTGTTTTGAATGCTGGTCAGGATGGTTCTGGTTGTTGGTGGAACCAAGCAGTCACAACATGAAAACATTTAGCTCCAGAATCTGTCTGCTAAGCAAGCCAGCTAGCTAACTTAACAGATGGAATTAGTTAATAAAATATATATTTTACAGACAGGCTTAAAAAAATTTTTTTTGCATAAATTAATGTGAATGTGACATTGCTAAATAAAACTTTGAAACTGAAAATGTGACCTATACTGAATGAGCTAGTTTAGTAGCACTAAGCTAGACGGCTAGCTAACTCGGCTAATGCACTGCCAAACGAAAACAAATGGATGCAAAACAGTAATAAAAATGCAAAAAATGACTTGAGAATTAAAATGATATAATAATATTATTGTTCTTGTGTGTTTATTGGTGGTTGTGGATTGTTAATTATTGTGTTTCAAGACTGTACATGTAAACCGAAGATGTTTGTAAGGTAATGTTATGATCTACATATCTGAAATAAAGGCACATATTTACTTATTAGACTATGTGATTCCTTTATTGAGCCCAATGTGTGAAATTGGGTTACAGCAGCTTCAGTACAGAATAAATACAGTTAAACAATAAAGAATAATAAAAATATAGACTATATGGGCAGTTATTTTACTGTGTCTGTTAATGGGCTTCAAGGTGGCAGTTGGTACAGGATCCAGCACATCAACGTGGGTCCTAAAGACCTGTCTGTGTTTCTTGTGTTCTCCTGGTGTGCCTGTGGTCCTCCTCCCAAAAGAACATTCCAACATTCAGAATACAGTACATGCGTGGATTTACTGTATAATAAAATGTACTAACCACTTCATCTAATCCACCTTCTGCGTGGAGATACTTGAGCACCTAGAGACTAGAGAGAGCATTTTTGACCAGGATAACTGAATGAATGAATGAATGTATGAATGAATGAACGAGAATTCAGTTAGTCAGTTACACGAATTGGCCATACGAGGGAGACTTTCACATGCATACATGTTATTAATATTTAAACCTGCACAATATGGTCAAACGTATGTAGACACCCGACCATGATCTTTTTGGACATCCCATTCCAACTTTCCATTTCTGAAAAGCATTTTGGACTGTGTCTGTGGCAATCTGTGCATTTACTGAAAAAGAGCGTTGGTCAGAACTGGGAAGGTCTTTACCTCTCGAGAGCATTATGTTCATTTTTTCTCAAAACCAGTTGGAAGGTGGAGTTAATAATAGTGTTATGGACTGTAGATTGTGAAATCCAAACATTCCTTGCAGTGTTTTTTGCTCTGTGATAAACTTTCGACTCATCCTTGACTGTAGGAGGAAACCAGAGCTCCTGGAGGAAACCCATGAAGACACGGAGAGAACATGCAAACTCTGTAAAGTATGCTAGCCCACTACTGCTGAGATCTGGGTATCCAGGGTTCGAATCTCAGAGGTGCTGCATGAACATGATTGGCTAATGTCCGGGGGTTTAGCAAAGGTTTCCAAAAATCAATGATAAATAATCTCTTAATGGAATCCCTGTGAAAAACATGCCAGTTTGTTGACTGGATCTCGGCTCTGTTTGAACGACCCGGTGCAGAAACGAGCTGTTTAAATTTAGGACCGTGTTTCTACAAGGTCCATTTGAACCTGCAGCACGCAGCAGACATAACATTTACACCTAGCACTGCAGCGTGGAAGATCTGTCATCATCCAGCCGCCAAGTTTCCAGATTATGTATCGCACGTCACGAGGATCATTAGGAATAAAGAACAGCAAGGCGTGGCAGGCGTTCACGCTCTGGCATCAGCTGGCATCAGTCTGTGCAAATACATCATAACCTGTCATAACAAAGAGCCGCTTTTCCGACTGCTCGATGCCCGGCACATTGGTCGTGACCTAAACTATCTGACCAGTTGCTTATTTTATGTCCTATTCCAAAACATCGAGCATTAATATGGAGTTGTGACCCATTGACCTACTGTACAACAGCCTTCTCACTTCTGAGAAGGCATTTCACTAGATTTTGAAGTGTATCTGTAGGGATTTGGTCCTATTCAGATAGAGGAGTGTTTGTGAGGTCAGGTCATGAACCCCTTTGTAGTGACCTGGTTTTCATTTCTTATAAATGTGGTCTGATCTAACAAATGACCGAGGAGGGCCTTGATTAACCCACTCGACACGTGTCCAGTACCAACCGCTTCTTTTCACCTGCACCAAATTGGTTCATATGGAGTCCCCATTATCCCACCCCCCTCTGTGCAGCACCATCAATCAGCCAGCAGAGGTCGTAATTGCAGCAATGAGGAATCACTACATCCCGCCCTCCCTCACACAAGCCAATCGCTCTCCGTCCAGGTGCCCATCTGGCCGATAGCAGAGCTGAGATTCGAACTCACAAGTCCAAAAACTTTTTAGTCCCAAGTCCAAAAAACACTTGAGTCTATTCCCAAGAAAATGTGATCAGACTAATCTGGAAGTTTCTTTGATAAATTAGATGCATGAATCTATGTTGCTACTGTTCCCAGGAGTGGACAGGCAATGATAAAAGAGGTTGAAAAACAAAAGGACATCAGATACATACCTGCAGAAATCACAAAACCTAAAAGTTTATGTTAAAAGGTATATTATATATACTATTTATTTCATTTAATTGCATTTTTATCAGTTGTTTTATTCTGTTCAGGGTCACAGTGCTGGATTCCTTGGTCTCCATCCACCCAAGCGAACAATAAGCTTAAATTATCTTCCTCGTAAGACTGCATTCACACACCTTACTTCTGAACACCGGAAGGGGCAAAGTAACCTTAGCACGCAACGGCCATAAACCCTACACGTTAGCACCACTGAATAGAACCGGCGGGCGTGGTTAATTGTAACCTTTGATGCATCGTCTGCGGCACTGTTACTGATTGTGACAGATTACGATCACGATAAACAGGTTACAGGATTTTAATGCTTTGACATTTTATGGACTTTTACTGGAACGCTTGGCTAATTTTTAATATCAGAAAGGAATATTTATGGAATATTTGTATGTTATATAAAAGAAATAGTATAAGCTCGTACCCTTCAAGCCACAAGTCTGACTTACAATATGTTGATCCACCTCCCAGGACTTAATGAAGACAGACATCAAGGATTAAATCAGATTAGATTCAACTTTATTGTCATTGAGAAAGTACAAGCCAACGAAACACAGTTTGCATCTAACCAGAAGGGCAAAGTGGATGTGCCGCCCTTCGCTAAACAATATATGTGACCTCATCTGTATCTACACTGCATACATTGTGTAACAGTGTGTGTGTTATTACTAAAGAACTGGATGTAATATACCAGGTGGGTATGTGGGCACTAACCTCCGGTGGGGTTTGATCAGACCAAACCAAGGATCTGTTTCCAGCATGTTGCTAAACACACTTCTGTATGGTGTGTTGCATAATTCAGTATGTCCTAAATCTGTCCTTCCTGAGTGATTGATGCCACCGCGGGTTTCCCTTACCTAATCGTGACCTCATATCTGTGAGAAAATAAACACAGTTGTACGTGTGACTTGTTTAGCTGATTTGCGTAAACTAATGTTTAACAGCGCATTATGAACTTGTTTTGGCTCGTACATCGTTCCTGTAACGGTTAATTGCAAAGTATAGACGTTATATAGACAAAAGTATTGGGACACCGCTTCTAGTGGCTGGTGTTCCGGTTCATCCCAGAGCTGGTGAGTGGGGCTGAGATCAGGGCTGTGTTTCTTCATAGAGTATGCTTTGTGCACAGGAGCACAGGGCCTTCCCTAAATTGTTGCTGCATAGTCAGAAGCATATAATTTCCTTTATATAATTGATTTATTACACCTGAAAGCAATTGATTTGGCTTAAACACAATAATTTGTGCTGGAGTCTCAATACTTTTGTATTATGTAGTGTAGGCCACAGACCAGGGCGGCACAGTGGCTCGGTGGGTAGCACTGTCGCCTCACAGCAAGAAGGTCCTGGGTTCAACCCCCAGGTAGAGTGGTTTAGGTCCTTTCTGTGTGGAGTTTGCATGTTCTCCCCGTGTCTGTGTGGGTTTCCTCCCGGAGCTCTGCTTTCCTTCCACAGTCCAAAAACATGCAGTCTGGTTAATTAGAGACACTGAATTGCCCTATAGGTGAATGGGTGTGTGTGTGCCCTGTGATGGACTGGCGCCCCATCCAGTGTGTTACTGTGTGCCTTGCGCCCATTGAAAAGCTGGAATAGGCTCCAGCACCCTAATTGGATAAGCGGTTAAGAAAGTGACTGAGTGAAACATTCTCAGACCCCCTTGACACGGGTTATGGGGTTATTCTAACACTTTCAGCAAGCATGGCAAAAGGTTTCGTGTTCTTGCTCATGGGAAATTCGATAAATCCACCACGATAAACAGAAATATCTTGGTATTTTCTGATTTGGTTGGTGTAGTTTGTTTACTTCTGGTAAACTGGTGGTGGTAGGAGCTTCCTCACCGTGGTCTCCATCAGCAAGATCTGCATCAACAATTCTGCTCCACCAATTCTGTTGTAGGTGATAGGAGCCCCAGATGGTACCCCAGATCCTGTACAGTGGTCCTGGGTTTGATTCCCAGGTTGAGTGGTCCGGGTCCTTTCTGTGTGGAGTTTGCATGTTCTCCCGTGTCTGCGTGGGTTTCCTCCGACAGTCCCAAGACGTGCAAGTGAGGTGAATTGGAATCAAAAGTGTCTGGGACTGTGTGACATTAAAAACTTCAAACCAAAGTGTGTAAAACATGAGGTTAAAATCTTAATAAATAAATAAATATTCTATCCTGTACTTTTGCTGTAAATATTACTCTGATCTTTCAGAGCACCTCTGGACACGAAGGATCAAAGCTAATGTTAGACCTCAGCGTGTGAAAGTGAGCTGACGGGTGGGCGCACCGGAGATGGATGACGCTCATTATTCACTCACCTTAATGGAGGTGACAAAGATGCTCCAAAATAAGGAGCCGGTCGTAACTCATCCTGACAGCCAGTAATGTCCAGGAACTCCACGGGCGTCTTCTTTTGGATGAGAAAATCAGGTTGAATTAGGCTAAGAGGTGAACCGTTGTGTCCTTTTTATAAAGAAAAGCCAGACTGGAGTCTCGGTAGGAGTCGTGTGAAGTTCTCATCCCTTCATATAAAAGGAAAATGGAGTGGACTGAAGGGGTTGTCCGTTATGATGCTGTTAGCAATTTAACTCATTTGGGTTTTTTCCCTGCATGACGGCCTCTATGCCCATGATGATGTAAAGCTTACTTGACTGTGGACAGTGTCACGTGTGTTCCAGCAGCTTCCAGTTCATATAAGAGGTTCCCTGATTAAATGCGACCATCCAGATAAGATTCCTCTCAGTATCAAGTAAAGGTTTGGGTCTTCTTCTGATGTTGTACAACCAGCTCTATTCGTCTGGGCACAGAGAAGTCACCAGCAGTAATCAATCATGAACATGAACAAAAAATAAGCAGGCAACATCACAAAACTTTATTAAGAAATAAAGATGCTGTATGAATATATTTGTTTGAATAAATAGTGTTCCAATCATTCGTTCATTCACTGTTTGTTTTACCGGCGCTTTATCCTGGTCAGGGTCACGGTGGGTCCGATTCTATGGGTTAAGGCACGAAACACCCCAGACAGGTCGCCAGTCCATCACAGGGCACACAAGGTCAATTTCAAGTTGCTCCAGTTGACCTGGCCGCATGTCTTTGGACTTGTGGGAGGAAATCGCAGCACCATACCTACACTATCCAGTTTTAAAACTATTAAACTGAAAGTTTCAGAAATAGGGTTACCATTTGACTTCATTCTTTCAGTGGTGTTTGAAAGCACTGGGTGGTTTTTCTTGTGGCTAACGCTGCACCACTATCTCTAGGTACAAATCCTGGTGTTCATATATTTACTGTTATTCATTCTTCTAATGCTGGAGCAAACGAACAGTTTATTATTAGGAATAGATCATATTTATTTGTTTCTTTATACTTGCAGGACACAAATTCACACCAAATGGCACGTTTTAGCTTGCATGTTATATATTTTTTCCTGTCAGTTCCTGCTGAGTTGGGTCAGTGGTCTGGTTCCTCTCGGGGTTTCTTCCTGTAATTTTAAGGGAGTTTTTCTTGCCACTGTCCCCCTTGGCTGCTCAACACGGGTTTTGGGTCTGTTGGTCCTGGATGCTGTAAAGCTGCTTTAAGACGATGTCTATTGTAAAAAGCGCTATATAAATAAATTTGACTTGACTTGATATTAGCATGGTATTTTATAGTTGTGAGAGTCTACGTCCATGATTATAACACGTGAGTGGTTTCATGGCTGTGCTGTGAAACATGGTGGTGGCAGCATCATGCTATGAGTGTGCTTCTTGGTGGCAAGACTGAAAGACTGGTAAAAATTGGGTTACCTCCTAAAAGAAAACGTCCTCAGCAAAACCCAAACTCAGTTCACAGCCATACATCCAAAACACTTCAATGAAAGTCTCTCAATGTGCTTTATTGGCCCAGCCAAGGGTCAGACCTAAATCTCATTAGGCATCTGTGGAGAGACCTGAAGATGGCAGGTCAGAGATGCTCACCATCCAATATTGCCATGAAGAACAGGATAAACTGCCCAAATCCAGGTGTGGAAAGCTTGAGACGTATCCCAAAAGACTTGCAGCTGTAATTGCTGGCAAAGAGGATTCTGCAAAGTCAAAGTATTGACTAAAGGGTCTGAATACTTTGGATTTTATAAATATAGATTTTGTAGACTGATGGTAAATACAATGATTCTATCCATTCAAAATCAAATCCACAACACAACTATGTGCAAAAAGTCAAGGGGTCTGAATACTTTCCGAATCCACGGTGTGCATCAATCTCGCCCTGATCTTGGCTGAACAACAAACAAATGAATGATTAAATGAACGTCCTGCGACGTCCTGCCGCGTTCTCCACTGTTGCCTGGCTTGACGGATGACTTTGACCCTGCTAACGCTGGAACGTTCATCAGAAATGCAGCAGACTGACCCTCGGTCCTTCCCTCCATGTCTGCTCATTCATATTTCATTAAGGTCAAACACGTATGTTTAATATTCAGGGTGAGATGATAAACGAGGAGCTGGTAGGACGGACGTTGGTCGGGACTCCTGTTCCTGCTGAGCTGAGCCAGTTCTCTATGGACACACTGATACCAGCTCAGCAGGCACCGGAGGCTCCGACCCTCCACCTCGGGTTTCTGTGTTCCTGTCCGTGCAAAAATGACGGGCATCACGTCGAGAGGTGATCATAAATTCCAAATCATTTCTTATTTTTTACTTCTGTGCAACAACACAATAACTTCTACACATGAGTCCATTATGTACCCAAAAACAAACGTGTGGATATAGCTAAGTACCCCACAAGTACTCTTATGACTGAATGGGCACAAATTTCCACAGACACACTCCATCCTATATTGATGCACATGTCTGGAATTGAACATCCATCCAAGCTCATGGTCAGGTGTCCACATACTTCTGACCATGCTGTTTTAAAATCTAATGGTTTTAAATTCTTTGGGGATTTTAAATGTGGAACATGAGCCTCCGGCTTCAGCTTCAAAGCGTCCATTAACGTCGGTCCGACCCGCTGCCCTCTCCGGTCCGAGGGTGGAACAGGATGTGTGCGTGTAAATCAACGCCGTCGTTTAATGCCAGAACTGCTCTTTAGGGAGCGTCGGAGGAAAGTACCCGAGTTTAATTGGTTTGACATTTCACGTGCATTCAAACACTTCACCTCGATGCCAACCGGGCAGAACCACGAGCCGGTGCCGGTGCCGTCGTCTTCCCAAAGTTGTTCCGCGGTTCCGGGAAATCCAGGAAAGCCTCTCGCTATCCGGTCAGCGCTCTCACTGCAGACGCTGAACTTAGCCACTGTGAACAGGATATTTAAGGGATCAATGCTCACCAATTAGCTAAGCTCTGTGCCTCCAGCAAGCAACAGTCCATGATACCGGGCAGAAATGTGGGTGAAATGCAGAGTGTAGCACCACGAGAGCCGTGCCGGGGTGGAAATCCCTGGCAATGTGATTTTCACTTCAGTGTCTGCACCAAATCACCATGCCAGGAACCCTCCCCACCACAGCTAGTCTGGCATCTAAGGGGGTCCATCAGTGGCACGTCGGGCGCTCCTCTGCCTCTGCGGTGAGAGAAGAAAAGAAGCTGGTAAAAAATCCACAAAATGCCAACTACACACGGTCCGTCATACTGCACATGATAATCAGTCCTGTTTATTTGAGTTCTTTTTCAGGGTGGCATGGTGGCACGGCTGGAACTGTGTATGCCACACGGAAGCATTACATTTACCTGGGTGCTCTGGTTCCCTCCCTGTAACATGCAGAAGGTGAACTGGCTGTACTAAATTTGCCCCGGGGTGTGAGACAGTAATTAATGCCCTGTGATAGATTGGCATCGAACCCGCTGCACACCGACATGAATTTAATACAAATTAATGAATAATGAGTCATGGCGCAGGGCGAGGTGGGAATACAGTCCAGACAGGGCGCCACGCTCCCGCAGGGCACCACCTATTCATTCGCCCACTCACACCTAGTGCCAATATAAAGCAGCCAATTCACCTACCGCATGTTTTGGTACGAGGGAAGAAAACCTACTTGGTAGAAAACAACCTGGAGGGCTCAGATCCGACCTGGGTGTTGATTTGCAGCACCCACACTGCCAACTGTGCCAATGTGCCCTGCTAAAATGTTGCACGGTGTACCAAACAGATTCTCACCAACCTTTATGATGATGTTGGGATGTGTTGTGATGTTGACACCTGGAAACACTGGCTGCGGTGCAGAATTCACCTACCGCATGGTGCCAGTTAAAAGAGGGCAGAGCTGGGACTTGAACCCACAACCTTCCAGGTGGTCACCCACAGCTCTTCCCCCAAATGTTTTTTTTAGCAATTGTATTGCGCTCTTGGAGCTAAGAGTGTTAAGAGCCTTGCTCAAGGGCCCAACAGTGGATTTGAACCCACAACCTTCTACTTGGTAGAAGTAAATGTTTTTTTTACACTTTACATATTAATTTGCTCTATCATTTGTAGGGCAGTTGTAGCCTAGCTGTTAAGGTACTTACCCCACCAAACCTTACCACTTCCAGGTTGTCACTGTTGGGCCCTTGAGCAAGGCCCTTAACTCTCAATTGCTTAGTTTGTATACTGTTTGTATACTGTAAGTCGCTTTGGATAAAAGCGTCTGCTTAATGTAAATATTTCAGCTTGTTTGGAAGCTGGAATCATAGTGCAGGGTCAGCCACTATACAGCACTTCGTGAGCAGACAGGGTTAAGGGCCTTGCTCAAGGGCCCAACAGTTGCTGCACGGCAGAGCTGAGATTCCTTCCATACTGCATCTTTTGACTGAAACCACAAAGCTCTCCACACTAGTCACTTATGAAAGAAAACACAGTAGACGTTCCTCTCAGACATGAAGATCAAGCTCTGGTCCCCAGGGCCCCGAATCTACGGTGCAACTGCAGTCCTCACAATTCAGAGCAAAATAATATTTATAGTCTATAGTCTTGATTAGCATGTTTCTGCTCTTGTATACCACAGTAAATAATCGCTTAGACTCCAAAAATGCCGGAGACAAAATTCTGAGCTCATAACCGGTGATTATTTTGTATTATTGTTGCATCCTGCGCTGTAAAATTCCTCCCCTGCTCCCTCGCAGTGGCTCCGTAGCGACTTGATTATGTCGCAACGATCTCCAAACAGTCTGATTGGCAGACGGCGCAAAACTTTGGAGTTACTGAGCGCCATTAAACCCAGACTTTAAAAGCACAGAACACAGATCATGTTCATCCATTCATTCATTCATTCAATCCACCACTGTATCCTGATCAGGGTCTCGGTGGGTCTGATTCACTGGGAATAATGCAGGAAAAAACACTGACAGGTCGCCAGTCCATCACAGGGCACACACACACTTAGGCCAGTTTAGACTAGTAGCACTCTACACACACACCTGCCACCAGGTGAGGGACAGGTGGTGACCATGTCTCTCACACACACACACACACACACACACACACATATTTACACAAACACACACACACACACACACACACACTTAGGGTAGTTCAGATGTGTGGCTAACAGTACTTTACACACACACCTACCACCAGGTGAGGCACAGGTGGTGACCATGTCTCTCTCTCTCTCTCTCACACACACACATATTTACACAAACACACACACTTAGGGCAGTTTAGATGTGTGACTAGCAGCACTGTACACACACCTGTCACCAGGTGAGGGACAGTGGGTTACCATGTTTCACACACACACACACACACACACACACACACACACACACACACACACACATATTTACACAAACACACACACACAGGGCAGTTTAGATGTGTGACTAGCAGCACCATGTCTCATACACACACACACACACACACACACACATACACCCACCCATGTTGTTGCTTAAATACATGAATTTTAATAATTAGACGGGGTGTACCAATGTTTTTGTCTTAATGTTGTATGTAAACACTTATAATAATTACTAAGTCAGGTGTTTTAGCCACGCCCATTACTGGCAGGTTTATAAAATCAATAATATAATTCAAATCTGCGTTTATAACTTTGTGTCAAGCTCTTTTTTGACTAAACTGGCACAAATCCCTACAGATCCACTCCAGAACCTTATAAAAAGCCTTCACGGAAAATTAAGTCTGTTATGAAGCAGCTCCTTTTACTATTGCCCATGTTTTGGGAATAGGACGTCTTGTGGTCGGGTGTCCACATACTTTTGGCCCTTTTGGAGAGCACTGAGTGCTAATGAACTAGCAAACATTCCACTCTCGCTGGTGTTAGCGAGCGCTCGGAGGCTCAGAGCCTCACCGGACCGTCGGGCGCTGAAAGGTCAGGAGATACGAGCTCTGGACGGATGAGGTGATGCTCACGCCGCGTGGTTTCGGATGTGGGATCAGCGAGAGCAGAGCGAGAGCAGAGCGATCTGTGTTTGAAATGTCAGCTCTCACTCCTACACACGCCATTATAGTTCTGATCACTGGTGAGCTGGTCAGGGTGTGGATCTGCTTACGGGAGGATATGATGCACGTCTTCAAACGTCATCGAGTCTCAACACGCAGACGATGAAAAAGTACGAATAAAAAAAAACTGCCAAAGTGAAGTCTCTTTTTATGTGCCCATGATAGAGCTCAAAAACTTACACTCTTACTGCACTACCGTTTCATGGGCTGTGTTCTAAATAGCCTATCACATATTACATGCTGCACTTAGTCTATACTGCATACTAAACTCAGTATATATACTGCATACTGCACTCTGTTTATACTGCATATTGCAATCAGTATATACTGCATACTGCACTCAGTATATACTGCATACTGCACTCAGTATATACTTCATACTACAATCAGTACCTAATGCTAAACTCAGTGTATACTACGTACATTCAGTATATACTTCATACTGCATACTGAACTCAGTATATACTGTATAAAGCTTGATTTGCGCACAAGGACGCAGTCATGCTGGCACGGGAAAGGCCCTTCCCTAAACTGTTGCTGCAAAGTCGGAGGCATGGGCACGCAGGTGGCGCAGCAGGATGTTCCTTTGGACTTGGACTCGCAACCCTTGCTGCATGAACGTTAACCACAGGCTGGCACAAGCATTCACCACACTGTGTGCATCCAGCCGACTTCCTTTCCTACCAAGAGCCCTACACATGCTGAGTAACATGCCAGGCTCTCTGCATTCCTCTGCTCGTGCCAACGCCTCAGTCAGACAGTAGGCATCACTGTTATGCCGTCAAGGAGTTGATTTACTGTCTGGCCTTTCCAGTTAAGATTGGAGTCTGGATCTTTGCGGTGGCGGGCGAGCACACTAGACTGCTGCGCCACCCGAGCGCAGAATTTTTAGTGTTTTTAATTTAAAATTGATTTAAAATATATTTAAAAAGATTGCAAGTTCACGTTGTGCTCGTTAATCGGACATGCTGTTCAGTGCACGTCCATTCCAAAAGGCGGTCACGTTCATTTTATAAATTTTAACGAGCGTCATGTTCTATATCAGCATGATTAAAAGAAATGAACGAACGACAGCCGGAGGAATTTTAAGAAGCCTGGGCGCCACGTCTGTGAACGTAAACGCTGTAAACATGTTACTCAGGGCCTGTGTGTTTCTGTGCATGTGTGAGCTTGAACCGATCGCATACAGCGGCGCTCTGGTGCAGAGCCGTTTACAGCCTGGTCGTAAAGCTAAAAATGTGGCTGTTAAAGAGGCTTGCTTTTTCGGCAGATGTGTGTGGCTCATGCGGTTGGAAGACGGAGCTGAAAGCTCGAACACGTGAGAGAAATCACGAAGACATTCAGCGGCCCGAGATAAACAATGAGATCCAGTCTGTGGGACTTCACACGCGATTTAGCGTCAGCATGTAAACATCGCGACTCGGCGTGCTTTTATTACCCCTATTGAATAAAACGAGACTAGACAAGTCAGTCTAGTTCAGTTTGACCATAAATGCAGTGAAGGAACATTGTTCGGTTATAAACTATTAATAGGGATAGCTACCTGAAAAACATGTCTGCACGGCGTTAGCCAACGAAAGTCAAATGAGAACAGGGATGATCATCTAACACTCATAATACAGTCACATAATACAGTGGGAATATTTACTTCCAGATGCCTGACTGAAAATACGTGCACATGTTAAAAATCATGTTAAAACTGGGTGGTGCTGCTGTTTGAGTCGGTCATCTTCTAGACCTTCATCAGTGGTCACAGGACGCTGCCCACGGGGCGCTGTTGGCTCCACTCATACCAGCACAACACACACTAACACACCACCACCATGTCAGTGTCACTGCAGTGCTGAGAATGATCCACCACCTAAATAATACCTGCTCTGTGGGGGGTCCTCTGGGGGTCCTGACCATTGAAGAACAGCATGAAAGGGGGTAACAAAGCATGCAGAGAAACAGATAGACTACATTCAGTAATTGTAGAACTACAAAGTGCTTCTATATGGTAAGTGGAGCTGATAAAATGGACAGTGAATGTAGAAACAAGGAGAGCTTGTCAGGTAAAGCGCGGGGAAAATGGTAAATATTAATTTTAGTTTTTGAATAAAATGTATAGGCGCTGTTGCTACAAATGCCTGAGAATCTATATATTTATCTCATAATACATTTATTTATGATAATATGAATTGTCATTCTGAATTGTCATTGTCATAATTTGCTAACATGTCTTAATGGTTAATGTAAAGGAAATGTAGGGTTGCTTTAAACCTAAACAACACACAGAAAAGCTCTTTACTCATCACTAGGTGTTTAAATACGTATGTTGGATGCTTTCATCCTATAGCCAAACAATTAAATACTAACATGCTAGTGGTGGAGTGGGCTCGAACCACTGACATTCTGTTTATTTAATGTTGAAGTTGAAGCCTCTAGTGTAAAGGTAAAAGGACTCATGATTTTGGAGGTGAGAGGAAACCCAGGGTGAAGAATGCAAATTTTCTGGAGGTGAGGATTCCACCCCAGTTCTTGGCACCTATACTAGAAGTCGTGCCAACATTCCCACCTGCAAAAAATCTGACCTTGTAATCTCGTTATTAAGGCTACTTTAAAAATCTGATCACGAGAGACCTCAGCCTACTGTTCCTCACCCCCAAAACCAAACATCTGTGAATAGGATCAGGATGGTTCTTGGGCAACTGCAGCTGGGTTAAACCTTTACCTCTGGTCAAAAATGCTCTTTTGAACAAATGAGTCTTGTCATTATATTCTGAAAAAACACACCTCACTACACCAAGGAGCAATTTAGAGCAACCAAACCAGAAACTGACTGGAGTGAGGATTCTACCTCAGTCTTTACTGCTGGTAAGAAATGCCCTAACTGAATGAGCGCTGATGCCCACAGCCACGATCCAAAATCATGTCGAAAGCCTTTCCACAGGAGTATTTTGGATCTTGGTATGGGCTGTCCAATAAACTCATGGTCAGGTGTCCACATACATGTCCAGTCTCTGCTAATCATGATTTGAGTTTTTACAAGCCGCAGACTTAAATATCCAGTTACGCTTAATTATGGAACCTAAAAAAATCAAACACCACGCAGTAAATGTTATAAGCCAAATCAACAAAGGTCAAGACTAGCAGTGTTTACAGTAACAGCAGGTATTGATGTTCTTAAGTATTCATTGTCTGGAGAGCTGGAACATGCCTGTCCGGGGTGCCCATCCGTCACAGGGCATCCATCACCCTTTCCATTTACACTCACTAGAGTCTGAGATTGAACGCAGAGCTGTGCGGCACCTACACTGTGTGCTGAGCAGCAGCCTGGTAAGGATCGCGTTATGCCTAGCTTCATTCGAAATACACACACACACGGTAAAGTCAGAGCAGCCAATGCACCTTCTGCATGCATTCAGAGTGCCCAAAAGAAACCGCGTGGACGTGGATCGGCGCACCGCACCAGACTCCACTTGCACCAAATGCGCATGAACTCAGGACGTCAAAGCTGTGCGGCACTCACACACGTCGCTCGGAACAAACCCAGCATGTGTGTGTTCAGAAAATAACACATCCTACCGAAATAACGAGAGTGTGGAAACATAGAAGAGACCCCACGCACGAGTTCCACGTTATCGTGGTGATCACGGTTTGGTTTTTCATGTACATAGAAATGATAATAATAATAATAATAATAATTATAATAATGGTATCATACCGTGTTAGAGTGCAGAGGCAGCGCGTTATATTCCACGCAGATTCCACGATCACGTTGTTTCCCGTCGCAGCGGCTGTAAATGTGGACGCGTGAAGCCGGAGTGTCTGAAAAGTTCGAGATGAAGTTCAGACTGAGCGGCAGCGAATAACTGGTACCACCCGACAGCAGAGACTCCAGCCAGAGCAGTGTGTGTGTGTGTGTGTGTGTGTGTGTGAAAGAGAGAGAGTGTGTGTGTGTGTGTGTGTGTGAGAGAGAGTGTGTGAGTGAGAGAGAGAGCATTTAGGGTGTGACTCAGTCATTCATCTCGTCCATATACGTGTTCAGCAACTGTTTTGTTGAGTGGCTCATTACAGAACATTACAGGAACATTAGATGCAGGAACACACCCTGAGCAGGTTGCCAGTCCTTCACAGGGCACAACACACTTACCCACTCACACCTAGGGGCAGAGGTTAAGGTACTGGACTAGCAATCCGGTTAAGGTACTGGACTGGCAATTCAGTTAAAATACTGGACTAGTAATCCGCTCAACATAAGGTACTGGACTAGCAATCCGGTTAAGGAACTGGACTAGTAATCCACTCAGCAGTTAAGTTAAGTTAACTAGTACTAGGACATGGAGGAAAGATTCACACCCTAGACAGGTTGCCAGTCCCTCACAGGGCACCACACACTTACCCACTCACACCTAGGAGCAGCGGTTGAGATACTGGACTAGTAATCTGCTCAAAGATTAAGGTACTGGATTAGTAATCTGAAGATTGCGGGTTTAAGCTCCACTATTGCCAGGAATCCACTGTTGGGCCCCTGAGCCTGACCGCTGCTCATGAACGGCTGCCACCATGTTACAAAGTTCATTATAGATTCGTGATATATTTGTGCCCCTTTACCACTCTGTACATCATTAATAATATAATGTTTTCATGTAGCAGTAGGATCACTGAGCGCTTCATATACGTGCATTTCTCTGTTCATGATTCCCTGGTGTCTTTCCTCCACCACTCTTCCTGTTCAGAGGCCTCCGACCAGAAGCAATTACATTAACCGACGCAGAATGGCATTTTTATTTCTCTCTCTCAGTCGGGTTCTTCAGTCTCTCTGTGTTCGTACATCTCGTACCAAGTGTGCTGTAAAGTACCGTTC
Source organism: Trichomycterus rosablanca (assembly GCF_030014385.1). Taxonomy (NCBI): domain Eukaryota; kingdom Metazoa; phylum Chordata; class Actinopteri; order Siluriformes; family Trichomycteridae; genus Trichomycterus; species Trichomycterus rosablanca. Next base: position 1,729,002 of record NC_086004.1, read on the forward strand.
ATTTATATCAGGAGAACAGCAGGAAAATACAGCAGACAAATTAAATAACAATAATAATAATATTGTTATGATGACATTTACAAATAATTTGTATTAATACTATTATAAAGGGCGGCACGGTGGCTTGGTGGGTAGCACTGTCACCTCACAGCAAGAAGGTCCTGGGTTTGATTGTCAACAATTATGATCACACAACAATTAACCGGATTACTAGTCTGGTGCCTTAACCGAATTACTAGTCCAGTACCTTAACCTTTGAGCTGATTACTAGTCCAGTACCTTAACCGGGTTACTAGATGAATAACTGGTAAGATGAATATGATGAATAAGATGAATATACTAGATGAGTCTGGTACCTTAACTGCTGAGCTGATTACTAGTCCAGTACCTTAACTGCTGAACGGATTACTAGTCCAGTACATTAACTGCTGAGTGGATTACTAGTCCAGTACCTTAACTGCTGAGTGGATTACTAGTCCAGTACCTTAACTGCTGAGCAGATTGCTAGTCCAGTACCTTAACCTTTGCGCGAATAACTAGTCCAGTACCTTAACTGCTGAGTGGATTACTAGTCTAGTACCTTAACTGCTGATAGGATTACTAGTCCAGTACCTTAACTGGATTGCTAGTCCTGTACCTTAACTGCTGTGAGTTACTCATGTGAGTGGATAAGTGTGTGGTGCCCTGTGAGGGATTGGCAACCTGTCCAGGTCGGGGTCCTTTCTGTGTGGAGTTTCTCTGGACTGGCAACCTGTCCAAGTTGTTTCCTACCCTTTGTTCTAAATCAGACCCACTGTGACCCTGACCAGGAAAAAACGGTGGTAAAGCAGACAATTAATGGATTTTTAAATATTTTGCAAAGTTTTTTGGATCAATCACCAGCTTTGAAGTTAATAATTTTATCTTTTAATTAAACCCAGTTGTGACGTCTGTTGTTTTACTAGTAAATCTAGTGTTTGTTTGCTCAGAACTTCTCAGCAGATCGTCGACTTTATATTCACGATGTTCGTTAACGTCGCTTGTCGAGTGACGCTGAATTCTAACGATTGTCGTGAACCACAGAGACGATTTATTTTATGAGAAGCAGCTTGTGTGGATCTCAGCAGAAATGCAGATTTGTGAAATTCCTCCGTCCTCATGGTGGGCTTGTTTACCGAGTGCCAGTCTGTGATGGTTTTCCAGCCTGGGTGCCAGTCGATCTCAGTGTGAGAAGTGCTTGTTGAGATGCCGTGCAAGATGCCGGAAAATACGCCTACCGCATGCATACCCCCCCATCTTATACTCACGCACACACACACACACACACACACACAGTACAGTACTGTTTCCATTGGTGGCCAGTGTGCCACACCCAGTCTCATGCCATTCTCTGCAGGATTGACTTCTTACTATTAACTTACTACTTCCTTCATATCACGTTTTTGTTTTTTACCCCGAGGAGGTTCAGACGGGAACTTTGTTACCCACCTGAGGCTGAAGCCTGAAGCCTGCAGGTTTGATGCTGCCAGCCAACGATGCCAGTCCTGCTGGGTATAATAAAAATCTGCCGTGTCTGCACTCACAAACAGACTTTATTTTCCCCCAGACTGGAATAAACGATGGTGAACTCTGATTAAATTCTTTTTTACTTTATTTTATATGTCTGCTTTACTGGGTGACACGGTGGCTCAGTGGGTAGCACAGTTCAATTCCCGGGTGCATGTTCCTCCTGTGCCCGCGTGGGTTCCTGTATCATTAGTAGCTCCGTTCTCAAATCTAGTCGGGTAAATATAAGGTAATCAAGGACACTTTCAAGGTGTGAATCAGTACCGAACACCCCAGAATACCAAATTCATCCTAAATTAGACCAAATCACTGAGTAGTTTCTGATCTCACCACCTTAAACCCGAGGCTACAAAGTCTCTAACCAGCTCAGATCACCTGAAGTTCCCTGAGGAACCTGAGGACACCCAGACCATCCAAATCACCCGATGATCAATCCAGATCTCCCCAAAATATTCCAGTAATCAACACTATCTATCCCACAATACCACCTCAGTCTAGACCAGAGCTCCTGATGCTGGTAGGGCGGTGGTCTCTCAGAGCTTAGCTCAGACCATGTGTCCATGTGTTTACTGATGAACCAAAACATTAGGACCACCCAAAAAATGTTAACTATTAAACGTTTTATCGCTCCACATGTGGCATGTTTGGAGGATTTAATTACTGATAAGGGCATCATCCCTGCTTAAATACTCTTCTTCAGACCTCCAGCTAGTCTAACTGGGTTTCATTTTATATTTAGGAAATAATGTCTTTTGTGAGGCGTTAGGTACGTAATTCATTCTGGAGTAAGAAGCAGAACAATGGAGAGCATAAAAAATCTATACATTCAGCTCAGAGAGTTTTCTATTCTCATCTGTATCATCCAGACGTGGGTAGTAATGAACCTTATTAACTGACCTAAGTGTCTGAATGCATTAAACGTGCATTTTTAATAGTTAGTACGAGGTCCTAATCCTAACCCTATTAAACCTTTGTGGCCAGACGTAAACACAGCTGTGATCCACCCACTGTGAACTAACCTGCAGAACCTGCTCAGTAATGAGCATAATTTTAGACTTGAATTTTAGATCTGGGACACGACGTTAAGCAACGCGGCCTCAGCGCTGTCTGGTGAGATTTGTTTTGGGAACAAAACAAGGCTGTAAGGCAGGAGTTACGCTCACACAGTGGAACGGTCCGACCCGGGGTGAACTCCTGCTCGAACGCAGTGCCGAGGCGTCTGCAGAGAATTTTCTTCTACATCGTTCTTCAGAGATTAAAGGAAACACTAAGTGCAACCAGACATGAATGGAAATGAGAACGATGCCTTATCGCCAAAAGTATGTGAAAACCTGCCAACAAGCCTGCTGGACGTTTAAGTCCAGAAATCGCCGGCCTATAGAGCAATAACGACCTCCGGTCCTCTGGGAAGGCATTCTACAAGTTTTTGAAGTGTGCCTGTGGGGATTTTGGGCGATGATGGATAAGAAAGCAGGGTTCAGCAGGGTTGAAATCAGGACTCCACACCAAACATAAAAACACATCTTTATAGGCTCCAGTAAAATGCTAAAACAGGAAAGGGCCTTCCCTAAAATGTTGCACAAAATTGGTAGCATATTATGTATTTAATGTTTTGCTTTTCCAGTCAGTTGCTTTCATATTTTGGGGTCGCCACAGTGGGTCATTCTGGTCTGTTAACCATGGGTGTGGCTTAAACACCTGAATGATCGAAGCCCCGATGTTCAGTCCCACTGTGACCCTGACCAGGATAAAGCATTTGATAAAATAAAATGTACCGTGTCATCCTGAACACATCCTGAAGTACCACTGAGGTACACCCCAAAACCAGACAGGTGCATTTTACAGGGGCGCTCATATCGGGCACTCGAGTTCTAATGTGATCTGATCTGCTATCAGCCGGCCGGGCTCCTACACAGACCCACAACTGGATGCGTGTCTGTAGTTGGAGGGGAAATGCCTGAAACAGGGTTCTTCTTGTGACCGATTTATGGATGGTAGTGCGTGACTCTCTGCACTTGATACTGTGCTCTAAGAGACCATGCCCCTGGTAGGTGAAAAGAAGCGGTCGCGGCTGGGCTTGTTACAGCATCGACCCTTTTTAGGATGGCAGACGCACTGAGAGAGAGAAGCTGCAATTGTACACAACTGATTGATAAAAAAGAAAGTAAGGTGCATTTTTCTGTTGTGTAGACGTTAATGAGCAGTAGAAGCATAACCTTCACCTAATGCCACTCGGTCAGTCACCCAGAAAGTACTTCCTGCCCACACCCGCAGATGTGAATGGACTCTTTCTTCTCAGCAGTTAGTCACACACTGCGCCGTAGGAGTTTAATTGCTTTCACTCCTTCAGCGCCGTACCCAGCATGCAGTCTGCCTGGCCCACGCTGCATAGTTCAGGCCTGCTGCAATCTGTTTGTGTGCAGAGGCGTCTGAGTTGCAGCTTGTTCTGGCTCGGTACGCGTGAGAACGCTTCGGGTTTTGCCCTTTCCCCAAATGCAGCTGATTGACCAATGGCACGCCTGACGTCCAGTATCGCCCTAGAACTACAAAACAAGCTAATGGAGGTGTGTCTCACATATCTGCTTTTATAATCAGTCCAATGCTTAAGAATTTCAGCAGCTAATTTATTTATTAGGATTTTAACGTTTTACACTTCATGACAGGACACGTAGCTACTGCTTACGCAAGTCTTTGGACTGTAGGAGTAAACCCACACAGACACGGGGAGAACATGCAAACTCCACACAGGAAGGACCCGGACCACCCCAACTGGGAATCGAACCCATGAGCTTCTTGCTTCATTACGACCACCCCACAAAATCTCATTCTAACACTTTGCAATTTATATCTGACTTTTGTAATAGAATTAAACCTGTTTTAGGGCTGGGTTTGTAAAATAAGCAAAAGTTTTATTATTAATTCAATCAATAATTATACATTGTGCACAACTGTCAGGGTTTTCTAGGTCTCATCTCAGTCTCAATACTTAATTTAAACATCCTTAAATGAAATGAATTAATTATTATGAATATTAATGGCGTGACACATTTTGAATCACATCATTTAATTTAATTCAATTTTCATCAAACGCTTTATCCTGATCAGGGTCACAGTAGGTCCGGTTCTATCTGAAATCATTGTATGAAAGGCATAAACACACCGAGGACAGGGCGCCAATCTATTGCAAAGCTTCACCCTGACCCACTGTGACCCTGATCAGGATAACGTGATGGTAAAACAGACAATGAATGAATGAGTGAATGAATGAATTAAATCATTTTTAGCTGCAGCTGAATGTGAGAATGTGGCTTAATTTCATAATTTTAAATATTTATATTGAAGCAGAATATTTTCCTAAAATACGTGAAATTTCTACTTATTTCTAGTTAATTTCTTGTTATTATTTCTTGTTATTATATCTGGTGGTATGATGGAGCTGTGAACACCACACAGCATCAGGGACTGTCTGAATAGAGTTTAGCGTATGTTCATGTGGGGTTTTTCTACATCATTTGAATTCCTTTCCCTTCCAAGAAACATTAGCACTCTCTGTGTATGTGTTTCAGGTAGGCCTTAGGCCCACTGCAACCCTGACCAGGATGTAAATATATTTTCAGCTGAATTGACTACAGCATGAGTTTGAAGCGATCTGCTGTACACAGGACTGAGCTTCTTATCTATTTTGAATAACACACAGTGCTCGTGTCTGGACGGTTCGGCGGAGGCGAGGGCGAGGGCGAGGATGATAAGTCTATCCTGCTTCCTGCTACTCTGAGCCATTAGTGCAGCGGATCAGTTTCATCACATTACGTTTAGAAATCTGTAGATGTGAGCGTGATGGGGGTTGCTGATTGCCTCCTGAACACCCAGTCTTGCACTGACACACACGGGTGAAGAAACATTTACTCAAGTCACGTTTGTACCTTCTAGTGTTTCAAAATGATAAGTGCAAGTACATTCAGTAGATGGACAAACTTGTTGGACATTCCATTCCAAAACCACAAGCTTTCATATCGAATTGCTCCCTTCTTCCTTTGTAGCTTTAATATTATCCACTTCCTGGGGAAGCCTTTCTACAAGAATCTGGAGTATGACTGTAGGAATTTGTCCCCATTCAGTTGGTAGAGTCCATGAGGTCAGGCACTGATGTTGGAATAGAAGAGTCCGGCTCACAATCCGAGTTAAATTCAGCCTAAAAGTGTTGAGTTGGGATGAGACCAGGCCTTTGTGTAGAGCAACTAAAGCTCCTTTGCAGACAAACCAGGTCTTTATAAGGATTGCTTTGTGCTCAGGGGTATAAACATGCCAAAAGAGAAAGCGGACTTCCCCAAACTGATGCCAAAATGGTAAAAACATAGCAATGAACTGGATGCTCCGCTACTTTATTAGGATTTTAACGTCATGTTTTACACTTTTGTTACACTCATGACAGGAACGGTAGTTACTCATTACACAAGATTCATCAGTTCACAAGTTTAATATCAAACAGTCATGGACAATTTAGTATCTGCAATTCACCTCACTTGCACGTCTTTTGTACTTCAGAGGGAAACCGGAGCTCCCGGAGGAAACCCACGCAGACATGCAAACTCCACACAGAAAGGACCCACTGTCCTGTCCCACTGTCTACCCACTGTCAGTGCTACCCCCCTAAACAGGATAAAGCGATGGTAAAACAGACAAAGGGATGAATAAACGTTGTATGATGAAGCGGTTCACTTTCTGTTGACTGCAGCCCATTAGCGCCCTCCACTGTCTAACTAATGAATAGAATATTATTAGCAACAATAAAAAAGAATAAAGATTTATTTATTTATTTGATAGATTTAATAAATAAAGGACTGAAAGTTATTGAATGATTGAATAAATGAGTGAGTAAGTGAAGAAATTATATCCTAAACAGCCGCATTTGTTCAGTTTATGTTTATTTATGTTAAGTCTTTTCTTCATACTGATCAGGATTGCAGTGGGCCCAACTAGCAACACTGGGCGTAAGGCAGGAAAACTCTGTGAACAGGGCCTCAGTCAATATTTATTGTTTTGTGCCATTGAAATGAGTGAAAATGAATGGATAAATATACGAGTGAATTAATAAATGAATTAAATCTTACAAAACTGCATTAAAGGCACGTTTGGAGCACACTAGCAATAGCACAGTGAAGTGCGATAGATCGTAATCTAGTTTGCTGATTGAGACGTGTCCCGGGCTTCCGTTGATATTGATTGATTGATTGATTGATTGATTGATTAATTCATTTATTTATCTTCAGTCCTTTCTTCATACTGATCAGGATTGCAGTGGGCCCAACTAGCAACACTGGGCGTAAGGCAGGAAAACTCTGTGGACTGGGCCCCAATCTGTATTTATTGTGTTGTGACATTGAAATGAGTGAAAGTATATGAATAAATGAATGAGTGAATGAATTAATTGATTAATGAATGAATGAAATCCTAAAAAAAGCAAAACTATTTTGGAGCACACTAGCATTAGCACAGTGTAGTGCACTAGTCGGTAGACTCGTTTGCGGATTAAGACGTGTCCCGGACACGATTGATTGATTGATTGATTGATTGATTGATTGATTCATTGATTCATTCATTCATTCATTCATTCATTCATCTTCAGTCTTTTCTTCATACTGATCAGGATTGCAGTGGGCCCAACTAGCAACACTGGGCGTAAGGCAGGAAAACTCTGTGGACTGGGCCTCAGTCTGTATTTATTGTTTTGTGCCATTGAAAAGAGTGAAAATTAATAAATTAATGAACGTGTAAATGGATTAATGAATGAATTAAATCCTAAAAAGCAACATTAAGACCGCGTTTGGAGCACACTAGCAATAGCACAGTGAAGTGCACTAGATCGTAATCTCGTTTACGGATTGAGACGCGTCCCAGCGCGTCCATCGACATTGCCGGAGCAGAATAGTTGTGGGTCCTGTGAGCGAACGGTGCAGCGCTGCAGGAGACGGTCTGTCATATTCTGTCCCTGTTTTCATTCATTCTCTCGGTTCTCTCGGTTCTGTCGGCTCGGTTTCGGGTGATAAATGTTCACCATGTTCGAGGAGGCGAGCGAGGTGTTTGAGAACATGCTGAAAGCTTCGTTTCCTCTCACGTTTATCGTCTTTTTACCGGCGGTGTTGATCCTGGTGTCTCCGCTCCCGGCTGACGCGGCTCATGAGTTCACCGTGTACCGCATGCAGCAGTACGACCTGCAGGGTCACAACTACGGTAAAAGAAAGCCAGATATTCTCACTATAATCACCTTAATATCAACATTATCGCTGTAGGAATGTTTAATTGTATATAAATATCTTTGTTATGGGTCAGTAATGTGGATCTGAGTGGGTTTAGAAGGAGGAGGAGGGGGGGGGGGAGAAGTTGTTCACGGCTAGCTGGCTAATGACTACCTGTCGAGTACAGAAGTTTTCACACCCCTGCTCAAATCCCACATTTATTTACTTTAATTCCGAGGCTTATTTATAATAATAATCAAATGAATACAGTCTCTTTAGAAACAGAGCAAACTTCTACACACTTTTATTGTTGATCCTCCTTTAAAAGTTGCATCTGGGCTTGGGACCAGCACTGACAGGTGCACCTTCAGATACACTATATTGCCAAAAGTATTCGCTCGCCTGCCTTCACACGCATGTGAACTTGAGTTCATCCTGAAAAACTTACCATATCGAAGCACTTTGTAGTTCTACAATTACATTTGAACCTGCTTTCACCCTGTTCTTTAGCGGACAGGACCACCACAGAGCAGGTATTATTTAGGTGGTGCAGTGACACTGACATGGTGGTGGTGTGTTAGTGTGTGTTGTGTGCTGGTATGAGTGGATTTTTTTTTTTTTAAATACCTCACTGTCACTGCTGGACTGAGAATAGTACACCAGCCAACAGCGCCTTGTATTCAGCGTCCTGTGACCACTGATGAAGGTCCAGAGAGTCGGTCATCTTCTAGACCTTCATCAGCCAATCGTGTCTGCATGTAGGCTCCCGGCTGGCTGGTAACGGATATGAGGTTCGAACTTGTGAGCTTGAGGGGTCTGATATCATGGTTAAATAATCAACCCTAAATCAAAACCTTACATGCGTACAGATTCTTTTTTTATCAGTTAGTCTTGATATCAGGTTTAGGTGCTTGGATTTGTGGCTCGTTTGGCTCTGCAGGATAAAGCGGGTCTTTAAGAATTGTGTGGCACTTTGGGTGTGTAATTATTAGATATAATTATCTAATCATTGATTTTAATGTGTGGCAGTACGAGTGAATAGTAGATAAATGTACAGATTCCAATACTGAAATCATACTTTTATCCCCCCGCAGGCTCAAGAAATGCCATCTTGAACACGGAGGCTCGTACGGCGGAGGCGGAGGTGCTAAGCCGTCGCTGTGTGATGATGCGACTGGTGGATTTCTCCTACGAGAAATATCAGCAGGCTCTCCGACAGTCCGCCGGAGCCGTGGTCATCATCCTGCCCAAGAACATGTCCACTCTGCCGCAGGACATCGTCCAGGTACGAGCGTCTGCGCGTCTGCGCGTCTGCCGTACCGTGCCCACTGACCGGGCGAGAAAGGTTACGCTGTACTAGCTGTGTGTCTCGTCTCTCTCTGTAGCAGTTTATGGAGCTGGAGCCGGAGCTTCTGGCCACGGAGACCATCGTCCCGGTGTACTTCGCCCTGGAGGACGATGAGCTGCTGAACATTTACACCCAGACGCAGGTCTCCTCTTCCTCCCAGGGTTCTTCGTCTGCAGCAGAAGGTACATGAGGTCGAATTTGATCTTACCAGTGGGTGTGTGGTGTTACAGTGGCGCCTTTAGGCTGGATGGGGGGTGGAGTGGTGTTTGTACTGGCCACAGTGTTGTGGTAAAACGACCAGCAGCAGTTGGAACGTCTTTATTTGTGGTATATACAGACACACGTGTACAGTACAATGAAATACTCTGCTCATCCCAGTGCATCTGGAGCTAAGAGTTGGAAAGTGCTGAGAGGGTTAGGGGCCTTGCTCAAGGGCCCAATCATTAAACCCACAACATTTTGCATTGACGGCCCAAAGCTCTACCCGCTGTCTCAGATCGCTAAGTGCAGTACAAGGTTACTGTGCTGTATATAAAATGGTCTGCAGTAGGCCAAGCCATCCATCCAGCAACCCGTCCATACACTTATTCATTCATTCATCCATCCATTCACATCCATCCATCCATCCAACTGTCCATACACTTATTTATCCATCCATCCATCCATCCATCCACATCCATCTATATTCATCCATTCACAACCATTTATCAATTAATCAATTCACGTCCACCTATTCATCCATGTGTCCATCCGTCTATCAATTCATCCATTTATTCATTCACACATCCATCCATCTATCTATTCACACACCTATTCATCCATCCATTTGTTCACACATTCATTCATTCATCCATCCACATCCACCTATTCATCTATCTATCCACATCCATCCATCCATCCATCCACACACACATCCATCCATCCGTCCACATACCTATTCATCCATTATCTATTTATCCATCCATCCACTCACATCCACCTATTCATCCATCCATCCACACACCTGTTCATCCATGCGTCCATCTATCCTTCTATTAATTCATCCATCCATTCATACACCTGTTCATCCATCCATTCACACACCTGTTCATCCATCCATTCACACACCTGTTCATCCATCCATTCACACACCTGTTCATCCATCCATCCACACACCTGTTTATCCATCCATTCACACACCTGTTTATCCATCCATTCACACACCTGTTCATCCATCCATCCACACACCTGTTTATCCATCCATTCACACACCTGTTCATCCATCCATCCACACACCTGTTCATCCATCCATCCACACACCTGTTCATCCATCCATCCACACACCTGTTCATCCATCCATCCACACACCTGTTCATCCATCCATCCACACACCTGTTCATCCATCCATCCACACACCTGTTCATCCATCCATCCACACACCTGTTTATCCATCCATTCACACACCTGTTCATCCATCCATCCACACACCTGTTCATCCATCCATCCACACACCTGTTCATCCATCCATTCACACACCTGTTCATCCATCCATTCACACACCTGTTCATCCATCCATTCACACACCTGTTCATCCATCCACACACCTGTTCATCCATGCGTCCAAACACAAACCTATTGATACACATCCATTCATCCATCCATTTGTTCACACATGTATCCGTCCATCCACCTATGTATCCATTATCTATCTATCAATCAATCCATCCATCCCTTCATTCACACACCTGTTCATCCATCCACCTATTCATTCATCCATCCATCCGTTCACACACCTATTCATCCATTCAAACATAAACCTATCGATACACATCCTTTCATCCATCCATCCACACACCCATCCATCTATCTTCACAGCCATCCACACACCTATCTATCTATCTATCTATCTATCTATCTATCTATCTATCTATCTATCTATCTATCTATCTATCTATCCATTCATCCATTCACATCCATCTATTCATTCATTCATCCACCTATTAATCCATCATCTGTCCACACATCTAGACACCTATTCATCCATTCATTCATTCACACATCCATCTGTCCTTCTATCCGTTCATACACCTATCCATTCATCCATCCGTTCACACACCAATTCGTCCGTCCATCCATACATCCACTTGTTCACACGTTGCCATACGAACATTTCCTCAGTGTTAATGAGTTGAATGATTTGTGTTGAACACTTTGATAATTAAACACATAAAGAATTCCCTCAAACTCCTGCTGTACGTTATAATCACACACACACGTTTTTGTGTTTCGTTCCAGTGCTGCTGCACTCCGCCACTGCCAACGGCTTTCAGATGGTGACGAGTGGAGCTCAGAGTAAAGCAGTGAGTGACTGGGCCATTACCAGCCTTGAGGTGAGAACTCCTTCATAGATACCTGATACCTAACAGTGATTTGTGCAGCGGTATGTTAACGTCTTTCTGTCTTTCATCATCAGGGAAAATTAGCAGGATCAGGAGCTGAGGAACTGCCGACCATCGTACTGGTGGCTCACTATGATTCGTTTGGCGTGGCTCCGGTAAGCAAGGACACGTTTATTTATTTTCCATGCATTTTTAACCACTTATGGATGGATCTAGAGTTCATGAGGTCATTTCAAGGGCCATAGGTGTATATATGTATACCAATGTGTATAAACATTTAGGTGCTCTTTATTTCTTAGAATTTTTTAGACCCCCTGGACACTGGGTTTGTTCACTGTCAAACACTATTTAGGGAACGATACTGACCTGCTACAGGCTGATTATTAGTTACTGATTCGTGTCCAGCACACACAGCTTGACCTTTAGTAACACATTTTAAAACCGTTACCGTTTTGTGATGTCAGTGGCTGTCGCACGGGGCCGATTCCAACGGCAGTGGTGTTGCGGTGCTTCTGGAACTCGCTCGCCTTTTCTCCAGGCTGTACTCCCACAAAAGGACTCACGCTGGGTAACAGATCCAAACACGCGTTCACTTCCTGTATTCAGGTGTTACTGAGACTCGTTATCGTTGTCATTTGCCGTTTGTGAGCAGAGATTTTTCTTCTGTAGGTATAACCTGCTGTTTTTCCTGTCTGGAGGAGGAAAGTTTAACTATCAGGGTACCAAACGCTGGCTGGAGGACAATCTGGACCACACAGGTGAGCAGCTTCACCTGACAGACAGTTGACAACAGTTTGGGTGTAACGGGAATAGGATCAAATACCCCCAGTGGTGACCAGTTCCTAGAAAAGGCTGCGGCTAATGTACCGGACAGTTTATCAGAGGTTCTGTGGTTTGAGTTGGACCCCTGAGCAGAGCCTTCACTACTGTTCCAATTCAAATTAGATTTTCTCCCAGGTAATTGCTCATCCTTACATCAGACATAAGGGAAAAAATGCTGACAGCAGTGTTGCCTGGTTGGAACCTCAGCAGAGCCACAGACAGATCTGGAGGTCAGATCGGGCTCCTGCGCGAGTGTTTTTGAGGTGGGCTTCCACTGGTACCCTGCTGGTCGGTAGAACTATTAGTGGTCATTGTTAACCTGGGCCTTGATTGATCTGATCTGACCCTGACCTTTGAATGCCTGTCTTGATGCAACCCTCCTATTTTATCTGGGCTTGAGACCGGCACTTTTTAGGTGTTGCTAGTGATATATAAATAATAAAAAATTCAATATTTTAACACACACTGATAAATAATATTCTGATCGCACTTCCAGTGCTTGAGACCCTGTGGTACAGCGAATCAGAAGTTGTCCTGTTGGAGTAAACACTACTGCTGGTGTCTACAGTTAGTTACAACTGTTAGTTTTTGGCAGCCTTAATCTTTAGTAAGCTCCTCGTCGTGAGTACCCATATGTAGCTGGAAACAGACAATAGGTAGGTAAAGGGGTAAGGTGCAGGCAACCGTGGGGAACCGTGCAGTGGAAAAGTGGCTTTAGGTTAAACCATATCAAATAAACGGTAATATGTTAAACAATTACTTCTTAATAATGTGCAGTGTTTTTTTTGTGATGTTTAGAGTCCAGTCTCCTGCAGGACAACGTGGCGTTTGTTCTGTGTTTGGACACATTAGGGAACGGGGACAATCTTCACCTGCACGTGTCTAAACCTCCTAAAGAGGGAACCCCTCAGCACACCCTCCTCAAAGAGCTGCAAACGGTGAGCATCACATTTTCCCTTCCATATTTCTGCACATTACTGCTACATTCTGTACATTAAGCTGTTTTCCTTCAATTTTATGGACCAGTGCACCTCTTTTTAGTCCGTTAAATCAAGGTTCCACTGTAACTAGTTAATGTTTAAAATCAGGAACACGTTTAATTACTGCTCATATGTGTTTTGCAGGTCGTTTCTGAGCAGTACCCCGAACTAAAGTTCTCCATGGTGCATAAGAAGATCAACCTGGCGGACGACACCCTGGCGTGGGAGCACGAGCGCTTCGGGATCCGTCGCCTCCCGTCTTTCACGCTCTCGCACCTGGAGAGCCACCGCAGCACGGCGCGCAACTCCATCATGGACATTCGGTCAGCGGCCGCTCCTACGTCTCTCTTTTTCATCTGACGCGGCTCGTTCCGTTTGTTCCGTTCTCACGCTGTTGGGTTTGTGTTCGTGTTCCAGGTCACACGTGGATCTGCCCAAGCTCAGTAGGAACACAAAACTCATAGCAGAAGCTCTAGCCAGGGTAATCTACAACCTGACTGAAAAGGTAAGGGACCGAACAGTGATGTAGCCTTACCAGACTTGCCCGAATGGCCTTGTCGGTTGCTCTACAGACACGTTCAGCCCTGTCTGAGAGAAACGAAGGGCCGGACCAGGCCAGATCTCATTCATTACGGCAGCAGTTCCTACAGTCTGGCCGAGAGTGGCAGATTTGTGCGATATTGCCCACCAGTAGTCAGTGGCCACCAAAAATACTCACCTCTGATTGACTTGGTGCCTAATTAGAATGCCTGTACAGAAACTAAATTAGTGATACACACTACAAGGTCAAAAGTATGTGCATGCCCCTCTTCATTATTGAATATAGGTGTTTTAGTCACACTCATTGCTAATTCATGTATTAAATTAATAATATGAGGTAGTGGTTTGGGTTTACAGAGCCCTGACATCAAGCCCATCAAACACCTTTAGAATTTGGATGGTGATAACGAGCAGGGTCCATGGTTTTAGGATGGGATGTCCAACAAGCTTATATTCAGGTGTGCCAAAACTTTGGCCATATCAGTGTTTCTAAAAATATATATATGTAATAAAACATTAGGGTAAATAAATTAGGGTTGGGCTTTTGTTGCCCATTTCCTGTCACCTTGTATGAATGTAGATGAATGAAGGAGGCCGATGCCAGTTCGTTTAGCCAGTATAAGCTTAAAAACACCACGCATGGGGTGCGCAGCGGGATTTTGAACTCCCATAGTTCAAAACAGACAGACAGAATTGGCCATTAAGTCTGCTGTGTGGGAAAATACTGGACCGAAAAGGGGACAGGGTTTTCAACACTGTAAGGACTTTGGTTAGTAGCCCGGGGTGCCTGTACAGAAGGTGGAGGAGGTGGCGTGGGCGAATAATAAGGGGTTGTGGACTGCACACACGTCAGAGGGAGCGTGAGGCAGGCAAAATCACCCTCCTCACACACAACTGGAGTCTCTAGCAGCGGAAGACAGGAAAGAAGAAAGAGAAAATGCATAAATATAATAGCAGTGTGTTCTGTTCACACTGTGTGGATGAATGGAAGTGAAGCGAATACTGGACTAACAGGATTCTGTGAATTCCTCAGGGCACAAATGGAGATCTGGAGATCTTCACCGAGCAGATGGTGAGTGGACGATTTTCATCTTGCTGAGCTCTTATCATGACCAAGTTCTATTTTTAGAGCTAGAAACATGATTTCCGAGTCGCCACGCTGGCTCGTGCTGATGTTGGTGTTCTTGTGGTGCTGTGATTAGCAGGTACAGGAGGCGCAGCTGCTCTCTCTGGTGGACTGGTTGAGCTCTCAGCCCCGAGCTGCTCAGCTGGTGGATAAGGACAGCAATGTGGTCAGCACGCTGGAGTATTACCTCGGCCGCTACCTCAAAGACGTCAAGAGGCATTTCGTCAGAGCCGACAAGAGGTGCGTTTAACCTGACGCGAGCAGCCAGCATGTGCACGAAATAACACGCTGGGGTTCCACCACTCCACTCCAGCAGGGACAATAATCTGGGACTGAACGTAAACGTTCTTAAACCCTGTGGGTTGTTAAATTCAAAATGAGTTACGAATGCTCAGCTTATCTGCTTATATGGCCTGTCTGACTCGTTTTCGTTTTTATTTCAAATGTCTGTGAGGTACACAACATCAAACATCAGATTAAAGATCAAAATAAGCTAGAATGAATCCTTAAAAACTGCATTTCTCAGTCCTAGATCAGTCAGTTAGTGGATAAGAGTATTACACTGCTCATTAACATGTAATTAATTCAAGCTTCACATTCAAATTGCAATAAAACGGTACTAATGCGCTAGTGTAAAAATAAAACTTTCATCTGTTTTAATCTGTTGTAAGATTTTTAAAGAAGAACAATTGGGCACCTTTTTTGATTGAGTGGTGCAGCAGTCTAACACTAACCCTAAACCCTTCAACCGTGTGCCCCAAATCCCCAAGTACCTGTCCGGGTTTGGGGCACACGGAAGGGGGCACATGTCCAAAAACCCTGCTGTAGCACATCACAGTGGATTATTAAAATTCACGAGTTGGAATCTCAGGAGAGACGCTGACCTGGACACCTGGCCGAGCGTCCACACAGACACAGTCGGCGGTGTTTGAGGGAGGAAAGGTCGGACGGGGTCTCTTCCCACTGCCTCTGTGGTATGAGATCTTCAGTACACAATACGGGTGTGTGTGGGAACCCAAAACTGGCAGGTGATAAGAAGTGGCCTCAAATAAAAGAAATAAAAGTCTGTAGTGATAAATGAGAAGCTAAAAGGAAGCTGAGTTTTTGTTTTGGTTGATGGACAGGAGATGAAACCACCATGTTCTGCACATCTGAGCCACTTTTGACAGGCATTAATATTTTCCTTTTCTTTATTTCTCCTCAGGGATCCAGAGTTCGTCTTCTATGATCAGCTCAAACAGACCATGAACGCTTACAGGTGGGATTTCAGCACCTAATCCGAACAACTGACTCTTCGTTACAGATGCAGAGCTTCGTATGAATCTATTCTGTGCTTTTTCTTCTCACGTGTTCTAGAGTAAAACCGGCGATCTTCGACCTGCTGCTGGCGCTGTGTATCGCCGCGTATTTGGGAGTGTTGTACCTGGCTGTTCAGGTGAGTGGACGGAGAGCTTTACGAATCCCTACTATATTTAGTATATCGGAGGTGTCGAACTCATTTTCACCGAGGGCCACATCTGCATTATGGTGGCCCTCAAAGAGCCATTTGTAACGTATCTACATTTATATTGTACTCATTTACCAGACACGGCCTCATAACACAAAAGACGTACCGTTTTATGTTCTTAAAGCACAAACTTTGTATTCGCTTTCCCATCTTTCGTTAAATTCTCTTCCTTCTGCTTCAATTTTCTCTTTTTGGAGATTTTGGGATTATTTGTAGATATTTCTGAACATCACTTAGTAGTTCTAAAAAACCACCGTAGTTAAACGCTGATGTAGAAACACTGCCATCTAGTGGTGGGATGCGGTCGCTGCGGGTCACAAGATCATCATGCATTGTGGGAAATCAGAATCAGATTTATTGGCCAAGTATGTGGATACACACAAGGAATTTGGTTCTGGCTGATGGTATCTTTCTAGTATAAATACAGTATACAAGCAGTATATGAGTTGCAGACAATGCACAAGAAATTAAACATTAAACACAAAATTTCTCCAAAAAACTCCCAGAATCAGTGAAAACTGGTGAAAAAACATTAGAGTGAACTGTCTCAAGTTCAGCAGTTCGTCCCTGGTGTAACTGATCGTGTTTGGGTTACAAAACACACAGACAATAAACAAAAACAAGGAAAGTACCAGAGAGCAACGTGCCCAGGCTGCCACACGCGGTGCCGTCATGCACTATGTAGTTTATGTACTACAGTATCTTGGACATAAAATGAGTTTGACACGTGTGCATTATATGAACCAGAATATGTGGACACCCTGGGATGGTTCAGTTCAGTTGTTTTAGCGACACCCTTTGGTATAAAATTAACCCTCCTGTTATGTTTACAGGATGTTTCAAAATATAAAAAGATATAGTTGAAAATATTTTTTGGTATGAAACTTTGTTGATTTAACTTATCAAGCCAAGCAGAAGGAGTTAATAATGAGATATAAACAATTATTATTGGGATTTTTTTTTGGTTTCTGACACTTTTGGATAATTAAACATGCCCTGGGTCAAATTGACGAGAAACGAGGAGGGTTAATAACAATAAGGGGGCAAAATATTAGGACCAGAACAATGCAGTGTGCAGTGCACCAGATAATAATAATTATAATGTTTTATTTATTATGTTTTATTTATATTATATGTGGAAGTACTGAGAAAAAGGTCAGTTTTTAGCTGAGTTTTAAAAGAAGAAATTGAAGAACAGAGGCGGAGAGTTTGGCTTAAGGGCTTTCATAGTTTTGGGGCTGAATGACCTACTGCCAACCAATCCAAATTTCAGAGCGGACAAGACACCAGTATCCGAGGACCTTGGTGTTCGCACAGGGTGCTAAATAGGGCTGTTAAAGGTCTGATCAGTAGACCGGGTCCAGACCACTGAGGGATTTATATGTTAGTAATAGAACTTTACGAACTCGTCGGTTTGAAAGTCTGGGCGCCAACACGAACAACGATTGGCTTGTTGTTCATACAGGGTGGGAGTCGGACAGGGACCTCATAACTGATGCACGTATGACCTTTGCTGGCTGAGAGATAATGCGCTGATCAGGGTGTGTGTCTCCGTACACAAAGCTGATCCGCATATGAACTCATCTCTTGCGGGTAAAAAGATGCAGTCGGCTACTGCGCACGTGTCGGGGGGCGTGTGTCAGTCTCGATGTCCTCAGTCAGGAGTGGAGGTCAACATCAGTAGAGAGGAAGCGTAATGCAATCGGGGTAATTGTATACGACTAAATGAGACCAACATATAATGTTTTGTTTTTGTGTGTGCAGAATTTCGGGCTGTTGTATCTCGTCCTGCGTCGGGTCACGGCACCGAGAGTCAAGCAGCACTAAGCGGCTCCAGCTCTTCTCCTCCCTGCAATATGAGAGACTCGTGCAGTCGTACCACAGAGCCAAGAGTGTGTTCACCTTTCCTCTCTTTCATCACCTGTTCTTTTGTTCTTTTGTTGTTGTTGTTTTTTGCCGTGTGTGTCTTTTCCCGCTCCTCCGCGGGCCGGGAGCCGCCTTTTTGAGTCTTCCTTTCTTCCTAACACTGCCTCGACCCCTCGTCCCCCGGTGTGATCGACCTCTGCCAGCGCCGTGGTCCGTCGTCTTCTCGGCAGCTACAGTCAAAGCGGGCCAAAACGCAGCGCGAGTGTTAGCATACGTGAGAGAGCTCATCAGCCATCCTGTGTAATTTGCATACAAAAGGTACCGCGAGTGTGTTCAACCCTCTCAAACAACAACTAGAGTTTTATTGATCAGCCAATCACAGACCTCATCGTCATTATTGTCTTTATTTACTTAAATTCCACAATATTGGGATCTTTAGCATCTACACAGACACCTTTTATTATCACTAGCTTACATTGGCCAGACTGGACAGGACACAAGAGTAAATTAAACTACTTTAACTTACTAACGACGTAGACTAACCATACGCTGTTACACATCTACTAGCTATTAGTGACAGTGTTAGTGTCATATAGCTCAGTGGTTAAGGTACTGGGCCCCTGAGCAAGGCCCCTAACCTTCACTTGCTCTGATTATTCACACTTACAATTGCAAAATGGCTTTAATTTATGTTTCGGTATTTATCGGAAGCGACTTACAGTAGTGGGACAGTACACAGGCTAAGCAATTGAGGGTTAAGGGCCTTGTTCAAGGGCCCAACAGTGGCAACCTGGCAGTGGTGGGGCTTTAACCAGTGACCTTGAGTGCTAGTCCAGTAGCTTAACCGCTAGGGGGGTCCAGGACCATTATAATATGAATTTATGTGGGTGCAGCAAGTGGTGTTGGTTTCAGGTCCTTCGTTTGCAGTCACTGCCTCTGTAAGGCTAATCCAGTTCCTCTTCCCCAAACCAGTAGGTGGATTGGCTGCTGTATATTTTCCCCTATGCATCACTACAAACAGACTAGCACTAGTTGCATGGATGGGGTGGGTTTTGGATCCAGTGTGGGTGGGTGAAACCAGTAATGCTGTTCCAGCTGTTGTGATGTCATGAGTGCAAGTCTGTGATTGGCTGATCAGTCCGAATATTCAGTTATATGACGTTACACTTCTTGGTGTTTAATTTTCATTACGATTCAAGATCCAGAGTATTACTGTTATTATTTCTTCACTAGGTTTTGTAGTTATTGTCACGTTTGATCAGAATCAGACACTATATACCTCGTCCTTGCTTTCCCTCGTACCCTGTCGGTTACCGGGCGAGAGTCTGTGGTTCAGGTCCTTCTGCTGTAATTTATGGAAGCGGTTGATGCTTCAACTTGCACTGATTTTAAACCTGTTTCCTTTTTTTCCTAACGTTTTATCACAGTGTGTGTGTGTGTGAGCCTGTGTATTAATACTAAAACTAAAAAATGAATAAATAAAACCTGAAAACACAAATTGAGAAATAAAGAACGTCGTTGAAATCATCAGAGACTCAAGTTTTCATTTGACAGATTTTTATTCCCTGGAAAAAAATGTGTACAACAGGACCGGGTCAGCGGAATCACCGAAACGGTTCCGGTATAGAAAAATAGTGCGTTCTCGTTCATACAGCAGTAATCACACCGGTCAGAGCGAAACATCTCAGTCCTTCAAGTTTCCAGATTTGTGGTCCAAATAGAAAAGTGCAAATTACACAAGAAACTAATCGACGCACAATTAACACCAGAAAACAATTCAATTAAAAAGCAGTTTTAGATTCTGCAGAATTTCTTCGTCTGTGCAACATTCCGTCTCTAAAGGCTGCAGGGTTTTATAGCTCCAGTCTGCCTACAGAAAAAGTTGGTACTTATTAGGTATTTATTAATTTTTCCCTTATTTAACCAGTCCAGTTAAGGTCTAGCTCTCTGACATCTCTGCTGCCATTATCTCGCATGCCCTTTCTGGCACGGTGGCTAAGTGGGTAGCACTGACGCCTCACAGCAAGAAGGTCCTGGGTTCGATCCCCAGGTGGGGCGGTCCGGGTCCTTTCTTTGTGGTTTGCATGTTCTCCCCGTGTCTGTGTGGGTTTACTCCGGGTGCTCCGGTTTCCTCCCACAGTCCAAAGACGTGCACGTGAGGTGAATTGGAGATACTAAATCGTCCATGACTGTGTTCGATATAAACTTGAGAAGTGATGAACCTTGTGTAATGAGTAACTACCGTTCCTGTCATGAATGTAACCAAAAGTGTAAAACATGACGTTAAAATCCTAATAAACAAACATGCCCCTTCTGACACACTCAAAACCCATTGATCGCAGTATTCCATGCACAGAGCCACACAGTGCTATCCTTGATCATTCGCCCTGTGCAGGCACCTCGGCTGGGTAGTAAGGGGTCAAGCTTTGACCATTGCTTCCTCTACATACACACAACCCACCAGGCATCTGTGTAGCCACCAGGCCGATCCCAGCAGTGGTGGGCTAACACATTTTACAGCTAAAAAGAGTTGTATATAAATTGGGAACATGCAAGTTTTTGATGGCGTGTCACCTTTGAGATCCGGATTCGAATATCAGCGGTGCTATCGGCCGGCGGGGCATCTATGTTCACATGACTGGCTTTGTCTGAGGGGGGGATTGCTAACGTCCTGTGACTGGTCCACACCCTGACCTTGTGCCCTGTGCTTCCTGGGGGACCCTGACCCTGATTTATATTACATTACATTGAATGAATTATCCTGGTTATTCTGAGGAAAATATGGTAGAAAATAAGTTCAATAATGTTTGTTTTGTTTTTAAGCATATAAAGCGATGATTTAAGAGTGATCATCCTGCTGTTCCACTACTTTACCGGCGGATTTCACAAGAGCAAAAGTACCATGTATATAGAAATATACATATCTGGTAAAACAGTGCAACTGCACGTCAATTTAATTCTGCAGCGTAGTAACGCTTCTGTGCTGTGAACACTCGACCTGAAGTTCTGAAAGTACTAAATGCTCTAAATTTAAACATTAATAGCAAATACTTTCACCCTTTTAGTTCATTTCCTAACCAACAAAGAATAAAACAGCATTAAACAACCGTCTGTTTGCTCTGAATACCTGTTCCATCACTACATATCAACACCTCTCTGTCTCAGGCTAAGCAATCTTCCACTGATGTACAATCACTGACTGGTCCATCTGTTGCTCTGAACAGTGTTTGTGTTGTCAGGACCATCACAGAAGAGGCTCACAGGGGGGCAGAATCTTGTATATGGCAGGTGAATCTGATTAACTAGCAGCTCAGGATGTGTCTACATAATTTTGGCACAGTCAGCGACTTTTTGAACACTGGAAAACATCTCAGGGTACAACCGAATTCATTTCCTTTTAACAAGTAGAATACCTGCTTTATCAGGGCTATTATTAGTATAAATAATGAAGCTGCACTGCAGTGGTTCTGGAGGTCCAGTGGTGCACACATGCTTTCTGTCTGATGGGTTTTTCTGCGTCAGAAAGACAATGGAAGCATCACTCAATAAAACGAGTGTGCCCTTTTCGTTCTAAACTAAAGTTCTTAGCTTTCTAATAAGAGTTCTGAAATGTTTAATGCTTTACATGCTTTTTTACATCCATTTTTTAACTGGGCTGCTTCAGAACCACCACTGCTGAGTGGTAGTAAGGCTAATAAACGGCGGTATTTGGTTGAATAAAGCTCACAGTCAATGAAACGTGACCCTAGTGCCACTAGCTGGCCGCCGGCGATTGTTCACAATGCTCTTATTGTCATTATTGTAAAGACTAAACATTGTCCGGACCAGACGTAAACACACGCTGGAACTAAATGTTTGTTCTGTTGGGCTTCTGGATCAGGTTTTGTTTACCTTCATGCACTTATTAGCAGCTGAGTGTTTACTTTAAGCATGCATTATCCAAAAGCCCTTTTATTATTAATTGGGTTTAATGAAAAAAGCCATTAACCTCATTCCATCTTCCCAAAGGTCATTTAAGGTCTCTGTGTTTGGGCCACCTTCTCTGTCAACCCAGGGCTAGATTACCTATTACATAAAGCTGTTGGGGTCAGGTAAACATTCATACAGTTCTAAAGATTTTAGTGTAGTATCGATAATATACACAGACGAGCTAAAACATTAGGACCAGACCCAAAAATGTGCATGACAATGTCTGTTTTATAACACTGGTGCATGTGAGGATAAGGGATCTATTAGATGTTGATCTGAGGCCAGTCAAAGCGCCCATGCTGACTGATTGTCTAAAGCACCTACAATGTAATCTAACTAAAGCACCTACAATGTGCACACAGGCTTCAGAACTGGACATCAGAGCAATAGAAGAAGTTTATGTGAACGATTCTGTTCATTTACCTGTATTAGGTTTACATTTATGGCATTTACATGCGCTAGTGGGGCTTGAGCAGGCAGCCTTCTGATTGCTAATCCAGCACCCTGACTGCTGATACAGAAGTTCAAAAGACCTGCTGGTAACATCCTGGTACCAGATACCACAGAACTCCTCTAGATGTCTTGTAGGGTCCTGGTCTCCAAGCGGGTGGTCCTAATGTTTTGGCTGGTTGTAATGCATGTTACAGTGTACTGCGTCCAATTACCCCAATTATGCTTTAAAAATTATAATTATGATTTGATACCCATAACCATAAAAAAAACCCCAAAATAATTCTAATCTCAAGCGAGAAATAAAGCAGAAGCAAACATACAGTGCTTGGACATATCCAATAAAAATCTGTCAATCAACGGACGTAAACAAACAGCACATTTATAACCACAAGTAAAAGCCTGAGCAATCCGCTCTCAATAATCCAGTAATCCTAAATAAGCCCTTAAATGTTTCATATTTCTTAATCCTACCCAATTAATTCGACTGACTTTTATACAGGACGAAAGTATTGGGACACCACTTCTAATTTTCCATGTGTTTCAGCCACAAAAGGTGCAAACAGGCGTGTAATATGTTTCAACCAGTCCAGCTTTGGAATGAATTGGAACACCTACTTTCCAGAGGCTTTCTCGACCGACAATATTGTGATTGAACGGGCACAAATTCCCACACACGTCTTGTGAGAGGCCTTCTCAGGAAAGAATAGAGAGCAGTGGTAGCCTGGCGGGTAAATTACTGGACTAGTAATCGAAAGGTCGCTGGTTTAAGCCCAACCACTGCCAGGTTGCCACTGTTGGGCCCTTGAGCAAGGCCCTTAACCCTCAATTGCTTAGACAATATACTGTCACAGTGCTGTAAGTCGCTTTGGATAAAAGTGTCTCCTAAATGCCGAAAATGTAAATGTAAATGTAAATAGAGTGATAATATAATTTGTTTTTGGAATGGGATGTCCGGCAAGCTCATGATCAGGTGTCCGAATACTTTGGGCCATGCGGTGTATAATGGGCCCAAACTTGGACATCAAAGTCCAATCTCTCGGCCCTACATTTGAGGTAAGACGGACACTGTGGGGCCAGATTAAACACGAATGAACAAACGCAAACACGTGGAAATGAATCGATAAGTCAGTAGACAGGTAAAACACACATCAGTCACAGATCTAGACTTCATCATGACACCAGTATTCTAAAATTTTCATAATTAGGTCCCACATTTTGATATTAAAACCAGGAATCGACTGAAATAAAGTTCACAGTGCGTCAAAAAACAAATCTGAAATGATTCCTGCAGAATGATTCTGGAGTGTCTGGTCTGAGTGAAAGAATCTTCACCCTTGTTGTTCCTTCCATGGCTGTTTGGTACCTGCAGGTGGCGCTAGTGATGCACCTACAGCTCTTTCTTCTTGGAGACTCCGTTCTGCACATGATTCCTACAGAAATGACAGATAAAGCCAGTTAAGGACGAGGTGATTGACCTGAAATCTGATGAGATAAGGATGAGCTGAATGCAGCTGTGTGCAGAGGTCAGCGCTTTGATGCGTCCCGTGTTCCACAGGTCAGACTCTATCGTGACTGTTTGGAACGCTGATAGTGAAATTTCTGATTATATATAAGCGCTGAATCTGCGGTAAAAGGCAACAAACAGCACTTTTAACACGTTAAAGCACCGAAATGACTCGACATAACCTGTTCCCCTATTTTTACCCTGTCCAGGAGTCTCTCTTTCTCGTTGCTGCATCCATCCCCACCTAATCAAGGAGGGCTGATGCTGTCACGCCTCCAGCCACAGATGCTGAGATTAGAACCCGAGAGCTCGAAATCTTAGCACTGGTGGGCTAAAAAAGTATTAATAAAAAACGCAATACAGGTTTTTTTTACAGGAAGTGATATAGGTGTTGGATACCATTGTGCCCTCAGTGAATGATCTCATTAATCAGAAAGGGGGTAAATACTTTTTCACAGCACCGTAGCTTATGAAACATCATTAGTGAAGAATCGCTGCTGTCGCGTCTCACCCTTCAGCGGAGTTCCCATTTCCTGGCTTGTGCAACTTGCCGTTGAGAGCCTCCTGACCCTCCTCCTCCTCGTACTCGCGCACATCGTTCACCTCCTTCAGCTGTCCGGTCAGCACCTTCATCACACACTGCACTATGAACTGCAAAACACCGGCGGGTAGCGGGAAGTGGGAAGGGGGTTTTGGGAGAAGGGTGTGGGTTATACCTCAACAACTTCACAAGCTGTGACTTTAATCACTTCTGAGTAATCCGGTCAGTAAGCGACTCACCAGGAACCAGTAGATGTTCATGAGGAGCAGAATGAACAGCAGGATGTTGAAGAAAAAGTAGAAAGGAATTGTGGGTACGGACTGCAGGCTGGTGATACAGGAGGCGTAAAGCACCTTCAGAGGAAACCAGTACAACCTGAACCAGAACCTACAGAGAACAGAACATGGGGGGATTAAAAATAATAATGATTAATAAAAAAAATAAAGAACCAGAAATGTAGTGGCATGGGGCGCCTAAACTTGTACTGACTATCGCTGATCATGTGACTGCCCTACGTTATCGTTTCACATTTTTAAAAGGTTCAGTAGCAGAAGAAAAAGCAGAGCAAGCAGCAATTAAAGTACTGGAACGGTAATCGGAAGGTCTTTTGGACTCTTGAGAAAAGCCTTCAGTCCTCTAATCAATTGCTTGGATTTTATTCGGTCGAATCTGTGCTGAGATCTCGCCTATCAGCCGGTCGGGCGCCTATACAGACACAGGATTGGCTGTGTGCCTGTAGGAGGAGGAGGAATGGCTGAACAGGGTTCCTCATCAACCTCTGCATGAGGTTGCTGATTCACACAGGATACCAGACTGCACCCCCTGACCCTAATCAAACGGGTGGGTGTGGCAGCAGAGACGAGGTTAAGATAAGCTCCAACTGACCACGACTGGACTGTGTGATAAGATATGAGGTTATCACACACTGTCCGAATCACTAGATACGATTCTAACATGTTATTATTATATATGTGTGTGTGTGTGTGTGTGTGCGTGTGTGTGTGTGCGTGTTCTCTACACCAGCCTCACCACGTGACTCCGAAGCTGACGAACGCGATGGTGGACAGGATGTCATTGATCAGGTAGTATTTTCCTCCGCGGCTCTTGAAGTAGACGTTGAGTTTGGTGACCTCCAGCTGGACGTCGTTAATGTCGTGTAGAAACAGCACCAGGAGCCCGATGTTGTGGTACCTAACAGAGGAACGTAAACACAAACCAGCACGTCAGAGGGAATCATTCAAAATCGTCCATTTCAACCAGTTTGTGTGAAGTTAAGCGACTGTTGTGTTGTGTAACCACTTGTGTTGTGTTTTTGTGTATTGTGTTGTTGTGTAGCCACTGTTGTGTTCAGTAGTGACTGCTGTGTTGTTGTGTAGTGACTTGTGTTGTTGTATAGCGAATGTTGTGTTGTTCAGTAGCGACTGTTGTGCTGTTGTGTAGCGGATGTTGTGTTGTTCAGTAGCGACTGTTGTTTTGTTGTGTAGCGACTGTTGTGTTGTTCAGTAGAAACTGTTGTTGTGTAGCGACTGTTGTGTTGTTCAATTGCGACTGTTGTGTAGTGACTGTTGTGTATTTGTGTAGTGACTGCTGTTTTGTTGTGTAATGACTGTTGTGTAGTGACTGTTGTGTCGTGGCTTTTGTGTAGTGACTTGTGCTGTTGTGTAGTGACTGTTGTGTGGTGACTGTTGTGTAGCAACTGTTGTTTTGTTGTGTAACGACTGTTGTGTAGTGACTGTTGTTTTGTTGTGTAGTGGCTTTTGTGTAGTGACTTGTTATTGTGTAGTGACTGTTGTGCTGTTGTGTTGTTGTGTTGTGTGTAACATGGCTCACTGCCGAATTATCTCAGCAGCTGCCACGTTACAGGAATTGTTTACGGAGGGATCCACGAAGCACGAACGCTGTAAACAGCAATATAGAGGTTGATAAAAGGTAAATGTCTGACCTGAAGGCGTAGGAGAAGCTGATCAGTGCCAGCGTGATCACATGATGCAGTAACATGACAGCTGAGTCTTTTCTCCAGGCGTCCATGTACATGGTGGCGTAGATGGAGTGTCCGTAGAAGCTCCCCTGGATCAGGTAGGCAAAAGCAATATCCACAGGCACTGGCATCCCATTCTTCCAGTCTGCAAAGCAAAATAGGCATCGTGATGATGAGGTCTTAATGTGTGGATTTAAAGGTTCACTGCTTACGTTCGGTTTAGCCAATCAGACTCTGGGATTTAACATTTATAAAGTCAATAATGAATACATTGAAATGTAATAAATCACCACTGTTGACATTCATTCATTTTTATCAGCTACTTCGTCCTTGTCAGGCTGGCAGTAAATCCATAAACACTTTTACAAACTACAACCAGCACACAGGGACGACGTACACAACCCCTCACAGACAGCGAATAAAGACGAGGATCAAACCCTGGTACTCGGGACACGGGTTCTTCTGCAGCATCCACACTAGCAGCTGCAACAGGCCTGTTGCCCTGTAATGGACTGGTGATCTGTTTGCTACCTTTTGCCCAGTGAATCAGACCCACGCGACCCTGAACAGGATCAAGCGGTGATAAAACTTTATTCCACTACAATAGATAAAACAGTAACGTATTAAGTTGGCCGGGGAGATACTAGAGCTACTAGTACCAAGAACTGGTACAGAACCCTGGAACAGAACTGGAACAGTACCAAGAACTGGAACAGAAGTTGAACAGTACTAAGAACTGGAACAGAACCAAGAACTGGAACAGAACCCTGGAACAGATCTGGAACAGAACCCTGGAACAGTACCAAGAACTGGTATGAAACCCTGAAACAGAACTGGAACAGAACCAAGAACTGGTACAGAACCCTGGAACAGAACTGGAACAGTACTAAGAACTGGAACAGAACCAAGAACTGGTACAGAACCCTGGAACAGTACTAAGAACTGGAACAGTAATAAGAACTGGTACAGAACCCTGGAACAGAACCAAGAACTGGTACAGAACCCCGGAACAGTACTGGAACAGTACCAAGAACTAGAACAGTACTAAGAACTGGTACAGAACCCTGGAACAGAACTGGAACAGTACTAAGAACTGATACAGAACCCTGGAACAGAACTGGAAGCGTACTAAGAACTGGAACAGAATCTGCAATTTGTGATATTCAATCGTGGATGAAAACAGCTCAGAAGTAGAAAGGTTTTACGTCTGGCAACCCCGTCTGGAGCGCTGTAAGAAAAACAGCTGTCTGATTAGATTGGAGTCTGTACTACAGAGCTTCTCATGGAGCTACGACAATGTGTACACAGATAGGATGGTGTGGGGTTAGATCCCAGGCTGGGATCATAAATACAGAAGGCACATTGTGAAGCGCTTTTAAACATATCAGTGCGCTATTAGTGCTGGACGGATCATCCTGTGTAGCCACGCCCAATAAGAGCATTCAGAAAGGTGCTCTGGCGGCTCAGGGTTCCCGTGTACAGCCGTGAGAGAACTAGTGGGAGAGCTGGAGAGCCATTAACGTTATTGCAGACTTTACAGTCACTAATGTTTATTGATCGGATCTTCCCTTAGCGTTCAGGCTAACGGCGGAGAGCAGAGGAGAGCTTTCAACGTTTCTCTGCAGAGTTCGGCTAAGTGCAAATCAGTCATTTCCTTTCAAGCACGCGACTCATCATGATGTGAGAGAGGAGAACGTGTTCAAGCACTTCTAGTTTTGTTATTTACTCAAAGTACAAACCGCCTCTCCGCCAGCCGTTTACCAAAACGAGTTTCAGCTCCAAAACTGACGCTAATTCAGCAGCAGAAGCAGAACACGGGCGTGAGGTTAACGCCTCTCTGAATTTCTTTTCAGACAAATTGCTAATGTGATAGAGCAACGCGATCCTTACTGTAAAACACAGACGGCGGGTTCTGAAAGAAGTCGTAGTTGCAGCAGAACAGCAGGTAGGTGGTGTAGGACCAGGACATGGAGTAGAAGACCAGCTTCCAAGCACTCTCGGGCATCTTCGCCACGTCTTTAGGCATGAGACGACACCACTGGGCGAACGGCTGAAAACAGAGAGCGAAAAGATCAAACTAAGTTCAGAACCGGCCGGTAATGTGTGTATTTTAATTAATTATATTAAATAAGCCTGAAGCAGGAACACACGGGACCGGCTGCCAATCCATCACATCCAAGCAGGAAAGACATATCACTGAATCCCCACAGACACACTCCAGAATCTTGTGTAAAGCACTTCCGAATGTGACAATGTTACAGTACAGTTGATTGTTTTAATGCGTGTACACACATGATCATATTTTGTTTGATCTTTATTGCACGATCGCAGTGTTCATCATGCAAAGAACCTGCAGTTCATGCATCATCAGCAGAGCAGATCTGCAGTCGCAGGAAACACCTACTGCACTGCTGAAACCTTACTGAGACTGTATGCAGGTATAATAAAGAGAAAGTGAGAGAGCAACCCAGACATACACACATGCACACATGCACACATATTCACAGAGCCACACATGTACATACATACACACTAATATATACACACACACATCACACACACGTACACACACACACACACACACATATTCACAGAGCCACACATACACATACATACACACTAATATATATACATACACACACACACACGTACACACACACACACATATTCACAGAGCCACACACATACATACATACACACTAATACACACATGCATATATATATACACACACACACACATTTATGTATACAAACATGCACACAAATACACACACATAAATACACATACACGCACACACACACATACACGCACAGACACCCATATTACACACACACACACACACATTTATATATACAAACATGCACACAAATACACACACATAAATACACATACACGCACACACCTGCACACACACGTACACACACGCACAAACACAGACACCCATACTACACACACACACACATACGTATATACACATACACACACACGTTTATATATACAAACATGCACACAAATACACACACATAAATACACATACACGCTCACACACCTGCACACACACACACACACACACACAAACACAGACACACGAATCACACACACACACATATTACACAGGCACAAACACAGACACACATATTACACACACACACACACAATTGTTCATCCCAAATCTGCTCAGTGGGGTTCAGTTGGGTGGAGGTCAGAGCTCGGTGGAGGTCACTGGAGTTCCAAAATACCAACATCGTCCAGCCACGTCTTTGTGGACCTCAGTTATATGATTTTTAATGTTTAAGGCGTGGTGTAGTTAATGTTAAGGGCCAATGTCGGGGCCCAAC
This sequence comes from Trichomycterus rosablanca, assembly GCF_030014385.1. NCBI lineage: Eukaryota > Metazoa > Chordata > Actinopteri > Siluriformes > Trichomycteridae > Trichomycterus > Trichomycterus rosablanca. The sequence goes on from NC_086004.1 coordinate 1,759,134, forward strand.
AGAGATAGCTTTACAGTGGTGGGGCTTGATGGAGGGGAGGAGTGTCCACATACTTTTGGCCAGATATAAGTGGTGACACTGAACTGTAAAACACAGAGAAAGGAAGTGAAAAAATAAAGAAACACGCTGCGTTTACTCGACTCTACACACTTCTCAAAACGCAGAACGAGGTTCCTTTTAGATTTACGGTTCTGTTTGTAAAGCGGAAGGACACGAGGAAGTTGCACAGGAAGTTAGCATCGCCAACACGTTCGTACGCGCGGCTCTAAAATTAAAGTGCTATTTATGCACGTCTTTTCAAGAGCCGCTCACAGAGAAGCTCCATTCACTTCCATCCCCTGATGACCGATTATCCGCCTCTCGAAGCGTCACATGACAGGCGGGCATCGTCGCTCAGGCCTGGTGTAATGACAGATGAAGAACGGAAGAATGCGCGGTGTTTAAAAGCGCCACTCTTACCTAATCTCCGGTTTCCCCTGCACTCCGGGGGCAAGATGCACATGTGAAAGGAGGGCAGGCCAAAATGGGTCAGACGGATGGGCACTGCACGGCTTTCTGGTAATCCAGGGCACAGAAATCCTAGGGACTGGAGACGGCCCAGATTTTTGTCTTTGATTGGCCTGCAGTGGTCAGCGCGGTCTCGGAATGACCATGACTATTTTAAAACACTGAGGCATGGACACTATAGGGACAAAAGTATTGGGACACCCTTTCTAATTACAGACACATATATTTATATACACATAGACACACGTATATATATATATATATATATATATATATATATATATATACAGGGGTTGGACAAAATAACTGAAACACCTGGTTTTAGACCACAATAATTTATTAGTATGGTGTAGGGCCTCCTTTTGCGGCCAATACAGCGTCAATTCGTCTTGGAAATGACATATACAAGTCCTGCACAGTGGTCAGAGGGATTTTAAGCCATTCTTCTTGCAGGATAGTGGCCAGGTCACTACGTGATGCTGGTGGAGGAAAACGTTTCCTGACTCGCTTCTCCAAAACACCCCAAAGTGGCTCAATAATATTTAGATCTGGTGACTGTGCAGGCCATGGGAGATGTTCAACTTCACTTTCATGTTCATCAAACCAATCTTTCACCAGTCTTGCTGTGTGTATTGGTGCATTGTCATCCTGATACACGGCACCGCCTTCAGGATACAATGTTTGAACCATTGGATGCACATGGTCCTCCAGAATGGTTCGGTAGTCCTTGGCAGTGACGCGCCCATCTAGCACAAGTATTGGGCCAAGGGAATGCCATGATATGGCAGCCCAAACCATCACTGATCCACCCCCATGCTTCACTCTGGGCATGCAACGGTCTGGGTGGTACGCTTCTTTGGGGCTTCTCCACACCGTAACTCTCCCGGATGTGGGGAAAACAGTAAAGGTGGACTCATCAGAGAACAATACATGTTTCACATTGTCCACAGCCCAAGATTTGCGCTCCTTGCACCATTGAAACCGACGTTTGGCATTGGCACGAGTGACCAAAGGTTTGGCTATAGCAGCCCGGCCGTGTATATCGACCCTGTGGAGCTCCCGACGGACAGTTCTGGTGGAAACAGGAGAGTCGAGGTGCACATTTAATTCTGCCGTGATTTGGGCAGCCGTGGTTTTATGTTTTTTGGATACAATCCGGGTTAGCACCCGAACATCCCTTTCAGACAGCTTCCTCTTGCGTCCACAGTTAATCCTGTTGGATGTGGTTTGTCCTTCTTGATGGTATGCTGACATTACCCTGGATACCGTGGCTCTTGATACATCACAAAGACTTGCTGTCTTGGTCACAGATGCGCCAGCAAGACGTGCACCAACAATTTGTCCTCTTTTGAACTCTGGTATGTCACCCATAATGTTGTGTGGATTGCAATATTTTGAGCAAAACTGTGCTCTTACCCTGCTAATTGAACCTTCACACTCTGCTCTTACTGGTGCAATGTGCAATTAATGAAGATTGGCCACCAGACTGGTCCAATTTAGCCATGAAACCTCCCACACTAAAATGACAGGTGTTTCAGTTATTTTGTCCAACCCCTGTATATATAAACACATACATATACATACATACATACACACTACACACACACATATATATATATATACATACAGTATATACTGTACATGTATTTATATATACACATACTGTATATATATATACATACACATACATATACTGTACATACATATGTATAAACACATACATATATACACATACTGTACATACACACACATATATAATCTAAACTGTAAATAAAGCAACAATTTTGCAGCAACAGTTTAGGGAAGGCCCTTTCCAGCATGTTTCCCGTGCACGAAGCGAGCTTTATAAAGACGTGAAGAAAAGCTCCAGTGTCCTGCACAGAGCCCTGACTCAACAGCTCTGGGATGAACTGGAACGCCAACCAACGTCAGTGCCTAACAGTACAAACGCTGTTTTGCCCAAATGACCGCAAATTCCCACAGACACACTTCAAAGTCTTGTGAGAAGCCCTCTCAGAAGTGTGGCTGTTATTCTAGCTGAAAAAATACAGTCAGGCGTCCAGATACTTTTGGCTGTATATCTCATGTGGTGCATCTACGATCCAACATCCCGTCCTATTATCTGAAGGTATTTATAGGAACGAGCTGCAGTGTTTCCCTGAATCTATTTACCTCTCACTCCAGCCCTGACCCACAGACACACTGGCATCTTATCATTCTGCCAGCCAGCCAGCAGATACCAGCTCCACCCAGCAGGCACGAGACTGGATTACACGTCTGGCCTACAAAGTCAGCCAGTTCCACATTACTGGGATTTGTGCTGGAATATTTGGGACGCCATGGGACGATCCTGACAATCCTGGAAAAATCCACCCAGGGATTCGTTCTGTGTGTCTAACTGCATGTCGGGGATCCCAGTGGGTCCACGCCAATCCCACCAGCCAAACCGTAGGCCGTAGCTATAAATTGAACATTGGAAAGGGGAACGGGACAAATCAATGGGGGAAGGAGGGGGAACCAGCTATTCTGATGGAAACACGGATGGATACAAAAATATTACAATTAAAGAAACACAGACACGGACTGTAACAGAAAGAGAAATGAAAGTGAAGAAAAGTTTCCCCCAATTTAGTCGTATCCAATTCCCTGATCGTATTTCACCTCTACTGCTGCGGACCTCCACTCCTGACCGAGGAGAGTCGTGACTAACACACGACCCCTCCATCACGTGCGCACGGAAAGTCACACTAATCTCTGCTATCCCCCGACTCTATGCAACACCTTCGATCAGCCAGCGGGGGTCATAATTGCAGCAGCAACCCCTCTCTCGGACGAGCTGATCGTTGTCCATTTGGATGCCCGAGATTCAGTGTGAACAAAAATAAATGATTTATTTAATATTAGAAAAAAAAGAAAGTGCTGTGACATTCCAGGGTAATCATTTTATCTAACACACACACACACACACACACACACACACACACATACACACACACACTGGCTACTTGTGAATCCTGTTCTATCTATTCTTTAGTGTATTACAGCACTATTGACGTAAACTGAATGAGGAATTATCTGGGACTAATCCCGGGATTATCCAGGGGGTTTTATATGAGATGGACTTTTACATGCATATAAAGGAAATCCATCAAGATACAACAGAACTAAAGAAGCTTTATTCTCAATAAAACATGAAATTATTAGACATTAGACATTTATAATAAGTGATGATCATGTTGGAAGCTGTGTCAGATAGATGGAGGTTTTGGAGCGGGGTGTGGTCAGGTGTCCATGTATTTTTGGTCGAGAAGTGTCCTGGTTGGCGACTAGAACAAAGATGTTCACAAGTCACAAAATACGAGTCCGAGTCGAGTCACGAGTCATTAGGCTAGAGTCCGAGTCGAGTCCCGAGTCATTAGGCTGGAGTCCGAGTCAAGTCACGAGTCTTTAGGCTAGAGTCCGAGTCAAGTCACGAGTCTTTAGGCTAGAGTCCGAGTCAAGTCACGAGTCTTTAGGCTAGAGTCCGAGTCAAGTCACGAGTCAATATAATCTATTGCCTTTACTTTCCTAGTCATCGTGTAAATGAATGTAATTTCTGTAACAAGAAGGTTCCAGTTAAAAGCTTCAACTGATACGTTTTGTTTTCATTGCAAATTACAGCACAGCGGCCAAAATCCCAAACACAGCAAAATATCCATAACCACTGCTTACCTTAGCTTCTGTTCTTCCAGATGCTATTACATTTATAAGCATGCGTCCCATTAGGAATAGAATCCGTTATTTTGTAAATGTGCTTATAATTAAAAACCTCCAAACTTTTCCCGTAAAGTAAAACAGAAACTTGTTAGAAAGCCGATCGAGCGTTTCATTACCACGTCATCTGTGTGACGCAAACTCATTAGCGCCAATTCTGTAGGAGTGTTCCATGCACCCCAGTTGTTACTGTGAAGTGCACTACGTAGGGTATTCCACCATTTTAAGTAGGGAGCAACGCTTCATCACTACACCAGAAGCTGGCTGGAACATTTACACATTGCGTGCGTTGCGGGTTAAGACGGCCGGAGCGTTATTATTATTAGAGAGCAGAAAATGACACGATCAGAATGATGTCGGATCATATATATATATATATAATTGTCACACATAACTAATGTTGCTGACTTTTGTTGTCCACGAGTCATTTTATTGCGAGTCACGAGTCGAGTCCGAGTCATTTGCAACGAGTCCGAGTCGAGTCTGAAGTCGCTGTGTGTGCAGCAGAAACAGGAAGGAAATGTTCAGAGAGGGCGTAGAGACACGTGTAGTGTTGCGTTTAGCGTGAAAAAAAAAAAAACGAGCTAAAGTGCTGAAATGCTAAAGGGCTCCATCATTACGTGACCTCTCATGAAGTATTAATGCTGCTCTTCATCTTTAAAAGATCACAAATCCTGAATGTGAGGACTAAAGCATCAACGCTGTCCATCAAACACCAACACCAGCATGCTAACAATCTTCTGTAACACCCAGTTCTCCAGATCTGTCCACCAATGCATCAACAAAACCCTTCCTGACTAGTCATATCCAGTTCCCCCTTCTTATTCTCCTCTGCAGTCGTTTTTAACTGCTAGAGACGGAGTCACACAGAGACGCACTACACTCCATGATCCCCCGTCTCTGTGGAACCCATTCGACCAACCCTCCCCACAGACACAGCCAAAGGTTTAACCAACACCAAAATACCAACACCAACACTACTGCCAAAGAGCCAGCAAGCACTCTCCACCGGACACCAACACCCTAACGCTCTCCATCCACCATTAATACTTCAACACCGGTACGTGCACCAGTGTATCAACACCACTTATCTGACACCCACTGGGACCCCTGTCTTCCCAAGGGCCTCGCAATTATCCCACTCACGCTCTCTCTTTAATTATTTGTTTGCACCTATAAATAATGCACCGACGGTGCAACACAACCTGAACGCCGAGCGTCCGGCACAATGGCTGCAGGTTTACAGCCCGGGCAGTGAATGTGAATTCAAGCCGATCCTGGACACAGAGGGAAGGGACCGTTCTTCTCTCCGTCGTCTGTGTGTTTAGCAACATCCCGTGTTTAATAACTCCCATCTGGGTAGAGAATGCCCTGTTGCACCAACAATACGTCCAGATATGAGTCACAGATGGAACCAACATGAGAAAATAATTGCCCTCCCAGTAGACCCGGGTGAACTAGTCCTGCAGTGTCTTATAGCTGGAGGAACATTCGGTTGCTCTGGGTGCAGATCTGGGAGGGCGTACGTGGCTCATCCTCACCACAGGAGGAACAGCAGGGAACCTCTGCAAAACAGCATGGTGTCCACAAACAATAAGGAACTCAAATCAACACAGTCATGGCAGAATGAACCCAAGTTCAACGACCTGGTGTGTGATTTAATCCAGCACAGATGGTTTAGTAGCTCTGATTCATCTAACAGATAAATACTGGCTGGATGTTTTCCGCTGTTCTGGCTCAGAAGCTCGTAAAAGAAGGGGGTGGGATTTGGGACACGCCCACAGTGGGTTGTTGGTGTTTATGCCCACTGTGTTCTGAAGAGGGGATTTGGGACTGTTGGTTTTAAGTCCACTATGTACTGAAGGGGGTGGGATTTGGGACATGCCCACAGTAGACTGTTGATTTTAAGTCCACTATGTACTGAAGGGGGTGGAATTTGGGACACACCCACAGTGGGCTGTTGGTGTTTATGCCCACTGTGTTCTGAAGTGGGTGGCATTTGGGACGTAACCCCAGGGCCCTGCGGCCCTTGGCCTGTGTAGTTAACGGAGTGTGATTTGGGACACGACCAGAGTGAAACGTTGGTTTTTATGTTTGATTTCCTACAATCTTTAATAATGACTGAAACAAGCAGGATGAACCTGGTGGTATGTGGTGAGAGTGAAGATGGGCAGTTGTAGCCTAGCGGTTAAGGTACTGGACTAGTAACCGAAAGGTTGCCGGTTCAAGCCCCACGCCCCAAGCCTTGAGCAAGACCCTTAATCCTCAATTGCTCAGACTGTGTACTGTCACGGTACTGTAAGTCACTTTGGATAAAAGCGTCCGCTAAATGCAGAAAATGTAAATGTAAAAGCCTCTCTCGTTTAGTCAGCGCCTATTTAAACCTGCAACCAACACAAAGATGGTGAGATTAGAACATACTTCCTCCGACGTACGTGAAGCAATCGTCGTTTTTAAAACGTCTGCTCATACAAGCTCATCACAGAGCGGCCGAATCTAAATTCTATTTTGTATAGATAATCAGACCATCAGATCTACCAGACTGGCTAGTGTTCTAATCATCAGGGAGCTGAGAGACGACATCCTTCCCACCCTTTCCTCTAATTATGCCCTCTCGAGCCCCGTCCAGATTTACCATCTGGACAAAAGTATGTGGACGCCCGACAGTGAGCTAGTTAGACGTTCTATTTCAAATCCATGTCTACAGAATTTTGAGTGTTCCTGTGTTTCGGCATAAAAGGCATGTTTGGTTAGGCAGAAATGTTGGACAAGAAGGCTGTACGAACTCCTCATAACCGCTGCAGTTACGACCTCTGCTGGCTGATCCATGGTGCTGCACAGAGACGGGGGATCATGGACATCAGTGCGATACGGATCTCTATATAAACTAAACTGGTGCGGCGCTTGTTAGCAATTGGTGGGGCTCAAACACGAGTTCAATAATTAGAAGTCGTGTCCTAATACTTTTGTCCACACTGGGTCTGTCTGAAAACCTAGTGAGCTGCCTCACTGGAGGCGGGCGTATGTCAGTTTAGAGGCGTCCTCAGTCAGCGGTGAAGGGTCAAATCAGTATAGAGGAGCAATCAGGGTAACTGGACACAACTAGATTAGGGGAGAAAATTGGGACTGAATATATTTATATATAAAAGAATTAAGGTGCCTCAGTAGGAGCATTTTAGAGGATCTAAGAATTTAGACACGCTCTCCACCCAGGAGTGTAGGAGGACATAAAATGTGTCTATGTGGAGAGATCACTATAAAAGATTTCATGCCAAATGATTTGGGCCACTCAGTGACCCCTCACGCCTTGTGCACGGGAGCGCTGTCATCCTAGAAGTGACCACTCACATTATCTTCACCGTATAAATTCGGGTTCTTGGATTCGGCCTCTATTGACCCTTTCGTCTGGGAGGAAGTGTGACGGGAGGGGGGCGCGAGTTCGTCGGGTAACTTTGCATGAAGTTTAGCTTTGGTGGACCATGACGTGAATTTGCATGTTCAGCCAGAATCAAACTGCTTTGTTTTTTTTACTGTGGCACGTCGTCCTCCTAATCGTCTTCAGTAATCACCTTCGTTCAGCGACTTCAAAAATGGTGTAAGTACCTGGAGGAAACCCACATGGACAGGGGGAGACAAAATCCAAAACCAGAAACCAGAGACCAGAGACAGAAGGAAGTCGGGTTCATGAAAAACTGCTGTGTCATCGTCCCACCCTGAAGATGTAAATTCAGATTTAAATCCTGAATTAAAATCACTTAAACCATCGTGGATCTGCCGGGCAACATTTGACAACCAAAATTGCACAAACCACGGTGCCTGGTTTCCAAGAATATCCTATGAATACGTTCAAAAGTATGTGGACGCTTGACCATGAGCTTCTTTTTATACATATTGACCCCATTTGCAGGTCAAAGACACAGGGTGGTGTTGAGGTTTTAATGATAACTGCAGATGTTCTAAAGTTCTTGTGTCTGTAACAAGATCGACAGTGGGTTCAGATTACAGAATCATGCCAGTCTGCCTGCCACTAATGGTCTGCTCCATATGTCCATGTGGGTTTCCTCTGGGTGCTTCAGTTTCCTCCCACAAGTCCAAACATTACTAAACATTGCCCTAAGTGTGTGTGTGTGTGTGTGTGTGTGTGTGTGTGTGTGTCCTGTGATGGACTGGTGACCTGTCCGGTGTGTTTCCTGCCTTTTGCTCAATAAATCAGACCCACCACGACCCTGTGGATAGAACTAGACTAATTATATAATAATAATAATAACAATAAATAATTATTAATAATAACAAATTAATAACAATAATAAATAAATAATTAATAATAAAAAATAATAATAAGGAAATAATAATAGTAATAAATAAATAATTAATAATAATAATAATAGTGAATAATTATTAATAATAACAAAATAATAATAATAAATAAATAATTAATAATAATAAAACATTAAAATAGACTAGAAATGGATGAGGATACGACTGAAACTACTCCAGAGTCCTAACTGACTGCCTTTATATTTACCCATCAGACAAAAAGCCTTTTTTGCAAGATTCTGACAAAGATTGGATCACAATCAGTGTTCCAATTCATCCCAAAAGTGCTCAGCAGGGTTTGGGTTTGGGGTCTGTTTAGGCCACTGGAGTTCCTCTACACCAGGCCATCTCCAAAATGTTGCTACAACATTAGAAGCATTAGCATCATCATTAATAATCATTAAATATTCATTTGTAATCACAAAACTGTGAAGTACCATGTCGATGTTTAGTCCGATTCACTATTTGAAGCTTGAGTTGATGAGGAACGTGACCGCTCCAAATACAAGGTGTGATGTTATGTTAGGTTACAATTGAGCCAATAAATAAGGACCTCGCGTCGTGCATCGCAGCTGGAGGCTCCGTCCACGAGCTGCAGTCGCGTTATGAGCTCGTTTGCATCGAACACATAATGCAACAATCAGATTTTAATCTTTTTAACCTGCACATTTAACTACGAGTGGAGATACATGTGGTTAAGATCGTGTCAGGAAACACAACAGCTAAAAACACACGTATACAGTTGGAGTCTAAAATGAAACGTAGATGTCATGGCAGTCTTGGGCCACGCCTTTGAGTGTAGTGAATGAAGACGAATAATGAGACTGGAAGGGAAGGGAGTGGAACTTTGAGTACGCTGGGCTGGAGATCAGGATCAGGGTGGTTCCTTCTTTATGCTGGGCAGCTAAATACCCGTTTAATTCATTTATTTATTTATTTATTTAGGAAAACAAAAATGTGAAGAGCTGTGGAGGAAATGGGAGTGGGAAGTGGGAGTGAGCATTCGTCAGGATGGAGACGGGAATGATGTTCTACCCGCCTGGTCGCGGTGGCTCTGATTCATTGGGTAAAGGACAGGAAACAAACCACACACACACTTAGGTCAATTTTTAGTATCTCCAATTATCCTGACTGCACGTCTTTGGACTCTTGTGTGGAAACCGGAGCACCCGGAGGAAACTCACACAGACACACAGAGCCGACCATTAGTGGCAAGGCAGACGGGCATGATTCTGTAATCCGAACCCACTGTCGATCTTGTTAAAACCTTGTTAAAACCTGTCGATCTTGCACGCATTCAGTTTAAAACACTGACGCTCGCCTACAAAGCCAAAAATGGACCAGCCCCAAGCTACCTTCGTGGTCTAATCAAATCCCGCTCTGTACCACGCAACCTCCGAGCCTCTAGTCTATCTCGACTTGAGCCTCCATCCAGGACTAAAGGAAGACCATCATCAAGGCTGTTCTCTGTTCTAGCGCCCAAATGGTGGAACGAACTTCCTCTGTCTGTCCGAACATCTGAGTCTCTTGCTGTCTTTAAAAAACGATTAAAAACCCACCTTTTTACTAAACACTTAGGCTGACTTGTACTTATTTACTAACATTTTGTTCCATTCTTTTCCATTTAAAAAAAAAAAAAAAAAAAAAAAAAAAAAAAAAAAAGCAGCACTTTGGTTCTAACAGGTTTTAGCAGATTTGTGTTCTTTGACTGTTGTTTTCCTAAACTTGAGAAATGAAATGTTCACTATAGAAGCACTTCTGTAAGTCGCTCTGGATAAGAGCGTCTGCTAAATGCTAAAAATGTAAATGTAAATGTTAAAACCTCAAAACTGCCCCCTGTGTTTCTAACACTGTGTGTAAACGTTTGACCTGCAAATGGGGTCAATATGTAAAAAAACAAACATCTTACATTCCCATCCGAACTCAAAGTAAATGAAGTCAGTCGTGCACACACAACTAACATCAATAAACCACTTTTATCTTATAAATCACTGAGTTTAAGTCTTGATTGACTTTAATTCCTGCAATTTCACATGATTGAATCGTTCCAAGCCTTTTCTACTCCAGCCTGAATGCCCAACTCATTTCCATTATGGAAACAGCAGGCAAACGCTCGGTCCCTCGGCAGGTGCATGGTAGGTGTGTTTGTGCAGATGGTGCATTTGACTAAAGCTGCTCCATGCAGAGATGGGTCACTGGTGAATATAAATGGTACAGAGTGCGTAACTTAACACATGTGGTCGTGGCTGAGAATGTGCACTTATTGATGATTAATATGTGACCTTTTGTCGCTGAGTGGTGCCCTGTGTACCTCTATTAAAGTAAATAAAGCTGATTGTACAGTATCATGTACCTGACATGACCTTAATGTACAATAAATACAGCAGTACCTTGAAACTGGACTTCAGTTGGTTCTGTGAGTGGCGTTGAGTTTTAAAATCAGACGGTCTGATTGGTTCAGAAAGCGCTCTTTCAACCATTAGCGCCAATTCTTTTTTTTTAATGCATTTCCCTCCCGATTTAGCGACTAAATTTTGTCTTTCGCTGCTGAGAGATACCAGATTGCATCCAAGGAGAGCACGTCGCTATACACGCCTCTTCCGACACGTGTACAGCCCTCCTCTTCTCGCCCCTGCTTTCTGCACAGGTGTCTCTTCCGCCAATCAGGGTCCTTACACAGCGTATGAAGACCCATCCACACATAATCCGGTCCCCACCCTGCAGATAAGGTGGCCAATCTGCTGCAGGCACTGCCAATTATGCCCTCCAGATGGTGCCCAGCCGATCGGTGGCAACACTGAGTTTCGAACCGGGGGGTTCAGCACCAATATATTAGCACCAATTCTGTAGGAGTGTTCCATTCACCCCAGCTGTTCCTCTGAAGTGCACTACGTAGGGTATTCCACCATTTTAAGTGAGATTCCAATCCAAAGGTAACAAAAATGTTCAAATGAAGTGAACTTCATAATGTGTAGGGAGTAGGGAGCGACGTTTCATTAACATAACTAATGTTAACACATGCTCTTGTTGACTCTTGTTGTTTAAGAGTCATTTATTTGCGTCACGAGTCGAGTCATTTGAAACAGGTCCGAGTCGAGTCTGAAGTCGCTGTGTGTGCGACTTACGTGCAACTCGGACTCAGTTCAGTTGTGAACTGAAAATTTTACGTTAGTGATTCAACTAGTAGAAATTATGTCAAGCGATTGTAAAAGAATATTATATTTTAGTCCAGGAATTAAAATTGTTGTTTGCTTTAGTCGTATACATCCTCCTGTATTCAATCTGTTAGAAGCCTTGACTACTAGGATGGGAAATGGGATGGGAGACGTCCAGGGCTTTCGGATGACGGTTTCAAACAGGTACTTTTCATTCCCTGAAAAAAACAAATCCGAGACTATTCCAGACGCCCCCGGTTATTCCAGGTTATTCCGGGTTATTCCAGGTTATTCCAGGTTATCTGTGTTTTTAAAAGCAGGGGCCTGTTTTCATCTCTCTTTAACTGCAGCGCATGTTTGTTCAGCCTAAGGTCACGCAGCTATAGAGGGGGTAGTCGATAGACCCCTTCTTTCAACACAGAGGTTCAGAGAGAGACGTGAACAGAAGGCCAGCGCGGCCCTCCCTAAAGCTTCCCACGTTCTGTGTGGATACAGACAGTGCATGAATCACCGGGTGTTCAGTCTAGTCATGGTACCGTCATCTATAAGCAGCCGGGAGGAGAATAAGATACACACTTAGACAATCTCGTCATATCCAGTTACCCGACTGTATTTCACCTCTGTTGCTGCAGAATCCACCCTGACTGCAAAGTGTACAGCAGCCGACCGCTTCTTTTCACCTGCACCTGGCGGGTTCATGCGGAGATCCGTATCGCGCACTGTGCAGTGCCATCAATCAGCCAGCAGAGGTCATAATTGCAGCAGCTACACAGGGAGAACATGCAAACTCCATACAGAAAGGAACCCGGGCCCTTCTTGCTGTGAGATGACAGCGCTACCCACTGCACCAACGTGCCGCCCCACATTGGAACAGGGATGCCCGATTTTTTTGCCTATCTGACCCTATTTGAGCCAGTGACCCTGTTTACGTTATAAATTAAAAGCATTTAGCACACACGCTCATCCAGAACAATTACATAAGCTGCATATGGAGATCCGTATCGCGCACGGAGAGTCACGAACCGTTCTCCAATAGCAGACAGCACTGACCAGCCAGCAGAGGTGACAGCGCCACCTACTGCGCCAACGTGCCCAATTTCTTTACATATCTGACCCTATTAGATCCAGTGACCCTGTTTACGTTATACATTAAAGAGTATTTAGCAAACGTGCTTATCCTGAACAATTACAGAAGCTGCATATGGAGATCCGTATTGCGCACGGAGTAACGAACCGTTCTCCATTGGCAGACGCCACTGACCAGTCAGCAGAGGTGACAGCGCTACCCATTGTGCCAACGTGCCCAATTTCTTTACCTATTTGACCCTATTTGAGCCAGTGACCCTGTTTACGTTATAAATTAAGAGCATTTAGCACACACGCTCATCTAGAACGGTTACAGAAGCTGCATATGGAGATCCGTATCGCGCACAGAGAGTCACAAACCTTGCTGTGAGGCGACAGCACTACCCACTGCCCCAACGTGCTGCCCCACATTGGAACAGGGCTGATCAATTTTTTTAAATATTTGACCCTATTTGAGCCAGTGACCCTGTTTACATTACACATTAAGAGAATTAATTAAGACTAAAAAAATTACCCTTAATAAACTTTGTGATAAACATGCTGATATATATATAATAAACCTGGACTTGGATAAACACTTTTTCACGGCGCTGCACGACCACAGAAATGCAGTGACTAATAATTTGTGATGAACAGCACGAGTGCTGCGACGTCTCTGTACGCTGGTCAAAGTGCTCGGATAACTCATTAAACCCGGGAGCCTTGAACCTGAGCACTATGTGGTGAATCACTCAGCGCTCCCACAGGCTCCGGTACTGTTTAATAAACATGCGGCGTCACCGAGCGGCCTCAAATATTTCATGAGAGAGAGAGAGAGAGAGAGAGAGAGAGAGAGCAAGAGCAAGAGAGAGAGAGAGAGAGGAATCAAAGCGTTTATCACTGTTTACAATCTGAATCATTAAAACTCATCGTGTGATTTTAGCGTTTAGCAATTCAGCCCCGGAACTGCATAAGCAAAACTTCAGACGTTCTGATTGGACAGATGATTTAAATTTAGATAAAATCTACATTTGTTAAGCTAAATTATTTAAATTGTTTCATATATACAGTGTATCACAAAAGTGAGTACACCCCTCACATTTCTGCAGATATTTAAGTATATCTTTTCATGGGACAACACTGACAAAATGACACTTTGACACAATGAAAAGTAGTCTGTGTGCAGCTTATATAACAGTGTAAATTTATTCTTCCCTCAAAATAACTCAATATACAGCCATTAATGTCTAAACCACCGGCAACAAAAGTGAGTACACCCCTAAGAGACTACACCCCTAAATGTCCAAATTGAGCACTGCTTGTCATTTTCCCTCCAAAATGTCATGTGATTTGTTAGTGTTACTAGGTCTCAGGTGTGCATAGGGAGCAGGTGTGTAGTACAGCTCTCACACTCTCTCATACTGGTCACTGAAAGTTCCAACATGGCACCTCATGGCAAAGAACTCTCTGAGGATCTTAAAAGACGAATTGTTGCGCTACATGAAGATGGCCAAGGCTACAAGAAGATTGCCAACACCCTGAAACTGAGCTGCAGCACAGTGGCCAAGATCATCCAGCGTTTTAAAAGAGCAGGGTCCACTCAGAACAGACCTCGCGTTGGTCGTCCAAAGAAGCTGAGTGCACGTGCTCAGCGTCACATCCAACTGCTGTCTTTGAAAGATAGGCGCAGGAGTGCTGTCAGCATTGCTGCAGAGATTGAAAAGGTGGGGGGTCAGCCTGTCAGTGCTCAGACCATACGCCGCACACTACATCAAATTGGTCTGCATGGCTGTCACCCCAGAAGGAAGCCTCTTCTGAAGTCTCTACACAAGAAAGCCCGCAAACAGTTTGCTGAAGACATGTCAACAAAGGACATGGATTACTGGAACCATGTCCTATGGTCTGATGAGACCAAGATTAATTTGTTTGGTTCAGATGGTCTCAAGCATGTGTGGCGGCAATCAGGTGAGGAGTACAAAGATAAGTGTGTCATGCCTACAGTCAAGCATGGTGGTGGGAATGCCATGGTCTGGGGCTGCATGAGTGCAGCAGGTGTTGGGGAGTTACATTTCATTGAGGGACACATGAACTCCAATATGTACTGTGAAATACTGAAGCAGAGCATGATCCCCTCTCTCCGGAAACTGGGTCGCAGGGCAGTGTTCCTGCATGATAATGACCCCAAACACACCTCTAAGACGACCACTGCTTTATTGAAGAGGCTGAGGGTAAAGGTGATGGACTGGCCAAGCATGTCTCCAGACCTAAACCCAATAGAACATCTTTGGGGCATCCTCAAGCGGAAGGTGGAGGAGCGCAAAGTCTCGAATATCCGCCAGCTCCGTGATGTCGTCATGGAGGAGTGGAAAAGCATTCCAGTGGCAACCTGTGAAGCTCTGGTAAACTCCATGCCCAGGAGAGTTAAGGCAGTTCTGGGAAATAATGGTGGCCACACAAAATATTGACACTTTAGGAACTTTCACTAAGGGGTGTACTCACTTTTGTTGCCGGTGGTTTAGACATTAATGGCTGTATATTGAGTTATTTTGAGGGAAGAATAAATTTACACTGTTATATAAGCCGCACACAGACTACTTTTCATTGTGTCAAAGTGTCATTTTGTCAGTGTTGTCCCATGAAAAGATATACTTAAATATCTGCAGAAATGTGAGGGGTGTACTCACTTTTGTGATACACTGTATATATATACACCGATCAGCCAAAACATTAAAACCACCTCCTTGTTTCTACACTTACTGTCTATTTTATCAGCTCCACTTACCATATAGAAGCACTTTATAGTCCTACAATTACTGACTGTAGTCCATCTGTTTCTCTACATGCTTTGTTTGCCCCCTTTCACCCTGTTCTTCAGTGGTCAGGACCCCCACAGAGCAGGTATTATTTAGGTGGTGGATGATTCTCAGCACTGCAGTGACACTGACATGGTGCTGGTGTGTTAGTGTGTGTTGTGCTGGTATGAGTGGATCAGACACAGCAGCGCTGCTGGAGTTTTTAAATACCGTGTCCACTCACTGTCCACTTTATTAGACACTCCTACCTGGTTGGTCCACCTTGTAGATGTAAAGTCAGAGACGATCGCTCATCTATTGCTGCTGTTTGAGTCGCTCATCTTCTAGACCTTCATCAGTGGTCACAGGACGCTGCCCACGGGGCGCTGTTGGCTGGATAATTTTGGTTGGTGGACGATTCTCAGTCCAGCAGTGACAGTGAGGTGTTTAAAAACTCCAGCAGCACTGTTGTGTCTGATCCACTCATACCAGCACAACACACACTAACACACCACCACCATGTCAGTGTCACTGCAGTGCTGAGAATCATAGACCAATTAAATAATACCTGCTCTGTGGGGGTCCTGACCACTGAAGAACAGGGTGAAAGGGGGCAAACAAAGCATGTAGAGAAACAGATGGACTACAGTTAGTAACCTGCTCTGTGGGGGTCCTGATCATTGAGAAACAGATGGACATGGTTTTAATGTTTAACATTTCCAGAAAAGTTGGGTCATTGTATAAAATGCAGTAAAAAATAATCTGTGATGTGGTCATTTTTTTGATTCCTAGTCTGACTGATAAAAGCAGAAAGCATCACACTTAGTATTTGATGCCTGCAACACACTTCAAAAATGTTGGGACGGGGCAAAATAAGAGTGAAAAGTTGATAGAATATTCGAGTTACAATGAGCAGGTGAACTAATAACAGGTGAAGGAATCAGAATAGAATAGAAGAATAGAGGCGCTTTTATTTGTCATATATACAGATACACACGTGTTCATTCATTCATTCATTTTCTTATCCGATTATACAATCAGGGTCGCGGGGGGGTGCTGGAGCCTATCCAAGCTTTCCAGTGGGCGCAAGGCACTCAGTAACACCCTGGACACCACCTGGGGATCGAACCCAGGTTCGTTTCCTTTTTCACCTATCGCTGCTTGTTTGGAAGCTGGGGTCAGAGCGCAGGGTCAGCCATCGTACGGTGACCCTGGAGCAGACAGGGTTAAGGGCCTTGCTCAAGGGCCCAACAGAGGCTGCAGAACCTTGAAGTCGATAGCCCAAAGCCTTACATACAAGGCTACCACTGTCCCAGGGTTACGATCGGGTATGAAAACAGAATCCACCAAAGGATCAGTCTGTACAAGCAATGATGGGTCAGGGTTCACCACCGTGTTCCAAACTTCAGGAGAGGGTTGTCAGTCAGATTAAAAGAACATTTCTCAGTTTGTGCAAGACTACAAGAAAGCTGATAAAAAACAAGGGTTAAAAACACGCCCCAAGCTCTAAATATGTTTCTATTCACAAGCTACAATAAAATTAATCAGTAAAAGACTTTGTTATCATTTTTCTTCTATTGTTATCAGTTAAATACGATTAAAGAGACTTAACACATCACTGTTTTTTTTTTACTGCATTTTACACGGCGCCACACTTCTTCAAAATGGTGTTTGTAAAAAAACTCCATAAAATATAGGTGCTTTTATCATTTTTACTTTAAAATTTTGAGATTAGAATGAAAATGCTTTTTATTTTTCTCATTAGGGGGGCGGCACAGTGGCTCAGTGGGTAGCACTGTCGCCTCACAGCAAAAAGGTCCTGGGTTCGATCCCCAGGCGGGGAGGTCCGGGTCCTTTCTGTGTGGAGTTTGCTAGAGGATCTGAGAGAACGGTTGGGACAGTAAGGATAAAGAAGCAGACTGAATAAATATGAGTGAGGACATGAAGTAAGCAGGATAATTTTGTATCTGATGCCAGTAAAGCTGACGGAGATACCAAGACAAAGTCAGGGGAGAGTGTGAATGCAGTCCACCACTGTCAGAAATGATACAGTCCTGATTCTTACATTTGGGAAATTCGCAGGGGTCAGCACAACCCGAGTTTGATGGCCGAGCCTTGCCCTGGGTAAACCACCTTCTTGATCATCATCTCGCCCCTACAGGGTAAATAAACTATTTGACAGTCACGAACTGTGCTGCTCGTTAAAAGTTTATCTAGTCAAATTCAAGTCAATTAAATTCTTATTTCTGCTTGATTAAATAACCAAAGAAGCAAATACTTTTTCCACACTGGTCCAGTTGGTATTTGGTTACTAAATTAACGCATCAGAGACACTAAAAAGTGTGACGTGGTACAGCAA
Source organism: Trichomycterus rosablanca (assembly GCF_030014385.1). NCBI lineage: Eukaryota > Metazoa > Chordata > Actinopteri > Siluriformes > Trichomycteridae > Trichomycterus > Trichomycterus rosablanca. Next base: position 1,777,082 of record NC_086004.1, read on the forward strand.
CACCCTGTGTGACTATTAAAAGCTAATTTACCTACCGACATACAAATAATGTAAGGTATTGCACAGGACACTCCGTGCAGCATCCAGATCTGCATTTCCACAAGCAAACGATGCAAAATTGTGGCTCCTGGACAACTAAAGCTGTCGTTAAACAATGTGCACCTATGAAAATATGATATTCTAAACAAGAAAATATGCAAAATACCAGGATGACCTGGTATGGATGACATCACGTCCCCAGAGGACACTGATGGTGAGACGTTGGGCATATTCCCTTCTCCTTCTGTACCGACATACCTCTAAAACATGACAGTAGGTGGACTGGTTGTGCCGAGCCTAACGTCTTCAGGTCGGCTCCGTGATTGACGGGAGATTATTAAATTAAATGATTAATCCTCTAACAGACCTTCACATGATGGACTTCTGTATTGCTTTAGTTCCCACATCATTTATGCGCCAGCAAAACATGATCACAGCACCCAGTCAGGTCCTAAATGTTCATGATTATTATGTATTCATGGTTTTAAAACACACCATCAGGATCAGTACATGGATTTTCCAATCAGATCTATTGACTTTTCATGCTGTGGATATGGGAGTCATGATTTGGATTCCAAGTTATCATGGTATCAATACTCAAACTACACCAATCAGACAAAAAATTTAACTGGCAATGCCTGTTTCACAATACAGCCGTACCCTGAAACTCGACGTCAGTTGGTTCTGGGAGAGATGTTAAGTTTTAAGGTATTTTTTCCCATAAGGATGTTTGGGAAACTTGTTAATGTGTCCATGGTCCTGTAGAGCTGCAGATATTTTAGTCTCATGTAAAATAATGAGGTTGTTTTTGACACTTAAACACTGAAAATAACACAAATATAATATAAACACACTGAAATACAATAAAAGCTGCACTGTAGTTTTACTTCTTTATTGTTTCCTTATGCTTTTTAATGGTGGAGATGCTCGATGTTGGTTTGTTTTGTTTTGTTAGGAGTTTAACGTCATGTTTTACGCCCTTTACATCCACGACAGAAACGGTAGTTACTCGTTACACAAGATTCATCAGTCCAGACTTGCACGTCTTTGGACTGTGGGAGGAAACCCACGCAAACACAGGGAGAACATGCAAACTCCACACAAAAAGGACCGGACCGCCCCGCCTGGGGATCGAACCCAGGACCTTCTTACTGTGAGGCAACAGTGCTACCCACTTAGCCACCGTGCTGCCCTGCTTGAGCTTGGGATACCGTATTCCGTTCAGTACCGGCGCATTCACATGAGAAGTGGCTTTTTTGACCGTTTGTGAATGTGCCGGTGCTGAACGGAATACGGTATTCCAAGATCAAGCATCTCCACCAAGAATCGTAAATAAACATTAAAGAAGTTAAGCTAAAGTGCAGCTTTTATTATATATTTTTATTAATTTTTAACTGTTTTTAATTGTATTTCAGTGTTTTTATACAGACTTATTGTACAACAGTGAGTGAGGAATGTGATTCATTAAACCACGTTAAGCTTTATTTTTAATCAGAAGCGTTTTAGACTCTGGGAGAAGCTGATTCTGATTCTCACCATTTCTCAGAAGCTGGAGGTGTAACACGAGTTTAAAAGTAAAACAGGGAGGAGAATCCAGATAAACACAGATACGTGTGGAGCTGTAACCCTGGATCTGACGTTTATTTCACACTAATACTCATATTCACACTTTGATGACGTTTTAGCGCTCAAGCTGAGTGCTGAACAAAGCGGCTGTTCATTGTTAATCTGAAGACTGAACACATCGGATTTAAGGGAAACGTCGAGTTTAAGGGTACAGATTTTGAGTTTAGGAGAAGTTGAGTTACAATGTACCGCTGTAGTTGTGCACGTTATGGTCAAAGATCTATTAAACATCGGGCTGATGGAGGTTCCTCATAATTCCTGTGTTGAATGTAGCAGATCTGATCAGCGCAAAGACCTGAGGGACTTTGATAAGAACCAGATCGTTATAGCCAGACAAATGGGTTCAAGTATCTTCCAAACAGCAAGTGGTGAGTACCCACAGACTGTGGTCAGACTGGACAGGCTGTGGGAGGCCAAGGCTCAATAATGCCAGTGGACACAGAAGCTGCGGTGTCTGGTACGGACCTGACAGAAGATCTAGTGCAGATCAAATTGCAGATCCTTTTAATCCTGGTGATGAGTTGAACGTGTCCCAACACAACCCTTCTACAGTCTATACCAGGCTGTGTATATCACAAATGAGTGCATTTTATGAAACAACTGAATAGAGTTCATTCATTTATTGTCTGTTTTTATCAAAACTTTATCTTATTCAGGGTCATGGTGGGTACAATTCACCAAGCATAAGGATGGGTAGGAAACACCCAGGACAGGTCACCAGTCCATCACAGGGCAAACACACACACACACACACACACACATTCACACCTAGGGCAATTTTAGTCGCAGATACAAAGAGAACATGCAAACTCCACACAGAAAGGACCGATCCATCTTGGAACTGAACCCAGCATCTTCATGCTGTGAGACGACAGTGCTACCCACCCAGCCACTGTGCTGCCCATAGGCTGCCCACACAGGTTTATCCATGCCATTATGTCATACTCTATGCAGTAGTGATATATAGTGCATAGGAGGCTGTTTGAGATTTGACAGTCCCAGATACCTCTTTTGGGATTTCTCACGGCTGCCACTGTGGTCCGCATACCAGCCCTGGCACAGTTTTAACCATCCTATTTCTCCCTGGGCTTGGAACCAGTACTGAGAGCGCAGTGACAAGTGCATCCTCAACGGCTAAGCTGTTTCAGCCACACCCCTCCATCCCTGGTCAATACCTTTCTACAAACGGACCATAACTAAGGTCCATGATAATGGTCAACTAGTGGTTCATGATGTCATGTCAGGTAAGGTAAACAAGCCAAGCCATCTACTACATCTATGCAGCATGAGAACAAGCACCATAATAATATAGACAGCATATAGTTTGCTCATGTCAGTTTCTGTGTTCATACATACCACAAACACGTAGGTGGTCAGAGTCCACCTGAGTCCAGTCCACATCACCACGCAGAAGAAGAAGAGCAGGATCTCAGCAGGTCTGATATGAGCATTGTCTATTAGAGTCTGTATGGCCAGTTCGGTGCCACAGTCCTCGCACTCTCGGTAAACCCTGATGATGGTGCTGGAGGCTGTAGAGAACATGTCCAGATAGCCTGGCGTGGGCATCTCAGCTGGCACAGCCATGCTTTGAAACAAATCTGGATCTATTTCAGGGGTTCTTACTTCGTCCCAGATTGTAAAGGCTTACTCGGCTTCCTAAACAAGCACCTTAATCTTCTTAAATGCAATAATAAAAAGGAAGACTAATTGTCCGCACACGCACACGCACACGAAAGCATTATTTATGCATCGTTTAGAAAAGAATCCAGCTGTACAAATGATTCCAAATGATTACAGGATATCAAGGAGACCCAGTTATAAAAAAAAATCAGGAGATTAAATGAAGACCTGAAGGCGTTTTAGTGGAATTAAAGTTGTGCGGCTTGGATGGCGCACATGCGGTGCGTCAATGGCGGGCGCGCGTCTCTCTCCGTTCCGTTATTCGCCTTCATACAGCCGCTGTGTGGTTCATACACACCAGGACCAGCGCTTATAACGCAAGCTATAATCCAGTGTGTCTAAATACCTAAAAATGAATCTAGAGCAGCTATAAAACCGGATAAAAAGAATCCCGAGTGATCCTGAATGAAGCTGTGCGTGCGTTCCAGTGCCGCCGGTCCGCCTCGCATCCACATTATAATAATAATAATAATAATAAAATAAATTTAATATAAATCTTGTCCTGTCCTCGTTTTTCTTTTCAAATCCACTCAACGGAATGAAAGAAATAAACGAAACGAAAGTATTTATATAGAAATTCTAAGCAATAGATGGAGCTTCTGCTTCCTGAGTTTCCGTGCTGTCGGATAGACCTTAGAAAGGCAGAGCAGCATGCTTAAAAATCAGGGGGTGCATGCGAGGGCTCTGCGTCGTGACGTCATAGTGTCGTCCTACGAATCACCAATCAGTCGCAGAGGATCAAACCACTCGGACCGCCGCGCTTGGACCTTGGACACTTGCACTTTGTATCTACAATAAAGCGAGTGCGCAGTTTATCAGCTGTTGACTACCATGCACGCTATACGAGCAAAAGTATTGGGACACCCACTCTGACTTGCATTCGTGTGTTTCAGCCAGAACAAGGTGTACAGGTGTAATAAATACAACCCAAAATCAGAAGAAGTTGGGACAGCATGGTTTCTTACATTTACTTTGACTTTAATTTGATTGCAGACAGGATGAACCTGAGATATTTCATCTTTTATCTGCTCAACTTCATTAATTCATGATTAATAAACATCCATTCCTGCATTTCAGGCCTGCAACACATTCCAAAAAAGTTGGGACAGTAAAGCATTTACCACTTTGTAATGTCGCCGTTCCTTTTCACCACACTTATAAAAGACGTTTTGGCACCGAGGAGACCAAGTGATTTAGTGTTTCAGCTTTTATTTTGTCTCGTTCTTCCTACAAACACGTCTTAAGATGTGCAGCAGTACGGGGGTCGTCGTTGTTTCTAAATCCTCCGCAAGTTCTCTATTGGGGACAGGTCAGGACTGCAGGCAGGTCAGTCCAGCACCCGTACCCTCTTCTTATGCAGCCACGCCTCTGTAATGTGTGCAGCAGGTGGTTTTGCGTCTTGTTGAAAAATGCTGGACATCCCTGGAAAAGTCGACGTCTTGAAGGCAGCACATGTTGCTCTAAGATCTCAGTGTACTTTTCTGTATTAATGCTGCATCACAGAAGTGTTAATGACCTTTACCAAGAGTACTGACACCCCCCATACCATGACAGACCCTGGTACTGACACACCCCCATACCATGACACACCCTGGTACTGACACACCCCCATACCATGACACACCCTGGTTTTTGGACTTGTTGCTGATATCAGTCTGGATGGCCCAGTGTGATGGTCCATCCTAGATGTCTCCGAGCCCAGAGAAGTCAACGCCGCTTCTGAACATGGTAACATAAGGCTTCTTTTTTGCACAGTAAAGTTTTAAGTATCATTTGTGCCGTCTAAGGGATGGAAAATCACGAGCGTTCAGCTTAAGCTTGCACCCTTGACCTTTGTGACCTAAAATTCCTCCCAATTCCTTTAATGGTTTAATGATATTCTGCACTGTAGAGGGAGAAATATGCAGATCCCTTGCAATCTTTCTTTGAGGTTCATTGTTTTTAAACATTTCAATAATTTTCTCACACATTTGTGGACAAACTGGATCCTCTGATCATCTTTACTCATCAGAGACTCTCAGCCTTTCCTGGTGCTGCTTTTGTACCAAACCATGATTACAATCACCTGTTTGGAATCGCATCATTATTATTATTTTTTTTTCACCTCATTACTAGCCCTAAATTGCCCTGTCCCAACTTTTTTGGAATGTGTTGCAGGCCTGAAATGCAGGAATGGATGTTTATTAATAAATGAAATGAAGTTGAGCAGATAAAAGATGAAATATCTCAGCTTCATCCTGTCTGACATCAAATAAAAGTCAAAGTCAATGTAAGAAACTCTGTGTTTTTATTTTATTGGCATTTTCCATACTGTCCCAACTTTGCAGCAACAGTTTAAGGAAGGCCCGTTCCTGTTCCAGCATGACTGTGCCCTTGTGGACAAAGCAAGGTGTATAAAGACATGAAGAAAAGCTCAGCATGAGTGAACCATCTAACAATACATCAAGGACCATCAGGGGTTTCCAGATCCAAGGACGTAGCCTTGAATTGACCATCGGGAAAGAGGGGATGGAGACCTGGAGGGGGGCATTTTAAGCATATGCAAATATGGGAGGGTGGTATGTCCCAGATAACACCTTGAAAACCTCTAATATTGTGCTTTAATACAACCACTGCATATTATAAAGTAGCTGGCAACCCCCATTGGTGGGAACAATCAAGTCCCTGGAACGAACCTGGAAATGAATTTGGCTTCTTATATTATTTAAACATAAATAACTGGGTTGCAAAATCCCCTGAGCTGCACAACTGTTCCACTAGAACCTAAATAATCTTATTTTAATGTCACCTTTTGTCCCAATCAAATCCTTTACAACAGCTTCTCCACATACTCTACAGAAAAGCATATTGTGCCACCTAGTGGTGACATCCTGCATAAACCATTCAATCACTTTCATTAACGTTCATTCATTGCCTGTTTTATGATCGATTTGTCCTGGTCAGGATCGAGGTGAGTGGGTCTGAATCGTTGGGCGGAGGGTAGGAAGCACCCTGGACACACACACACACACACACTCCTAGGATCACTTTAGACCAACAAATCCACCGTCTGCATGTCTTTGTATTCAGAGAAACCCCAGTGCACAGAGACCAGAGGCAAAGGTTAGTAGTGTGTGGCAATTCCTTTCTTTACATTCCCTAACTGCTTTATCCTGGTCAGGATCTCGATGGGTCAGGCACCACCGAGGAAAAAAACAGGCGCAGTGCGAGAATACACCCTGTAGAGGGCGCCAGTACACTGCGGTATGTGGCCAATAATTATCGGGCACCTGACCACGAGCACTACTGCAGGTAACAATGTATTGGACTTGGGATGAACTGGAACGCTGATTTCTAGTTAGGCCTATTTGTTCAACACCAGTGTCTGACTTACCAAATGTTCTGTCGACTCCGAAATCATGTGGAGAGCCTTTACAGAAAAGTGGAGTCTGTCACAGCTGCTCCCAAAAGGCTAAGGCTTTGACATTTTCCAAAAAAGTTGGGACGGTTGTGTGTTTACCACACTATTCCTCTTTTTAACAATGTTCTGTTATTGTTTAGGACTAGAGGCACCAATTTTTGAAGGTTGTGAAAATTGATTTTTTTTTCTATTTTTGCCAGATAAAACACCTAACCCAGCTGCTTAACCCAGGCAGTCAGTGTCCTTTCTGTGTGAGTTTGCATGTTCTCCCTGGGTCTGCCTGGTTTTCCTCCCATATGTGTGTGTATGGTAGAACTGTGACGGCTGGCGGGCTGTCCAGGGTGTGTCCTGTCTTTCACCCAATGAATAAATAAATAGTTATTTAAATAGTTGCACGCCTTATAAAATAAATAAAATATTTGTCTGACATAAAAGTTTAGGCTCTTAACACATTTGGTTTCGTTTACAATACGTGTTATAGCAAAAAAAAATTATTGAATAGGACCGCAAAAAGGCTACAACCAGCTCTCACTTAAACTTTAAGCATAAATCTTCAGCCTCCGGTCCTCCTAAAGTCTGACTCTGCTCTTTGACCTTGAACTTTCTTGTACTGCAATAGTATGAGGAATAAAAACAGGAGTAAAGAAGCAAAACTTACATAGAAAACTATGTTAAATATGAAGTACTTTGCTTGTGATTGTATATTTCTGTTTATCTTTGACTCAAATATTGAACAATAGGCTCTTCTCACCAGTCGTCCATGTGAGCTGCATGTTCGACAGTGTGTATTTGCTAAGCTGATAGCTGCATTTTCCAACTCTGCTACTTTAGTGTAGTGCTACTTTACTTTAGTACTGAATGTTTTACAGTTTCTCTGTTTCAACATGCCATTGTAACCTCAGAAAGGACGTCTGTACACGCTGTGCTATTTCTTTTTACTGTTTACAGCACAAACTGTGCACAGAATGTGGAGGATTTTACAGAATCATGAACATAACAGACACAAATCATCTGATAAAGAAGAAAATAATTAATTAATTAATTTTAACCAAAAACAACACAAAACAAAATAAGCTGAATAAGAAGAATGCAAATAAAACCCCAAGTTTACCGTCTAACATAATTCGAGAATGGCTGCTCACAGTGTCAACACCAAAATTTTCCCCAGATGTAAATACCTACAGTATTTATTTAGGGTTTTTGAGCACACTCCATTGGTAAATCTATATTGTGATCATAAATGTGTAAATTGGATGTTCCAGCTTCCAGCCAAAATAAGGTTCCATTTTACAACATCAGGAAGATTCGTCCATTTCTCTCCATGGAAGCCACTCAGATTCTTGTGCAGTCACTTGTAATCTCACAGTTGGACGACTGCAACTCCATCCTGGAAGGTGCTCCTGTGTCCACTATTAAACCCTTGCTACTAATCCAAAATGCAGCTGCTCAGCTGGTCTTTAACCAACCTGAACACTGCCACATCACCCCACTGCTGCGTTCTCTTCACTGGCTTCCTGTAGCTGCACACATTCAGTTTAAAACTACCATCGTGGTCTAATAAAACCCCGCTCTGTACCACGCAACCTCCGAGCCACTAGTCTCGCGATCCTCCACCCAGAGCTCGAGGAAGACGAGCATCAGCATCAAGGCTCTTCTCTGTACCGGCACCCAAGTGGTGAAACGAGCTTCCCTTGTCTGTCCGAACATCTGAGTCTCTCACTGTCTTCAAAAGATGATTAAAAACCTTCATCACCTCTTTACTAAGCACTCAAGCTGACTTGTACTTACTTACTAACGCTCTTATTTCATTTCTTGGTTCTAACAGGGTTTTAGCAGATTTATATTCTTGGACGGTTGTCTACTTAAACTCGAATAAACTACGTAATGTTCACTATGGAAGCGCTTTTGTAAGTTGCTCTGGATAAGAGCATCTGCTAAATGCCGAAAATGTAAATGTAAATCTAGAGTAAAACAGGGGCTTGACTGGATCAAGTTTTTTCCAGGTTTTCTGGATTAGCACCCAGGTAGCAAAATAAACTTCCTCTGTCTGTTCCAGCTGAATGTCTCTCTGTCTTCGGAAAACGACTACAGACCCACCACTTTGACGACTAAAAATCAAACACCCAGTAAACTAATGGAATAAGAATTATACACTCACTAATGTCTCTTTATTTGGTGTCTAGGAACTCCAGTAGCTTATACAGAGACCTCATACAGAGGTGTTCAGCCCTTCTCATCAACATCAGTCCCTGACCTTACAAATACAAATGCTCTTTTGACCGAATGGGCACACATTTTCACAGACACACTCCAAAATCTTGTGGAACGCTCTCACAGAGGAGTGAAGGCTTTAAAAGGGATGTAGAAATTCCATATTAATGCTCATGGTTTTGGGGTGGGGTGTTTACCAATCTTATGGTCAGGTGTCCACACACTTTTGGCCACATTGTACATGCAAATGAGAAAATCAATGCACAGATCTACAGTTTTAGTACACATTTTTAACTATCTAGACCTGAGAGGTGAACCTGGTGCGTCTGTGAAAGACCTCAGTCATTTCGAGCTCTGCTAATGTCCTGTAGTAATGAGTATCTGGGACTCATTATAGAACAAGTCCAGTTGTAGAAACATATGATTCTCATTCTGTTCAGGTCCAATGTGCTGCTTCTTTAATAATGTACACGGCTGCAGTGCAAACAGTCCTAATGATATTTCAACACACTTTGTGTCATATTGTTTGCGAGTAGAAATTACATCTGTCGTACACAGTTCAGGCTAAAGAGTCGTCCAATCATATTGCAGACGTTTGTTCCTCGCCAATCTATATTTCTTGCATACGAGTGATGGAATTTTTTTTTCCCTTTTTCTCTTCTCAGAGACCATACAGGGCACAAAAATACAGACAAATAGTTATAAAACAAAATGACAACATACTATTAATTTACACAAATATTTGATCAGGTGATAAAAATAGGCACAAAACAAAGATGGGTGATCCAATTGCCCGATTGCATCATGTTTCTTCTCCACAAATGCTGACCCCGCTCTGATTGAGGAGAACAAAGCTAACCCACGCCCCCTCCGACACATGGGCAGCAGACGTATGCATCTTGTCACCCACACTTTGACGAGTGCATATGTGGATCAGCACTGTGTACGGAGAGACACCCTGATCAGCGCACTCTTTCCTGGTCTCTGTGCAGGCACCATCTCTAAATGTCATTGACAGGCTCAGCCAAAGCAAGGACTTAAACCCCATCAAACATCTGCATCCATGGAAAAAGATGTAATTTAAAAACATGTTTTCACTTTGTCATTATGGGTGAATTTGTTTAGATAGGTAGTAAAAAATTACATTCATTCCACACACCAGTGTGTGCAAAACTTCAAGGGATTTAAATACACATGTAAACTTAAGTTAGGCTGTTTTTGATGCTTGTAATGTGGAGAAATGTAATACAACATCGGGTTACAGTAAATATTGACTGTTAAAATAACTCTAATGTCCAAAAGTCAAGACCTTTTCCACACTCTTAATGTGCCGTGTGTAACACCTCATATTCAGATCGTACAGGCATTGTTTAGAGAAAGGCTGTTTCCTTTGATGAGGATGTGCCGTTTTTACAGGACGGAAAACAAAACATGGTTATTTGCTGTCTAGAAAAACATCCGGCAATGGAAATGTTGGCCTACCTGTTTGGGTGCATTATGTTGTTATTCAATGTGGTATTAACAGGAATTATATTTAAAAATGCTGCATTATGTGAGTCTCTTGTGTTCTGTGATTAAGGCACAAATCATAACATCTTTATTCAACAAATGAAAATAATTCTGGTAAAACGAATGCAGACCAATATTTCACCCTGAACATTTCATTCACAATATGTACCAACATTCTCACTATGGTGCTCGGTCCTCATCCTCATGTGCATCCATACAATAAGCATTTCCTGTTTTCTTACAACCGTTTTTGTTGTGTTATTAAGATTTATTAAGGCTCATGGTGCAACTTCCTTCCACCCCAGTTAAATGAATTTTCATTCAATTGTTTATAGAAAAAACCCAACAGGGTCCATGAATTCCCCGTTCTTATTGTTCTCTGTTGGCCATTTCCTTCGGGAAGTTCTCAGCCGTTTTTCCTTCTTCTCTTCTCACAGAACTTACAGAGCATGTACAAAAACACAGACAAATAATGTAGTTATTAAATGAAAATTAAAACCACAACATACTATTAACTTACACAATTACCATTAAATATTTGACCAGGTGCTAAAAAAGCTATCATTTTTAATGTGGCACTAGTAATTTGTTGGTACTTCTTAAAAGTAAATATGATTTTACAAATGTTGTAACTACCACATATGCCAAGAATTGCTGAATATTTTATTAACTTAAATTTTGTTAATAAAATCTCTGCTAAGATGGCAAAAACATTTAAAACTAAAATGAATTATATTTAGCTTTAATGTTTACTATCTCTGAATATGACATTTTGTCTAGACACAAGTTGGTATTTTAATATCGCCCACTCCTTGTTCATAAGATGAAGCATTCTCAAATATTATAGAGTATGTAGAGCCTTTTAATGTCATTTAATGTCACATCATATCAGCACTGATATGAAGCTTTATTTATGTCTTAATAGGGTGTTGTTTAAAGTTTAAAAAATAGTGTAGACCAGCACAAGTTGTTTCCATGTGTCAAATACTGATCTACTTTGGTTTAAGCTCAACATGAACAGCATGAATACACAAGTTCACAAGCTGTAGCAGCTGATTTTTGCTGGTCACCATCCAGTATTCGTTTAATAAAAACATTTTCACTTCAATTTTACTCTCACATTTTTGCACATAACATCTACCTACACAGTCTACTGTCTATTGTTTTATACTGTTCAGTGTCAAGTAATATCTGACGTCCTGCCAACTGTGTAAATACCGTCAGTTGTTTGTACTTTGCTCGAGGTTGTAATGTTTATTGCATGCAATGCATTGAAGTGTTCCTGATTCTAAAAACCAGCATTAGATTAGTACTTGTCTGCAAAAACCATTTCAGACCAGCAGTCATTTTATGCTGGTCTGTTTTAATAGTACATAATAGTTTAGAATTTGTAGCCATATTGCACAAAGGAACAAGAACGATAAACAGTGCAGTGAGATATATGGTGTTTGAGTGCTTTTCGGCATTGAGCTGGAATTTCTGGTGACTGTGGCTGGAAGAAGGACACTGAGCAAACTTCACTCCATCATGGACAATGAGAGCCACCCCCTGAACACAGTTATCATAGAACAGAGGAGTATGTTCAGTGACCGACTGCTGTCACTGAGCTGCTCCACGGACAGATTAAAAAGGTTCTTTGTCCCCAGAGCCATTAGGCTCTATAACTCCAGCAATCGTGGACAGCGGGCGATAGATAGCTAAGGACTGAGGGCCCTATACGCGTAGCCATGTATGTATGCGTATATATACATGTATATTCATACAAATGCGTTTGCATGTTGATATGTAAAATATATGAAGGCAGTGATAGCTCAGTGGTTAAGGTACTGGACTAGTAATCAAAAGGTTGCCGGTTCAAGCCTCACCACCACCAAGTTGCCACTGTTGGGCCCCTGAGCAAGGCCCTTAACCCTCAATTGCTCAAAATCGTGTTCATTCATAATTGTAAGTCGCTTTGGATAAAAGCGTCTGCTAAATGCTGAAAATGTAAATGTAAATGTATATGTAAAACTCAGGTTACTTTCAATCTTGGTTATTATGCTATTTCAAATTCATATGGTTAAATTGTTCAATAACAATGGATTAATAAAGTCAATAAAGTATTTATCTATGTCTATCGGTCTGTCTAGCTATCTGTCTGTCTATATATCTACTGTCTGTCTGTCTACCTATCTATGTATGTCTATCTATCTAGCTGTCTATTTATCTGTCTGTCTGCCTATCTATATACTGTATGTCTGTCTATCTACCTACATACCTATCTAGCTACCTGTCTATCTTCATGTCTGTCTATGTGTCTATCTACTGTCTTTGTCTGTCTATCTATCTATCTATCTATCTATCTATCTATCTATCTATCTATCTATCTATCTATCTATCTATCTATCTATCTATCTATCTATCTGTCTGTCTAGCCATCTGTCTAAGATGTCTAAAATTACATTAAAGAGTTTTATTCCTGATTTAAACTTATTTCGTTACACAAAAATGGTCTTTAAATGTAGTGAATTCACTTTAAAACGAAGATGTTTAATGATTTTATTGGCTAAAAACAATTTCTCGTTTAGCTTTTCCATCGTCCTCACAGATTTGCTAATTACTGGAAACCGTAGGATCGTGGGCGGGGAATGCAGCTTTCTAACGGCAAACTCTGCGTGCTAATTGGCTACACGGCGGCCGAGTCTATGCTCTCATTGGTGGACGTCGGCATCAATCATCAGGTCACTAAGAGCCTGGAGTTTGAAACTTTTGGTTAAAGGTGGAGTCATGTAACAGAAACTGCTGTAACTGATCTACAGCGGCGCAGAGACACAACTGCTTTATTATTTACTACCATAACTAACAGCTTCACGGCTTCAGCGGCGGATTTACTCCTTCATAAGCTTCTAACACGAGGTTTAAGTCTTCTACAGAAGAGTTATGATCGTGTAGAAGAGGTTTAACATGGATCTGACTGGCTGTGGCTGTTAGATGGAGGTTTGAGAGCAGGCTGCTGTACTGCAGTGGATCACGGATCTGACGCCCTGTATCCGCTTCAAATCACACAAGAGGTACTTTTATTTTCTTTTATTTTCTTTAAATATAGTATATACACACACATCTGCATAATGTCTGCTTTTATTATTAATATAACATTCTATCTTGTGCAGTTTACAGCAGCTCAGGTACCGAGTTTACACACTTGTAAGGTGATTGAACTGTATAACAGATTTAAATTGATTTAAATTTTTCATTTGATCAAAACGTGTTTATTTTTTAAGGTTCGGATGTTATAAGTAAGTTGAGTAAAAATATATACCCACAACAGCTTTATTATTAAATTTGGACGTGTAGAAAAGACCTAAATGAACCCATATTGTTTATGGTTACATTTGGGGACTTCTCTGTGCCCAGGTAAATAGGGTTAGTTTGACTGCACCCATTTGAAATGACATTGCTAACTTACAAGGGAAGCCCAGTATGTCAAAAGGTCTAAACTTTCCCGGCTGAAGAAAGTAGTCTGGAAGTTTACATGGCAGTTTTGAAACAGGGGCTTTTTGTGCGCTGATGTAAAACTTGATTGACTGTGGACAGCCTCACTGATGTACCAGCAGCTTCTAGTTCATTTTACCATCAAGACAAATTTGCTGTTAATGAAGGATGAATGTGTTGGGACATCATCGTGATTTAGTCTATATTAGTAATTTAAGATGCATTATTTGTTCTTGTTGGTCAGATGTATAGAACAAAATGTGTACTGGAAATATCAGTTGTATATATTATATAGTATATACACCGATCAGCCATAACATTAAAACCACCTCCTTGTTTCTACACTCACTGTCCATTTTATCAGCTCCACTTACCATATAGAAGCACTTTGTAGTTCTACAATTACTAACTGTAGTCCATCTGTTTCTCTGCATACTTTGTTACCCACTTTCATGCTGTTCTTCAATGGTCAGGACCCCCACAGGACCACCACAGAGCAGGTATTATTTAGGTGGTGGATCATTCTCAGCACTGCAGTGACACTGACATGGTGGTGGTGTGTTAGTGTGTGTAAACACCTCACTGTCACTGCTGGACTGAGAATAGTCCACCAACCAAAAACATCCAGCCGACAGCGCCCGTGGGCAGCGTCCTGTGACCACTGATGAAGGTCTAGAAGATGACCGACTCAAACAGCAGCAATAGATGAGCGATCGTCTCTGACTTTACATCTACAAGGTGGACCGACTAGGTAGGAGTGTCTAATAGAGTGGACAGTGAGTGGACACGGTGTCTGATCCACTCATACCAGCACAACACACACTAACACACCACCACCATGTCAGTGTCACTGCAGTGCTGAGAATGATCCACCACCTAAATAATACCTGCTCTGTGGTGGTCCTGTGGGGGTCCTGACCATTGAAGAACAGGGTGAAAGCAGGCTACTCTCTCTATTATAGGGATTTCTTGAATTTTCATCAACCGCTTTATCCTGGTCAGGGTTGCAGCAGGTCCGGTTTCATCAGGAAACACTAGGCGCAACAAAGGAAAACCCTGGATTGGGCAACAATCCATTGCAGGGCTTTGGGCACCCTTACCCTCAGACATAGCCAGTCATGTCTGCGTAGATGCCAGGCCAGCTGATAGTATGGCTAAGATTTAAACCTAGATCTCAGTGGAGGTGGGATAACATAATAGTGCCAATTTTTATATACGTTTAGTGTACATTTAAAATAGGGTTCAGGGTCAAATCTGGTCAAAGAAAAAAGTGATTTTAAAAGTTTTATTAAAGTTATTCAACATTAATTTGAGGTCTGATTGCTGATTACAACACAGCTATCAGATATAAATGAATACACAACCTTATTATTAAACTTATTAGTTATTAATTTGGTTAAAAGTGTGTGCCATAACACTGTAGAGATGCCCTGATCAGAGACCGAGCCCTGGCATCAGGCCGATATTTAATTAAACTGACTGGATTGGTGTGGAATCAGATTTTGCCAGTATGATTAACTGCTTTATATTAATGTCAATCGACACAAGTCACCCCATTAACACAGGACACGAATCCTATTATATTTACCATCAGCTTTTAAAATGTGGACTTGGTAACTGACCTGTCAATTAAACAAGGTGTGGGCACAGGAAGTACAGTGTGTTTGGCACGTTATCTCATATATTAGAGTCTGGCTGTAGGAAACTGCTGATCCAGATGCCTCCACACACACGTCAGAGGAGGTGTGTGTCAGTCTGAAGCCCTACTTGGCCAGGGTGGTCGTGGTGCACGTGGCACGGACAAGGGTCGACCTACAGGGCATATAGGGAATCCGTCTGACCAGTATTTTAGTGGTGGACAGGAGTTAGCTGTACACATACACATGTGTTGGGATCGTCAGTTTGACTGTTTTCGGTACACGGGTTGTGCCGCCCATAGCCCGTCGGCTTGAACGGCCTGAGGCTAATTGTGTTAGCTTAGTAAGCTAACACGGCAGCGATGTAATTGCCATGTATGTAGAGTGTCTAAATAATCTGCCTAATGAGCTCCACGTCTATTTAGATCCTCTCTACTGAGGCAGCTGATCAGGAATTTCAGACAGACCCGTAGTCCGATGACTCTGAAGGTGTCGATAGGATCCCGGGTAACTCATTTACCAGTAATGGTGACGTGAGCTGATTTACTGGCCCACAAAGTGCTCCCAGAGTTCACCTGTAACCCAGGAAACACTTCTGTATACGTGTGTGTTTATCACCGAGACCGTCTCACTAACAGTCGAATGTTTTTATAGTCGGCGGGACGTGACCTTCCAGCTTACGTCTGAGATCCTGGTTCTTAAACATTCCTGCAGAACACCAGTGCAGTGAGCATCAGCTGATACGGATTTAATCCCTACAGTGACCAAGCAACCGGGCCTTGGCGGCAACCAGACGTACTCGTTTCAATCAAGAAACCGACCAAACGTCAAAGAAATGTTCTGTGTCCATCGTGTCGGTCGACGTTAGCTGCAGTGGATTGGGTTGCAAAATACAGTCGACCCTTGACTTACAAATGTAATTGGTTCTGAAGGGCTGTTCTTAAGTCAAAATGTTCGTTAGTTAAACCTATTTTTCCCATAAGAAATAATGTAAACAGAATTAATCTGTGCCAGACCTCCCAAACCCCCCTTACCCCTAACCTAACCTCTCTAATGTCTTAAATGCTCTTTTTTGTTATAAATACACGTATATTCTCCCTTAAATCTTAAATTATAGAATAGACATTCCTGTAATAAACAATAATAAACAATAATACACAGTAGTACTGTACATAAACACACATCACATTTCAGTTCAGTACGTGTGCTGTATCATACACCATAATACATTTCCTTTTTATTTCAGTAGTGTTGTATTTTGTAGGTGTAATTGCACGAAAGAAAGAATACTTTACTGAGCCGAATTCCTTCTTCTCTCTCTCTCACTGTCCCCTCTGTCTGATACACAGTGACCCCTACTGGCAGGAGTAATTATACAACAACAGATGTAATAGATTTGTTCATTTTCTCGCCACTGCGCTTCCTCTGCACCTTCTTTGAGGCCATTTTAATATTGAATTTTACAAAGTATAAAGAAAACACCGAAAAAACACCGTCAGCTGTTCGAATGTTCATTCACTATATATATATATATATATATATATATATATATATATATATATATATATATATATATATATATATATATACAGTATATTTATAGAGAGACGGTTTAAGTGAACTTGTTCGTGACGTCATGCGTTTCGCGGATTTTGATTCGTAATCCAAAATTTGTTCGTATGTTAAGTTGAAAAAGATCGTTCCTAACCCAAAATGTTCGTATGGTAAACCGTTCCTAACCCAAGGGTCCACTGTACACCATATGGTCAAAAGTATTTGGACACCTGACCATGAGAATTTGTGTTTCAATTATTAGAGATTCATTCTGTCTAATATTAAAGTAAAAGCTTATTTGATGCGTTACTGTTGATGAAAAGTGAAACCGTCAATAGAAATCAATAATTCTAAATTAAACAGCACTAGCTCAAGCTACTTTTAAAGCTGTATACTGTGTCACCTAGACTATATCGTCAAAAGTATTTGGACACCTCACCCTCACCATGAGCTTGTCGGACGTCCCAATGTAAAAACAAACAGTATTGAACAATATAGAGCGACCGCTATGTGATTTATTCTGTTAGTTTATCGGGATTTTAACGTCATGTTTTACACTTTGGTTACACTCACGACAGGAACGGTAGTTACTCATTACACAAGGTTCATCAGTTCATAAGTTTAATATCGAACACAGTTGTGGACAATTTAGTATCTGCAGTTCACCTCGCTTGCACGCGGACACTGGGAGAACATGCAAACTCCACACAGAAAAGACCCGGACCGCACCACCTGGGGATTGAACCCAGGACCTTCTTGCTGTGAGGTAACAGTGCTACCCACTTAGCCACCGTGCCGTCTGATCTATTCAGTTAGAACAACTGACGCTCTTCTGAGAAGCTTCTCACAAGATGTGGGCAAGCTGTAGCCTAGTGGTTAAGGTACTGGACTAGTAGTCAGATGGTCGCTGGTTCTAGCCCCACCACTGCCAGGTTGCAGCTGTTGGGCCCTTGAGCAAGGCCCTTAACTTTCAATTGCTTAGACTGAATACTGTATCTGTAATATAACTGGACTAGTAATCAGATGGTCGCTGGTTCATGCCCCACCACCACCAATTTGCAACTGTTGGGTCTCTGAGCAAGGCCCTCGTGTAAGTCGCTTTGGATAAAAGCGTCTGCTAAATGCTGAAAAAGTAAATGGTACTTTAAAGTACGTCTGTGTATGGGAATTTGTGCCCATTCAGTCTAAACAGCTGTTGAGCAGGACTGAGGTCAGGAGCTTTTCTTCACGTCTTTATAGAGCTGGAACAGGTGCGGACCTTCCCTAAACTGTTGCAGCAAAGTTGGAATCACACCTGTTAGCAACTGTTGTGGCTGAAACATATGAATTCAGGAATTAGAAGGGCGTCCCAATAGTTTTGGTCATATAGTTCATGTCAAATCCATCAGCAGTCCACCAGTCTACACAGACATGATTGGCTGCGTCGGAGTGTGGGTGGATGGGCAAAAGTATTGGGACGCCCCTTCTAGATATTGAATCCGTTGGTTCAGCCACATCAATTGCTAACAGCTTAGGGAAGGTCCTTTCCTGTTCCAGTCTAACTTTGCATCGGTTTAAAGAACCTCCAGCGTCCTGCACAGGTCAGCCCGGCTCAACAGCTCTGGAATGACGTGGAATATCAGTGCCCAGCCACAATTTGGGCACAAATTCCCATACACAGACATACTTCAAAGTCTCCTGAGAAGCTTCTGCTGAAAAGAGCGGCTGTATTTAGCGGACGCTGTTATCCAAAGCGACTTACAGTACTGTGGCAGTATACTAAGCAATTGAGGATTAAGGGCCTTGCTCAAGGGCCCAACAGAAACAACCTGGCAGTAGTGGGGCTTGAACCAATGACCTTTGGATTACATTTACATTTTCAGCATTTAGCAGACGCTTTTATCCAAAGCGACTTACACAATGAGCAATTGAGGGTTAAGGGCCTTGCTCAGGGACCCAACAGCGGCAACTTGGTGGTGACGGGGCTTGAACCGGCAACCTTCTGTTTACTAGTCAAGTACCTTAACCACTGAGCTATCACTGGCCCCCAGATTACTAGTCCAGTACATTAACCACTAGGCTACAACAGCCCTATAAACAAATTTACATTTTACATTTTCGGCATTTAGCAGACGCCGTTATCCCAAGCAACTTACAGTACAGTTACAGTATACAGTTTGAGCAACTCAGGGTTAAGGGCCGTGCTCGGGGGCCCAACAGCAGCAACCTGGCAGTGGTGGTGCTTGAACCAGTGACCTTCTGTTTACTAGTCCAGTACCTTAACCACTAGGCTACGGCTTCTAGCTGACTAGATCACACAGAGGTTTTCGAAATGGGAAACCCGACAAGCTCATGGTCAGGTGTCCAGATACTTTTGGCCGTGTGTAGTGTGTGGGGTTTTGATTGTGTGGTCAGATGGATCATCTCCATCTGGCAGTCACAAAACAGCCATTCAGCGTGTTATTACAGAGCCCGGCGACCGCGAGAGAAAGCTCGGCCCGCAGCCAAATTAGGGCTGTAATCTCAGCCGAACGACTCTGAAGAGAGAATTTGCTTTTTTTTTGCAGAACACGAGCGAGTACACACACACACACACACACACACACACACACACACACACACACACACACACACAGCTACTTTTGTGCAACAGCGGAGTGCACAGGAAACGTTCCCGCCTGTGGTCTGCGCCGTAGCGTTCGGCCCGACAGTCGCCCTGTGTGCACGCCTCACGTGATCCCCAGCACGGGTCTGATTAGGACCGTGTGATTTCCAGCGGGAGGTCACCGTTAATTACCCACGGCTAATCACGCACCCCCCTGCCCGAGCGCCCGCGATTCGGGATGGTTCCTTATACGTTATTTACTCCCGGCTGGTTCTGTGGCGGCTCTGAATTATTCGGCGTGTCGCAGGATCCTGGAGATCCACGTGGAACTGATGAAAACGGGTAGCTGCCGGTGTCTGAGACCCTGTCCATACTAATACGGAGTGTTTTTATTGTTTACCTCTACCTTTTAAGATGCCATTAAGATAGCGGTGCTAGTAATCAGAAGGTTGCCGGTTTAATTTTACAGCTGGGCCCTTGAGCGCGGCCCTTAACCCTCAGTTGCTTGACTTGTATTCGGTCACTTTAAAATGCGTTGGATGAACACTGACCAGAATATAGTGGTGGTAAGCCATAGCTTAGTGGTTAAGGAACAGGACTAGTAATCAGAAGGTCGCTGGTTCAAGCCCTACCACTGCCAGGTTGCCACTGTTGGGCCCTTGAGCAAGGCCCTTAACCCTCAGTTGCTTGACTTGTATTTGGTCACAACTGTAAAATGCTTTGGATGAACACTGACCAGGACATAGTGGTGGTAAGCTGTAGCCTATTGGTTAAGGAACAGGACTGGTAATCAGCAGGTTGCTGGTTTCCCACCACCCAGGTTGCCACTGTTGGGCCCTTGAGCGCGGCCCTTTACCCTCAATTGCTCAGACTTTGTACTGTAACAGTAATGTAAGCTGCTACTATTATTTAAGCTCAATATCAGTGTAATGTGTAAATATTTGATTAACTGAATCAGAAGGTTGCCGGTTTAATTTTACAGCTGGGCCCTTGAGCAAGGCCCTTAACCCTCAATTGCTTGACTTGTATTCAGTCACTGGTATAAAATTTAGCCTAGTGGTTAAGGAACAGGACTAGTAATCAGGGGGTCGCTGGTTCAAGCCTCACTACCCAGGTTGCCATTGCTGGGCCCTTGAGCAAGGCCCTTAACCCTCAATTGCTCAGACTTTGTACTGTAACAGTAATGTAAGCTGCTATTTATTTATATAAATAATTATAAACTATTATTTAAGCTCAATATCGGTGTAATGTGTGATTACTTGACGTTACTCACAGTTATAAATGATCTCCAGATACCTTTAGGTGCTCCTCACCTCACCTCACATCAGATCATTCGCACCTCACACCCATGAAATCTCACATCAGACCAGATCTGCCGCGCGCGTGCTGCTCGTCTGCAGCTCACCACGTCTGGAATGGAGCCGGCAGGGCAGGAAGTGGGTGGAAGTGGGTTTCAGGTGCATCTAATTAGCCACGCCCTTCCTCACCTGAAACGATCAAGCTCCTCAGAACGAGCCGTGTGGACCTGAACGTTCCTCGAGAGCTCCTCAATCTGTGCGGTCTCCAAACAGCAGAACGGAGTCTGAACTAAACATGGAGAGTGTGATTTTATTTCTGCAGGAAGGTGAGCTGAGGTTCAAACACACGACTGGGTTCCTGTAGAGCTGCACAGTTTGTAATTGTTTGCTTTTGATTCTCTACGTTAGCCAAAGTTTTGCTCCTTGTTAGCTCAGATTCTTTAGATCTTAAGCTCCTTATCCATACTATATATTATTTTAAGTGCATTCAGTGGAGGTTTATCTCACTTTGTTGACTTTTACTATTCGAAAGATTTGATTTGATTTGATTATTATTGGTTGTTTATTGGGTACAATATTAAAGTAAAAGCTTTTTTGATGTAACTGTTGATGGAAAATTATACAGTCAATAATAACCAATAGATCTGAATAAAACAGCCTCTCATGGCAAAGTGTAAAGCTCCTTGTGTCTACACTCACTGTCCATTTTATCAGCTCCACTTACCATATACAAGCACTTTGTAGTTCTACAATTACTGACTGTAGTTCATCTGTTTCTCTGCATGCTTTGTTACCCCCTTTCACCCTGTTCTTCAATGGTCAGGACCCCCACAGAGCAGGTATTATTTAGGTGGTGGATGATTCTCAGCACTGCAGTGACACTGACATGGTGGTGGTGTGTTAGTGTGTGTTGTGCTGGTATGAGTGGATCAGACACAGCAGCGCTGCTGGAGTTTTTAAACACCTCACTGTCACTGCTGGACTGAGAATCGTCCACCAACCAAAAACATCCAGCCGACAGCGCCCCGTGGGCAGCATCCTGTGACCGCTGATGAAGGTCTAGAACGGGTATTCAACTAAAATTTAAAGAGGTCCAGTTAGAGAAAATTTCTTAAAGCAAAGGTCCGGAATGTTTAACTATATATATATAACTATATATTTAATGTTTAACTATATATATATATATATATATATATATATATATAAATATATATATATATATATATATATATATATACAGTGTATCACAAAAGTGAGTACACCCCTCACATTTCTGCAGATATTTAAGTATATCTTTTCATGGGACAACACTGACAAAATGACACTTTGACACAATGAAAAGTAGTCTGTGTGCAGCTTATATAACAGTGTAAATTTATTCTTCCCTCAAAAAAACTCAATATACAGCCATTAATGTCTAAACCACCGGCAACAAAAGTGAGTACACCCCTTAGTGAAAGTTCCTGAAGTGTCAATATTTTGTGTGGCCACCATTATTTCCCAGAACTGCCTTAACTCTCCTGGGCATGGAGTTTACCAGAGCTTCACAGGTTGCCACTGGAATGCTTTTCCACTCCTCCATGACGACATCACGGAGCTGGCGGATATTCGAGACTTTGCGCTCCTCCACCTTCCGCTTGAGGATGCCCCAAAGATGTTCTATTGGGTTTAGGTCTGGAGACATGCTTGGCCAGTCCATCACCTTTACCCTCAGCCTCTTCAATAAAGCAGTGGTCGTCTTAGAGGTGTGTTTGGGGTCATTATCATGCTGGAACACTGCCCTGCGACCCAGTTTCCGGAGGGAGGGGATCATGCTCTGCTTCAGTATTTCACAGTACATATTGGAGTTCATGTGTCTTTCAATGAAATGTAACTCCCCAACACCTGCTGCACTCATGCAGCCCCAGACCATGGCATTCCCACCACCATGCTTGACTGTAGGCATGACACACTTATCTTTGTACTCCTCACCTGATTGCCGCCACACATGCTTGAGACCATCTGAACAAAACAAATTAATCTTGGTCTCATCAGACCATAGGACATGGTTCCAGTAATCCATGTCCTTTGTTGACATGTCTTCAGCAAACTGTTTGCGGGCTTTCTTGTGTAGAGACTTCAGAAGAGGCTTCCTTCTGGGGTGACAGCCA
This sequence comes from Trichomycterus rosablanca, assembly GCF_030014385.1. Lineage (NCBI taxonomy): Eukaryota > Metazoa > Chordata > Actinopteri > Siluriformes > Trichomycteridae > Trichomycterus > Trichomycterus rosablanca. Next base: position 1,800,241 of record NC_086004.1, read on the forward strand.
TGCAGACCAATTTGATGTAGTGTGCGGCGTATGGTCTGAGCACTGACAGGCTGACCCCCCACCTTTTCAATCTCTGCAGCAATGCTGACAGCACTCCTGCGCCTATCTTTCAAAGACAGCAGTTGGATGTGACGCTGAGCACGTGCACTCAGCTTCTTTGGACGACCAACTCGAGGTCTGTTCTGAGTGGACCCTGCTCTTTTAAAACGCTGGATAATCTTGGCCACTGTGCTGCAGCCCAGTTTCAGGGTGTTGGCAATCTTCTTGTAGCCTTGGCCATCTTCATGTAGCGCAACAATTCGTCTTTTAGGATCCTCAGAGAGTTCTTTGCCATGAGGTGCCATGTTGGAACTTTCATGACCAGTATGAGAGAGTGTGAGAGCTGTACTACTAAATTGAACACACCTGCTCCCTATGCACACCTGAGACCTAGTAACACTAACAAATCACATGACATTTTGGAGGGAAAATGACAAGCAGTGCTCAATTTGGACATTTAGGGGTGTAGTCTCTTAGGGGTGTACTCACTTTTGTTGCCGGTGGTTTAGACATTAATGGCTGTATATTGAGTTATTTTGAGGGAAGAATAAATTTACACTGTTATATAAGCTGCACACAGACTACTTTTCATTGTGTCAAAGTGTCATTTTGTCAGTGTTGTCCCATGAAAAGATATACTTAAATATCTGCAGAAATGTGAGGGGTGTACTCACTTTTGTGATACACTGTATATATATATACACACACACGTGTATATATATATATATATATATATATATAACATATATATTGATATATATATAACATATATATTGATATATATTATATATAAATAGCCTAGTAGTTGTATCAACATCTGCATGTAATCAATAACTGACTGTCAAATCAGATGTCTGTTTGTTTATTAGGATTTTAACGTCGTGTTTTACACTTTGGTTACATCATGACAGGAACGGTAGTTACTCATCACACAAGACTCATCAGGTCACAAGTTCATATCGAATACAGTCATGGACAATTTAGTGTCTCCAGTTCACCTCACTTGCACGTCTTTGGACTGTGGGAGGAAACCGGAGCACCTGGAATAAACCCATGCGAACACGGGGAGAACATGCAAACTCCACACAGAGAGGACCCGGGCCGCCCCACCTTATCAAACCTTTCTCTTATCAAATTAAGAGAAAATAAAAATAAATTGTGCTCCAGTGGGAAGTAAGAACAGAAATGAGTCTCTCCATCACGGATTAAATGCTGTATTTTTGCTGTACACGTTTCTTTTTTGGAGAGCGCTATTTGTCTCCTGTCTCACTCGTCTTTTTCTCAACTTTCTCCTGCACAGTCGTCTGTATCTCTCCCTTCGTTTGTTCTACGTTCGCTATCTTTTTTTCTTTCCACCGTCTTTCCACATGTAACTCGCCTCTAACTCTCTCTCATCTGTCTGCACTGTAGAGTCGCAGTGTTTACCGGCTGGAATGCACAGACTTGATTGGCTGAGTGGTGTCACGTGATTGGTCTGTGCGTTTCCTCATCCGCTAAACCGCTACCGTAAAGACTACAAAAGCTGCGCCGGTTAAAATAGAAGTGCTCTGTCAGGTTTCAAATAATAACTTTCTGTTTTGGCTGTAGGTCCGGGTCCGTATGGGACAGCTTCTGGGTCCGGATCCGGACCGCGGTCCGCCTGTTAGTGACCTCTGGTCTAGAAGATGACCGACTCAAACAGCAGCAATAGATGAGCGATCGTCTCTGACTTTACATCTACAAGGTGGACCAACTAGGTAGGAGTGTCTAATAGAGTGGACAGTGAGTGGACACGGTATTTAAAAACTCCAGCAGCGCTGCTGTGTCTGATCCACTCATACCAGCACAACACACACTAACACACCACCACCATGTCGGTGTCACTGCAGTGCTGAGAATGATCCACCACCTAAATAATACCTGCTCTGTGGTGGTCCTGTGGGCGTCCTGACCATTGTAGACCGGGGTGAAAGCAGGCTGAAAAGGCATGCAGAGAAACCGATGGACTACAGTTAGTAATTGTAGAACTACAAAGTGCTTCTATATGGTAAGTGGAGCTGATAACATGGACAGTGAGTGTAGAAACAAGGAGGTGGTTTTAATGTTATGGCTGATCGGTGTATGCGGTCAAAGGTGTTTGGACGCCTGACCATGAGCTTGCTGAACATCCAATTTCAAAAACAGAAAAGGACCTTCCCTAAACTGTTGCTGTACAGTATCATTCATTTATTACACCGGTAAGCAGTTTAGAACACAGGTTGTTTGGAAGCTGGGGTATTTCGTGCCTGGAGCAGACATGGCTAAGGGCCTTGCTCAAGGGCCCAACAATGGAGGCATGACAAAAGTGGGATTTGAACTCGCAACCTTTCGATTGATAGCCCAAAGCTCTACCTACTAGGCTAAATACGTTTGTCCATGTAGTCTGTGTTCCAGAAGCTTGTTATAAAGAAGTGCACGTTCCAGTCATTGTCACAGAAACGGGACTGTTGTGGCGGAAACATTCCAATCCCAGCGTCACCCTCGTGTCCTTTATTATAAGTGTGTGTAAACTTCTGCCTCTGTTGGACGTGTCTGTGTGTAGAAGTCGTAGCAGAAGTGCTTCTCCTCCACCGCCCGTGTTTAATAGGTTCATTTGTGGTGTGAAATTGCTTCTTCGTGCCGTTTTATCAGAACACTCGTTACGTGGGGATTTTCGGCTCGGTGCCGTCGTCCCGGCCGTTATTCCCCCGGCGCTACTTACGTTTATGGAGGTTTTTCTTCACGCTCATGTAAAATCCCACCACAAATTACAGAGCTCCTGACGGCTGCCCGCTGCCCGGTCGTTCCCTGGACCGGCTTCAAAACCATCTTCTGCTACCACAGTTGGCAGCATGAATCCTTCAGCAAGTGTGTTTCTGGCTGAGTTTCACCTCCGCGTTCCAGTCTGGCTAAAGATCTTCTGGAGACTCAGTTTTCTGTCTCTGGGTTCATTTAGAGCTCTGGACAGTGCTGGGATCTCATTCGTTTCCTGGCTGATGTTAGTAAAAGGTAATGTAGATGTGTGCAGTGGAACATAAAACCGAGCACAGGGAAAGGGCCTTCCCTAAACTAATGCTGCAAAGTTGGAGGCACAGAATCAGTTTCCTTTATTTTGTATAATTGATTTATTACACCTGTTGGCAACTATTGTGGTTGAAACCCAAACAGAAAAATCTTTGTTCATACACCGATCAGCCATAACATTAAAACCACCTCCTTGTTTCTACACTCACTGTCCATTTTATCAGCTCCACTTACCATATAGAAGCACTTTGTAGTTCTACAATTACTGACTGTAGTCCATCTGTTTCTCTACATGCTTTGTTACCCACTTTTATGCCACCACAGAGCAGGTATTATTTGGGTGCTGGATCGTTCTCAGCACTGCAGTGACACTGACATGGTGGTGGTGTGTTCGTGTGTGTTGTGCTGGTATGAGTGGATAAGACACAGCAGCGCTGCTGGAGTTTTTAAACACCTCACTGTCACTGCTGGACTGAGAATCGTCCACCAACCAAAAACATCCAGCCAACAGCGCCCCGTGGGCAGCGTCCTGTGACCGCTGATGAAAATTAGAGATCGTCTCTGACTTTACATCTACAAGGTGGACCAACTAGGTAGGAGCGTCTAATACCGTGTCCACTCACTGTCCACTCTATTAACCATGTCAGTGTCACTGCAGTGCTGAGAATGATCCACCACCTAAATAATACCTGCTCTGTGGGGGTCCTGACCACTGAAGAACAGCATGAAAGGAGGTAACAAAGCATGTAGAGAAACAGATGGACTACAGTTAGTAATTGTAGAACTTCAAAGTGCGTCTTTATGGTAAGTGGAGCTGATAAAATGGACAGTGAGTGAATAAACAAGGAGGTGGTTTTAATGTTATGGCTGATCATTGTATAGTGTGTAAGTTGGATATGTTGAGGCTCCTTGGTGGCAAAATCTAAATAAAGCACAATCCCAGTCCTCCTCATGGTGAGGAACGAACGCCCACCCAGACTGACGGCGACTGTTTTACGAGGCGGTGACACTGGTGTCATTTCATTTCGTGAGGACCGGGATTGATATTGATTAGCTCTGCACTCGTGACATCCTGCCAGACAGAAAGCACGCCGGTGCAGATTCCATCTCGCCCTCGTAGATCTCCCGAACGTCTCCGCGCCGCAAAGCCGAGAGGCTCTGACGTCCCGGCGTTCTTTCATCAGGGCTGGATTCTGTCTGGTTAGCTCGGGGCTACGCGGCGTGTGAAGCTGAAGTCCTGACGGTCACGTGAGCCGTCACGAGCCCGAGCTCTAACTGCAGGCTGTAAAACCTCTTTCTTCTCAACAACGTCTATTGTGAGGTCTTGTTTACATTGAGGGCGAGGGCGCGAGCGTCCCGTGTTGCATTACGAGATGCCGCCGTGACGCTATGCGGCCGAATGTATCCGGACAAACCCGTGGCCGCTGGGTGGAAGCAGTTTGGAAAACGTTCTGTCCTGTTCCAGCGAGGTCCTCAGATGTGGTTTGATAGGTTTGTTGTGGAGTAACCATGAGGTACGACCTGCACAGGTCAGAAAACTGACCTCGACCTCACAGAACGATGCTGGGGTGTGAGCTCTGACCTCACAATCCTCAAAGCCAGAAAAGCTTTTTTAGAAAATTGACCATGGTTAGGAATGGGATGTCCACCAAGCTCATGGTCAGCTGTCCACATACTATTGACAAGTCAGCCAAACGGTAGTGCCGGGGACGTCTTTGTTCTGGTTCCCAAATTTCTACCCCAATCTTCAGATCATTGGTGTGCATGGGAACCCCCTCGGTGATGTCCACCCTGAGCTGGAACTCTGTGGGAACGTCTTCAGGATGTACCGATGGTTTTTACTGTCGACTGGACGTTCAGAGTAAACATCTGCTCCACCGATTCAGATGACTGTTGTTTGGGGAGAACTCAGATCCCTGATCCGCCTCCCGCCCTCACTTCCTGTGTTTACTGGTTACTCTTACTGTTCCAGTTTCACGTGATGTTCTGCCTGGTGAAGAACGCTGGTTTGCTAAATCCTGTGATGTTTGGGCGGCTTACAGTTGCTAGTGCTGTTAAGCTACTCAATCAGGTTAAGGTACTGGACTAGTAATCAGAAGGTTGCCGGTTCAAGCCTCACCTCTGCCAGGTTGCCACTGTTGGGCCCTTGAGCAAGGCCCGTAACTATCAATTGCTTAAATTGTATACTGTCACAAAACTGTAAGTCGCTTTGGATAAAAGTGTCTGCTAAATGCCGAAAATGTAAAAATGTAAATCTGTCAGTGTGTCAGTATGAAGCCTGTCGGTCAGTCGGTGTGTCAGTATGAAGCCTGTCGGTCAGTCGGTGTGTCAGTATGAAGCCTGTCGGTCAGTCAGTGTGTCGGTATGAAGCCTGTCGGTCAGTCAGTGTGTCGGTATGAAGCCTGTCGGTCAGTCAGTGTGTCAGTATGAAGCCTGTCGGTCAGTCGGTGTGTCAGTATGAAGCCTGTCGGTCAGTCGGTGTGTCAGTATGAAGCCTGTCGGTCAGTCGGTGTGTCAGTATGAAGCCTGTCGGTCAGTCGGTGTGTCAGTATGAAGCCTGTCGGTCAGTCGGTGTGTCAGTATGAAGCCTGTCGGTCAGTCGGTGTGTCAGTATGAAGCCTGTCGGTCAGTCAGTGTGTCAGTATGAAGCCTGTCGGTCAGTCGGTGTGTCAGTATGAAGCCTGTCGGTCAGTCAGTGTGTCAGTATGAAGCCTGTCGGTCAGTCAGTGTGTCGGTATGAAGCCTGTCGGTCAGTCAGTGTGTCAGTATGAAGCCTGTCGGTCAGTCGGTGTGTCAGTATGAAGCCTGTCGGTCAGTCGGTGTGTCAGTATGAAGCCTGTCGGTCAGTCGGTGTGTCAGTATGAAGCCTGTCGGTCAGTCAGTGTGTCGGTATGAAGCCTGTCGGTCAGTCAGTGTGTCAGTATAAAGTTGGTAGATCAGTGTGTCACTATGCAGCATGTCGCTCGGTCTGTATAAAGCCTGTCGGTCGGTCAGTGTGTCAGTATGAAGTCGGTTGGTCAGTCGGTGTGTCAGTAAGAAGCCTGACGGACAGTCAGTGTGTCAGTATAAAGTTGGGGTCAATCTGTGTGTCACTATGCAGCATGTCGCTCGGTCAGTGTGTCAGTATGAATCCTGACGGTCGGTCAGTGTGTCAGTTTGAAGACGTCTGTGTGTCGGTATGAAGCCTTTCGGTCAGTCGGTGTGTCAGTATGAAGCCTTTCGGTCAGTCGGTGTGTCCGTATGAAGCCTGTTGGTGTGTCAGTATGAAGCCTTTCGGTCAGTCGGTGTGTCAGTATGAAGCCTTTCGGTCAGTCGGTGTGTCAGTATGAAGCCTGTTGGTGTGTCAGTATGAAGCTGGTCGGTCAGTCGGTGTGGCAGTATCAGGCCGGACGGTCAGTCAGTGAAGCTGGTCAGTCAGTCTGTGTGTCAGTATGAAGTCAGTCTGTGGCAGTATTAAGCCAGTCGGTCAGTCAATAAAGCTGGTCAGTCCGTTGGTGTGTCGGTATGAAGCCGGTCGATGTATCAGTCGTTTTTAAACAGATGACTGACAGTCAGCAGAAAACCATTAATTTTTTCGTGATGGTGCAGCTTTAGGTTTTAGTAACGAGGTACTATAACCTACAACCGTAACATAACGAGGTCAGCGGAGTCCGACCTTCACGTTGGAGCATCAGGTGAAACACACCGGACAGTGGGCGTGTCCACGTTTCAGCTAACACGTGATTCACCTGCGCGCCCATTGTTTATTCGGCTGATTGTGTGTGCGCGCGGTAAAGACAGGTGTGTGTGGTACAGTGGGAGTTATGGTTTGTTTGATGTTGCTATGGCAACTTCTGAGTATTCTGAGTAGTGTGGTGAAGGAGGTGCGTGTGTGTGTGTGTGTGTGTGTGTGTGTGCACGGGCGCTCAGGTTTTTCCCACATTTATCAAGTGAACCTGAATATACAGTACGTGTCCAAAAGTATGTGGACATCTGACCCCTGCAACAGTCTCTACTTCTTTGGGAAGGCTTTCCACAAGAATGTGGAGTATGCCTGTGGGAATTTGTACCTATTTTGTAAAAGAAAATGGCACCGATGTTGAATAAGAAGGCCTGACTCACGGGTGACTTTCCGAAACATCCCAATGGTGTTCACTCTGAACCAGGTCTTGCTGACCTGGAGGTTCAGGGGTGCAGTCAAGGCTGAAACAAGAATGGGCCTTCCCCAAACTGTTAGCTCAAGGTTGGAAGCATATTTTATTTGTTTATAAATGTGAGTGTGTGGGTGTGAAGCGCCTGGATTCAGTCATTCGAAGGGATTTCCACACACACACACACACACTTTTCCCGACAGTGCCGCTTATCAAGATCTTCCATGTAAATATCACAAACTCCAAAGCAGCTCAGAGAGGGACTGTAGCGCCGAAATCTGACTCGCCCCTCGATATTCGACACCCTCGGCCGCGCAGGCGTCCTGACGAGCACCACGGCGGTGTCGAATTACAGTCAGTCTCAGTGTTTTATACATAATGAGCAGGGAAACGAGAATCTATTACAATAATTTCAACTGTAACTGAAGGGAGGACGGCGCATTTAAATCATCAACAGGGAAACTTATGTACATTCGGTCATGTCTTTGATGTCTGACCATATAAAAGTCCAGAGGACCTGAGGGGTGATTTTAGTGATACAGGTGGGTGGGACATTATGGTCGGTCGGTCGGTGTGTCGGTATGAAGACGGTCGGTCAGTCGGTGTGTCTGTATGAAGACGGTCGGTCAGTCGGTGTGTCTGTATGAAGACGGTCGGTCAGTCGGTGTGTCTGTATGAAGACGGTCGGTCAGTCGGTGTGTCTGTATGAAGACGGTCGGTCAGTCGGTGTGTCTGTATGAAGACGGTCGGTCAGTCGGTGTGTCTGTATGAAGACGGTCGGTCAGTCGGTGTGTCAGTATGAAGACGGTCGGTCAGTCGGTGTGTCTGTATGAAGACGGTCGGTCAGTCGGTGTGTCAGTATGAAGACGGTCGGTCAGTCGGTGTGTGTATGAAGACGGTCGGTGTGTCTGTATGAAGACGGTCGGTCAGTCGGTGTGTCAGTATGAAGACGGTCGGTCAGTCGGTGTGTCAGTATGAAGACGGTCGGTCAGTCTGTGTTTCAGTATGAAGATGGTCAGTCGGTCGGTATGTCTGTACGAAGCTGGCTGGTCGGTCAGTCGGTGTGTCTGTATAAAGACGGTTGGTCAGTCGGTGTGTCTGTATGAAGATGGTCAGTCGGTTGGTGTGTCTGTATGAAGCTGGTTGGTCGGTCGGTGTGTCAGTATGAAGCTGGTCAGTCTGTGTTTCAGTATGATGATGGTCAGTCAGTCGGTGTGTCTGTATGAAGCTGGTCAGTCTGTGTGTCAGTATGAAGCCGGTCAGTCGGTTGCTGTGTCTATATGAAGCCGGTCGGTCGGTCGGTGTGTCAGTATGAAGCCGGTCGGTCTGTCGGTGTGTCAGTATGAAGCCGGTCGGTCGGTCGGTGTGTTAGTATGAAGTCGGTCGGTTGGTCAGTGTGTCAGTATGATGCTGGTCAGTCAGTCGGTGTGTCTGTATGAGGTCGGTCTGTGTGTCAGTATGAAGCTGGTCAGTTGGTCGGTGTGTCAGTATGAAGTCGGTCATTGGACTTGAGACAGACCCAGTGTGTGAGTGTGTGAGTGTGTGAGTGTGTGAGTGTGTGTGTGTGTGTGTGTGTGTGTGTGTGTGTGTGTGTGTGTGTGTGTGAGTGTGTGTGAGTGTGAGGACATCTTGCCTTGTTTTGTCCTGACCATGAAGTGTACCTTGTGGACACTTGTAGACCCACAAAAAATTTCCAATTAATTTGGATAGAGACAGGTCGACCTTTAAAACCCTAATAAATAAATAAGAACATAAATCCTAATTCTCTCTCTCCTCCCCTCGTGATTTGTTTGCAGAGAACATGGACTCGTTCAGCACCAAGAACCTGGCCCTGCAGGCGCAGAAGAAGCTCATGAGCAAGATGGCGACCAAGTCTGTGGCCAGCCTGTTCATCGACGACACGAGCAGCGAGGTGCTGGACGAGCTGTACCGCGTCACCAAGGAGTACACGCGCAACCGCAAGGAGGCCCAGAAGATCATCAAGAACCTCATCAAGATGGTGGTCAAGCTGGGCGTGCTCTACCGCAACGGGCAGTTCAGCGCCGACGAGCTGCTGATCATCGAGCGCTTCCGCAAGAAGGTCCACACGCTGGCCATGACGGCCGTCAGCTTCCACCAGATCGACTTCACCTTCGACCGGCGCGTCATGAGCGGCCTGCTGAACGACTGCCGCGAGCTGCTGCACCAGGCCATCCAGCGGCACCTGACGGCCAAGTCGCACGCCCGCGTCAACCACGTCTTCAACCACTTCTCCGACTGCGACTTCCTGGCCGAGCTGTACGGCCCGTCCGAGGCGTACCGCGCCCACCTCCAGAGGATCTGCGACGGCGTGAACAAGATGCTGGACGAGGGCGACCTTTGACACCCCCTGTTCCCCTAAATATTGACCTGAGGCGCTTATACGGTGGTGTTTATTTTATATGTGGACTTTTTTTTGGCCTTGTGTCTGTGTTCTTGTTCGGCCGTGTCCACCTTAGAGTCCACTAAGAACTCGTGGGGCTTCTACGGGGTGGGCCGGGCCGGACAGCTGTGGACTTTCCAGTTACGAGGGGCACCACCCTTGTTTTTAAGTAACAAAATCGAGCATTTCAAGCCCTCTGATCATCTCCGACCGGGGATTGAGATTTGTAATCCACCGTGGTTTGTTTTGACTCTGGAAACACGATTCCAGCTTTAATCCCGACCCTCAGAGCTCGTACACGATCGCTCACGATCCCTCGGCGCAAACATTCCAGCCTGTTAAAGCTTCAATACCCGCGTGAGTCACGCGAGGGCGAGGAAGGAGGACCGAACGGAGCCGCACGTGTACAAGAAACCGGTTTGTGAAGTCCGGAACGGTCGCTAGTCCTCGGTTTTATAGGTTTGCGCTGTATTCGATGCAGTTCCTGGCAGGAATGAAGAAAATATGAACATTATTCATGTTTTATATTTGTAATCACTGAGCCTTTATTGGGGTTTTTTTTGTTTGTTTTTTTGTATGTAATACGTCCTCCTCGAGCGCTTCCCTGACCCGATAACTGATTTGTGTCTGTTATGCTGCCCAGTGCTTCTATTTCGGTTTCATTCAGTCCTACTGTACGTGAAGCAGCTACCAAAGATCTCGGGCAGATCAGATCTCGCTCTATTTTTAATGCAGGGAGATAAAACGGTGTAAAACGGCGACGTTGCTGATCTGGAGGATCAGACTGAGCACTCGGTATCTACTCTAATGTAAGAATTTGATTCCAAACTTTATAAACTGTGTACTGTGGATATTTTATTGATTCTACGTCCACGTTGCTCTTCTACTCTGAATATGAAACACTTCCTACACATTTATAAACATCCACATTCACACAAAGTTCCTTTTTGTTTCCCGTTCACTAATTTTAACCCAGAAGTGTAGCGATATTGTATAATTATATAATTTATATTGTATTAAAGTGCCCAACCAAGCCAGAAGCACCACTGAGAAGCTTGTGCACAAACCTTCCTAAAGAGCGCCCCCTTAGGCTGGATTCTACCTACTCGCTGCTTTAAGCGCTACCGTTCACCCTGTACTTGTGGATTTGGTCGTCTTCTGCTTCGAAAGCAGCCACATCACATCTGGGGTCCTGATTTTACATCACAGTCTGTGTTTTACTTACAAACCCGGGGATGGCTTGGTGGGGTAGCACTGTCACCGGGTCCTTTCTGTGTGGAGTTTGCACGTTCTCCCGATGTCCCTGTGGATTGAGTTTCCTCCGGGAGCTCCGGTTTTCCTCCCACAGTCCAAAAACATGCACATTATGACCGGTCGTGTCATAAATGGAACAAAAGTGTAAAACGTGACGTTAAAATGCTAATAAACAAACAAACGAATTTACGAACAGGGAGGGCGAAGGTAACCAAGCCCGAAATCCATCCGTTCATTTAAGAATCAGACGAGCCTCCGAGTTTTGTCAACACGTCAGACTTTAGTGAATCTAAAATTTGGCTTAACGTGGCGGTAACGAAGCCCCGTTACAAACATAAACACCCTAAGATAAACATTATAAAGTGTGAAAGTCAGAAGCTTGCATCTCGCTTTCCAGATGACGTTATTGCAGTCGCACCTTCTAATTGAGAACTCTTGTTGAGAGAGGTGCAGAGGTTAATATAATTCCTCCTCCTTGCACATTGGGAGTTGGGGGCTGATTGGTGCTGCTCTTTGGGTGGGTGGGATGGCGTTTTCGTCCTCCTCGACCATTAGGCAGTGCCAGTCATCCTCAGGCATCTAAAAGCCCGTGCCATCAGAAACGGGCTGGACGCTGCTCTTCCTGGTGTGATGATTTTCTTAACAACATTGCCTGGCCTACAGCTTGTCTTGGAGGAAGCACGTGCTAGCCAAATCTCCCGGATCCTTCTGTTAGCAGGGGGGCAGACCCAAAAAGCGGGTCTATGTAAAGCGTTTAAATAAGGGAGAGAATGATTAAAGGTTTATACACTATATGGACAAAAGTATTGGGACACCCTTTCTAATTTTTTCAATTCATGTGTTTATATGATTGCAATTTTGCAGCAACAGTTTAGGGAAGGCTCTTTCCCGTGCCCCTGTGCTCTATAAAACAAGAAAAGCTCAATCTAAAGAAACGCCAGCGTCCTGCACAGGCTCAACAGCTCTGAGATGAACCGGAACATCAACTGACATCAGTGCCCAGACATACATATGCTGTCGTCTTTTCGCTGAATGGGCACAAATTCCCACACAAGTTTCAAAGTCTCATTAGAAGCCTCTTCAGAAGAGCGGTGGTGGTTCTAGCTGAAAAGGTCACACAGAGGTCGGGCGTCCGAATACTTTTGACCCTATAGCGTGTGCTCGATTTTTGACCGTTTTTATTAAAATAAATGGACGCTGAGATTTTCTCAGGTTAAAACCCGCCGACGCTCAGAGCTCTGATTCAAACGCACCCGAAGACCTCAGCCGATGGGAGGACCGTCGGTCAGCATCCCGATTCGACTCTTTTTTTGTGTGTGTGTTGTCCAGTGTGCCTTCACTTCACATCTGTTGTATATAAATACAGTCTATATAAAGGAAACCTTGTTTTTAATCCAACCCTCGTGGACGTCTTTTATTTTTTCCTCTTAAAGAGTCTTAATGAGGTTTAAATAGGGTTTTTAGGCCTGGATTAATCCGTTAATCCCTGAACTGTGTTGTAATTTACTCCGTCAAATTGGGTCAGTTTGCATCGTAAAGTTCCTCATACGGTCACAAACTAGAGAGAGATGTGATCTGATTACCTGCTTATGTTTGGGTCCCTGCTTCTGTTTAATTGAATTTAGCTGCCGTTCAAACTCTAGGAAAAAAAATGGTGTGCTAGCAGAATATCCCGTTGTGCCGCCTTGGCGCTTTAGCGGGCGTGTTCTTTTGGAAGGGAGCTGACCGTGGAGCCGCCAGGAAGGCCAGAGAGGAGGTTTATGGATGCAGGGCAACTGAAAGACGATCGTTTATGATCTTATTTAAGATTTTTATGCGTGTACACAATACAGTGTCCTGTAGCTGCCTATCAGTGTTGCGATTGTCGGGTGCCCAGGTGGCGCAGCAGGATATTCTGCCATCTAGCGGGCACAATTGGCAGTGCCTGCAGCAGACAGTAATTGGCCACCGTGTCTGCTGAGTGGGAAAATGACTGGACTAAGTGGGTGGGGTCTTCAAACTTAGACGACGATCTGATCCAGAATCCTGGTCATTTTGGCAGTGGTAGCTTAGCAGTTAAAGTACAGGACTAGTAACTGGAGGGCCACTGGTTTAAGCCCCACATCTGCCAGGTTGCCACTGTTGGGCCCTTGCACAAGGCCCTTAACCCTCAATTGCTTGGAATATATACGGTCACAATTGTAAGTCACTTTGGATAAAAGCGTCTGCTAAATGCTAAACATGTAAATGTGATCTTCCTCAGTCAAGGATGTGCCATGTTCGAGAATCCATCGACAGACCGACCCGGATTCTATAGCGGAAGGTTATGAAACTACCTGCATTTTCAGTCGTTTATTATTATTCCCAGCATGGTGCTGAGATCGCCGGGGTACCATCCTCGCCTCTCCTCTCCTCTCCTCTCCTCTCCTCGCCTCGCCTCTCCTCGTCTCTCCGTCCTGTATGCAGATGCCTCTCGCCTCAGGCAGCCGTTACCCGAGACGCGCCGGTAACCCGAGACTCCGCGTCCTATTACGGGGCGGATTCCTTTTGTTTTCCTTTCCTTTGAGGAGCGTCCTGCCAGGACGACCATGACTGACAGGTTTGTTTTGGGTTCAAAGCGGTGAGGTTGAAAAAAAATATGCGAAAAAGTGATGAGAATGTGTTAAATTTCCATACGTGAGTTTAAAAGTCATGCGGAGGAAGGTGAAGGGGAAGACATCGTGACTGGGGATGAATTTTAAGTTTCTTCGCGTCCGTCTCTTCTCCGAGAAGTGATATTTATAACGTCCTGGTTCCATTTTTTTTTTTAATCTGTAGGTTTTGTCTGATCCTAGCACTCGATTTACACTTCTGAGGTTCTCCTGATAGTCTCATCCTGGTAGTTTCCAAAAGTTGGTAAAAAATGAAGCCACTTTTACTGTGAGAACACAGCCTAATTCCAAAGTTTGGACATCCCTGGTTAACCCTTTAATGGTCTCGATTCCCAGGTGGGGCGGTCCGGGTCCTTTCTGTGTGGAGTTTGCATGTACTCCCCGTGTCTGTGTGGGTTTCCTCCGGGTGCTCCGGTTTCCTCCTACAGTCCAAAGACGTGCAAATGAGGTGAACTGGAGATACAAAATTGTCCATGACTGTGTTCGATATAAAAAAGCCGAGCGCTGAGCAAATCGGCTATTTGTACCGAGGGTCGCGGTGAGAGTGAAGCGCAAACCACTTCTCACGTCAATGAACTAAAGAAAACAACAACTCAGACAAACACGTCTACGTCTTCTTATCACCGACAGCTGATCCATGCTTTTTACATAAAAACCAACATCTGTAACAACAGCACAGATGCTCGCAGGTGATCTACATGCTTTGCCATCATGTTACTACTCTTGATGATGCATTTTTGGTTCCCAAAAACTGGTGGAAACGCGGGTTGCTTCTCTACAACACACCAAGTTTTGAAAAATATCTGAACAGAACCGGTTCAAGAACCAGAATTCTTTTGGTGGAAAAGTGCTATTTGGGATTGAGTTTGAGACCTCTGGCATAATCAGTTCAGTTTGGTCTTGACTCTGGTTTAACAATTTCCTCAAACTTCTGTTTCTTCATGACAGATCTGACAGTGGAAACCCTGAGTTAAGCTGTGAGCCTCTTATGTCTCTGTAGCTGTTTCCTGCTTTGTAACCGTCAATAAGCTTCACTTGAAGATCGTTATTCAGCTGCTTGGAGAAGCTTGAGGTCTGAACATTGATCAAACTCTGAAACTGTCTTTGGTTTAGACAAATCACACGTATCGATCGGCCTAACGAGTCCGTTAATGAATTAATCAGGTTCTCTAGAGACTACAGCTGGAAGGGCGTCCAAACCCAAAGAACCAGACTGGTCAGTGTGACATGGAGGTGTGTGTTGTTCTGGTATGAGTGTAGCAGGTGCAGCAGTGTTGGGATTTGAAGCTCCTCAGAAAGGTTCTTGATGATGGGGGTTTAATCCTTGCTTGTGGTCATTGTGGTCCATTTCTCCAAAACATACAGATAGAAAAGGTTTGAGCAGCTGAGAGTTAGGGGCCTTGCTCAGGGGCCCAACAGTGGCATCTTGGCAGAACCACTTCAACCACTGAGCTACCGCTGTTAATGTGTATTGACACCCTGTTCCGATTGGTTTACAGATTCATACCCAGCGTTTCCGGGTGCCGCCGGACACAGTGTGACCCTGACCGTAAGGACCCGGTTTGTAAGACTGGCGAGGGCTTGTGATGGGCAGGCGGTTAGCGGCGCCGTCTCCGCGCCCGTCATGGCGCACCAGCACGTACTTGTCCGAAGCTAATGTGACGTGAAGTGCAGCGCGAGCATTAGCGACTATTTCTGGCGCTCACACACAGTAAGTGGGCGGCGGTGTTGAAGGCTGAGTGTTTACAGAAAGCAGATTCATTAGCCGGGCGTCATCGCGGGCCCCCGTGACAGCGCCGGCACGGAGTTTAGCACGACCGAGGGAGCATGTGATACCCAGAGCTGTTTTTCACCGAGAAGCGCCTGATGTGTTCGGTTCATAACGAGAAATTTGCATGAAGTGACCTTTGTTAGGATCTGATTCACACAGACAAGCGTTTCCTCCTTACTTTGTTTATAAAGTGTAGCGTCGGTGCTGTACTGCTTCACCGACCCGGGTTCCATCCCTTCCTCATGTTACTGTCTGTAAGAAGCTTCGTTCTCTCTGCGTCTGTGTCTGAATCTGTCTTCCAAAAAAAACACCAGCATGTGGTTTCGTTTCATTTTTATGTTTTACCACAAGTTTATCCTCATCCTGGTCAGGGTCATGATGGGTCCAGCTCCCACAGAATCACTGGTTGCAGTGCAGTCCCTGAGGTGCCACTTTGGGCATTTCGGTTTCCTTCCATCACCCAACCATGCAGAAGTCGATTGGCTGCTCCGTATTAACCCTTAGGTTTGCTGTATTCTGACCTTGTGCCCGGTGTTTTCAAAAGGTGCTGGACTAAACGCCACCCCGACCAAGATACAGTAGACCCTTGAGTTACGAAGGGTTTACCATACGAACATTTCGGGTTACGAACGATCTTTTTCAACTTCAACGTAAGAACAAATTTCGGATTACGAACCAAAATTCGCGAAACACGTGACGTCACGAACAAGATGACTCCAACCGTCTCTCTCTCTATATACATACATACAGTGAGCGAACATTC
This sequence comes from Trichomycterus rosablanca, assembly GCF_030014385.1. Taxonomy (NCBI): domain Eukaryota; kingdom Metazoa; phylum Chordata; class Actinopteri; order Siluriformes; family Trichomycteridae; genus Trichomycterus; species Trichomycterus rosablanca. The sequence goes on from NC_086004.1 coordinate 1,816,250, forward strand.
GAACAGCGGACGGTGTTTTTCCGGTGTTTTCTTTATATTTTGTAAAATTCAATATTAAAATGTCCCCAGAGAAGGTGCAGAGAAAGCACTGTGGTGAGAAAATGAACAAATCTTTTATATTTGTTGTTGTATAATTACTCCTGCCAGTAGGTGTCACTGTGTATCAGACAGAGGGGACAGTGAGAGAAAAGAAGGAACTTGGCTCAGTAAAGTATTCTTTCTTCTGTGCAATTACACCTACAAAATACAACACTACTGAAATAAAAAGGAAATGTATTATGGTGTATGATACAGCACACGTACTGAACTGAAATGTGATGTGTGTTTATGTACAGTACTACTGTGTATTATTGTTTATTATTGTTTATTACAGGAATGTCTATTCTATAATTTAAGATTTAAGGGAGAATATACGTGTATTTATAACAAAAAAGAGCATTTAAGACATTAGAGAGGTTAGGTTAGGGGTAAGGGGGGGGGGGGGTTTGGGAGGTCTGGCACAGATTAATTCTGTTTACATTATTTCTTATGGGAAAAATAGGTCTAACTAACGAACATTTTGACTTAAGAACAGCCCTTCAGAACCAATTACATTTGTAAGTCAAGGGTCGACTGTATTAGGTAAACTTTAAAAGGTTCTGGTGTGTGAATGAAGAAATTCGAAATGGTTTTGGGCTTAAAATACAAACGTCTGCTGTTGCACAACAACCTCCCTTGCGCAGCTTTTGGATCCAGTTCTGATGACGCAACTGCACCGGAAAACTAAAGGACGCGTTTTTGGAAAGATCCGGTGGATGTGCTGCGTAGTGTTTAAGTGGAGATTTTTATATCTGATGGAGAACGTGCAAGTGCTGTAACATGAAGAGGATGAGCTGAGCTTAGGATGCAAATACACCCCCCCCCCTCCCTTCCGGGGGTGATACTTTCTCAAATCCTGTCTTTAATTGCAGCACTGTAGCGTAAGCCATGCAGGGACGGGAGGCGCAAGACAAAAACGGAGACAAAAGATGCGACGTATCGAGATGCGACCTACCGAAAAAAAAGCCCTGATAAAGTCGTCCTGTAAGAGACGGGGAAGAGCTGCGAGAGCCGGTGGGAGGTTGAAAACGCGAGCGAATGCGATGCGAGAGAGGAAGTGAGAGAGGGATGGAGGAGGGGGTCGAGCGAGGCGAGCAATAGACAGGAAATGTGCAACAGCCACTAAAGCCGCTAAGCCTGGAAGGCAGAAGGACTGAAGGGAAGGAGCAGAAGACGGAGGCTTATTGCCGGGCGAAGGCGTGATAGGAGACGAGGAAATTCCCGTATGGGAGGAGGGAGGGAGCCGGGCGACGGTCCAGCTGCAGAGAACAACGTGGGGACAGCATCCGAAAGGAGTGCGGACAGGAGACGGAGGGTACGAGCCGAGGAACACGTCAGGAACACTCGGAGAAGAAAGTTTTCAGCTCGGGCGAGACTCCCGAGCATTGGCATGATGGAGAATCTCAATATGAAGCCATCGACCCGCTGTCACTATGTTTACTGAGACGAGGGGACTTGGACGGCGTGCCGCCTCACGTCACTTCCGGCTCCTACAAAAGATGGGTCACTCCGTAAAGACCAGAAAAGAACCTTTGGCGAACGAGGACTATAAGACGAGTTCCGGCGGATCTGCCAACACCCCCAATAATGGGCACACCCATCTGTCCAGGTTCTCCCTGGCCACCCTGAAGCTCTTCAAGCCTGTCAGCAAGTCGAGCGGGACAAGGTGGCGCAAGTGTCAACACAACAGCTCCTCTGTGGATGAATGCAGCTTTGTGGAGAACCCTCGCCAAGCCCAGACTCCCCTCCCTCCGAGAAAATGCGCTCTGGATTTGCCGGCGCAGTTCAGAGGTCAGAAAAACTGTGGCGCGCCTGTTTGCGTGGCGCACCAACAATCCGGCTCTGTTCCGCAGCCCCAGACGCCCGAGGTTAACGGACACACCTTCGACAGACGTCACGGAACTAAAAACAGCTGTCGGGTCGAGCAGGAGACCTGCAGCGTGGACAGCTCGATGGGACAAGTTCAGGAGGAGGAGGACGGTGATGGGACCAGGTCCCTGAAGGCTATATTTGCTACTGAAGTTCCTCAGAACTCCACCGTCAACCGGCAGAAACGTTCTCAACCAGGATTTGAAGAAACGGACCTGCCGAGCACGCCCGACACCAACGGAGAGACGAAGACGTTTCAGACGGTTCTCCAGGAGCGGATCAGTAAGGTGGTCGTGAATCTTGAGGAAGTTCTCCGAGGTCTGAAGGAGGTGCATCTGGAAATGAAGGAGGTAATTCATCCGGAGTTTGTGATTGTGCTCACACCTGTTTCTGATCATGTAGAACAGAGGCGTGGCACTCTCTACAGAGTAGCGTCCAAACATTTTGTGGGAGTAGAACAACTCAGTTGCTTGTTTCTAATCTCCCTCCCATTTTTTTTCTTATAGTTTGGGTCAAAGTGAAGAGTAACTGTTCTGCAGGTTGGAATCCCAGTCCACATTAACATAACTGCTAGTCTTAAAGTATTGGGACACCCATTCTAATTTTTAATAATTCTTCCAATTATATGAAGGGAATTATACACTTCCAACTTTGCAGCAACAGTTTAGGGAAGGTCCTTTCCTGTCCGGTTTCAGTAGTTCAAGCCCTACCACTGCCAGGTTGCCACTGCTGGACCCTTAACCCTCGATTGCTTGGACAGTATACTGTAATTTGCTTTGGATAAAAGCATCTGCTAAGTGCCAAAAAATTTAAATAAAACTATCACACAGACGTCGCTCTGTTTTAATATTTTTTGTTTTTGAAATGGGACGTCCAACGAGCTCAGGTCAAGCTTTGGTCAGGTGTCCAAATACTTTTGGCCATGTAGTGTATGTCTTGACAATATAGCATGTCCGGAGAAGAAGACTTATACTTGGAAACATCGGACAACCCTGGACATTTCACTCTCATTTTAACCGAGAGGCAACGTAGCCCCATGCAACTCCTTACAGAACTTACAGAAAGTGACCAGAGGTGAGGACTGAACCCGGGTTTTCGCACTAGAGTTGCTGTGCAGCACCCACCACATTTCCCAGTGTGTCTACATGAGCTTACGTCTCAGTTCTAACTCCAACAAATCAAACAAATGTTCTTTCACTCTCAGATTCATTAAAGGCTCAGTTATGAAACGATCATTTTACTTACATTACAGTTACAGTATACATTCTGAGCAATTGTTGAGCAAAGGTTAAGGGCCTTGCTCAAGGGCCCAACAGCAGCAACCTGGCAGTGGTAAGGCTTGAACCAGCGACCTTCTTATTTACTAGTCCAGTACCTTAACCACTAAGCTACAACTGCCTGCTGGTGATCATCTTTCCACCACTAAAATACATCATCATTTTCAATACATACACTATATGGCCAAAAGTATTTGGACGCCTGACCATGAGCATGATGGACAAATGGTATTAAAATAGAGTGACCTCTGTGTGATCTTTCAGCTAGAACAACAACCGCTCCTCTGAGAAGGCTTCTCACAAGACTTTGAAGTATGTCTGTGGGAATCTGCCTCAGTTGGCGTTCCGGTTCATCCCAGAGCTGTTGCATGGGGCTGAGGTCAGTGTTCTGTGCAGGACACTGGAGCTTTTCTTCATGTCTTTATAGAACTCGCTTTGTGCACAGGGGCACAGTCATGCTGGAACAGGGAAGGTCCTTCCCTAAACTGTTGCTGCAAAGTCGGAAGCATATAATTTCCTTTATATCATTGATATAACATTTACATTTAAATTATCAGCATTTGGCAGACGCCTTTATACTAAGCGACTTACAGTTGTGACAGTATACAGTCTGAGCAATTGAGGGTTAAGGGCCTTGCTCGAGGGTCCAACAGCAGCAACCTGGCAGTGGTAGGGCTTGAACCAGCGACCTTCTTATTACTAGTCCAGTACCTGAACCACTAAGCTACAACTGCCTGATGGTGATCATCTTTCTACCACTAAAATACGTCATTATTTTCATTACATACGCTATATGGCCAATAGTATTTGGACACCTGAGCTTGATGGACGTCCCATTTCAAAAACAAACAATATTAAAACTGAGTGGCCTCTATGTGATCTTTTCAGCTAGAACAGGGGTGTCAAACTCATTTTCACCGAGGGCCACATCTGCATTACGGTGGCCCTCAAAGTGCCGATTGTAACGTATCCTGATGTGACTGCAGTCGCCTTTGAAGTCTTGGACAATTTGTTGTTTTTCTTGGAGGCTAAATTCTGTGTTTTGTGTCAAAATGCCACATTTATCCTGTATATTTATAATGTATATCATTTATATTGTCCTCCTTTACCACAGACACGGCCTCATAATACGACAGATGTACCGGTTTCTCTTCCTGAAGCACAAACTTGTTTTCACTTTCACATCTTTCATTAAATTTCCTCCTTCTGCTTCAATTTTCTCTTCTTGTACATTTTGGGATTATTTGTAAATATTTCTCATCATCACTTGTTGGAAAATCGCTTCAGTTAAGCGCTGATGTGGAAACACCGCCATCTAGTGGTGGGATGCGGTCACTTTGCAGGTCACAAAATCGGCATGCATTGTAGGAGATGCAGTTTATGTACGAGTTTACAGCGTATTTTAAGACAGTTATACATCTTCTAAGCTCTCGCCTTGAGTTTGACACGAGTTAGAACAACAACCACTTTTCTGAGAAGCTTCTCATAGGACGTTGAAGTATAGTTGAGTTGGGCTGAGGTCAGGGTTTCAATGCAGGACTGGATTTTCTTGGTTTATAACCGAGCTTTTCTTCATGTCTTTATAGAACTCGCTTTGTGCACGGGGCACGGTCATACTGGAAAAGGGAAGGTCCTTCCCTAAACTGTTGCTGCAAAGTCTGAAGCATATAATTTCCTTTATATCATTGATATAAAACCTGAACCTTTCATCCAACATTAGTGCCTGATCTCAGGGCAGTTGTAGCCTAGGGGTTAAGGTCCTGGACTGGTAATCAAAAGGTCGCTGGTTTAAGCCCGACCACTGCCAGGTTGCCACCGTTGGGCCCTTGAGCAAGACCCTTAACCCTGCAAATGTAAATGTAAAAATCTCACAAACACAGTCTAAAATACTAGCCATGGTTTTGGAACGACATGCCCATCAAGATCATGATTAGGTGTCCATATACTCTTGGACTCGTGTCGTAGTACCATGTGATGAGCGAATTGTAATTACAGCGTGAGAAACCTGTCCAATAACGTTCCCCAGCTAAAACAGGTGCAGTTTCAGAGGAACAGGGGTAAGCGGCACGTACTAGAGCTACCTGCTCCACTTCTCTGATAAATGCGGCGCTGGTGAAGGATGGTGCACCTTTTTTATCATCGTCCCTCGTCAGCAGGTAGAGTGGGGCAGCTGGAACGCAGGGTAACCGCCTATTTTTAGCCCTGCTGCTGCCGCAATCGCTGCTGTGGTCTAATCTCATTTACACAAAGCATCTCGTTGGCGTCATGGCACGTTTTCCGTGTCCGTGTGGCCCTGATTGTTTGGCGTGTTGGCGTGTTGGACCTGGAAAGGATTCAGGCTTTCATGAATGTGAGCTGGGTAGGTTGGTACATCAGATGAAGCATCAAAGCAATTCTAGTTCCGGGCAGCCGAACAGCCCACATCTTGAAGCGCCAACTGTCCCAATGGGTTCCTGTAGGCTCCGGGCATGGAGCGGACGCCAAGCTGGGCGTAAAAGCCCTCCTGGTGTTCCGCCACCAGCATACCCGACCAAATTTACAAACGGAAAACACATAGAGGTCCGTGTGGCCCTGATTGTTTGGGCGTGTTGGACCTGTAAAGGTTCCAGGCTTTCACATATGTGAGCTGGGTAGGTTGGCAGGTTGATGATGATGCCAATTGTGTTTTAAAATGCAGGTGGTCCAACAGATCGATCAGCTGACGTCCAAAATTGACCTGAACCTGAAGGACGGGCCCGAGGCTTCGAGATGCCACGGTTCCTGTGGAACCTCCAGAGCTTCGACATCAGAAGAGGCATCGAAGCCGAACAGCCCACATCTCGAAGCGCCGACTGTCCCACGGGGTTCCTGTAGGCTCGGGGCATGGAGCGGACGCCAAGCCGAGCGTAAAAGCCGTCCCGGTGTTCCGCCACCAGCGTACCCGACCGAATTTACACACGTAAAGGAGAAATCTAATCGTGGAGCGGCGCCGCTCAGGGCAAGAAGCAAGAAGCCTCCTCCGTACCCCTCGGACGACAAAGCCTGGAGGGTAAATAGAGAAAAAACTCCTCACGCGGGCAAGCGAATACATCTCTCGACTACGGTGTGACAGGTCAAGCTGCTCCAGGGCAGCTAGAGGAAGATTGCGGTCAGTATGCGGTATCCTGGGCGACGGGCAGCGCTCGGGTGAGTACACTCGATTTGTCTCCGCATGCCGTCGGCTGATTCATCACCTCGCCGTTCACACAATCCGTCCTGAGTGCACGTTAAATGCGGACCCCGGTGCGAACGTCTCTGCGGTACCCAATTTAAGCCCATTTGGGAAAATGCCAGAGGGCACCTGTAGATTAGCAGCAGCCCTGAGAGGCGTTCCGAGCCGCTGTGATTACGGTTCCGCTGCTTTTGCTCTCAGCGGCCTCAAACTGTGAAGGATCTCTATAGGGACCCACTGTTACCAGCTCGCCGGAAATTACCCATGAATAATTAACGATCTATTATGGTCTCCGGTCGATACGGGTGGCAAGATTCACACAAATCTGTACGCTAGTCTCGATATTTATTAAACGACCGAATCAATACAGGCGCCACACACACACACACACACACACACACACACCATAATAGAAGTGTTTCCACAGTGAAGAAGTCTCTCTCTATTACATTCCTAAGTCTATTATTTTCTAACCTTTACGGACCCCTGGAGGAAATTTTGGCTGGTCATTAAGCAAAAAGAGAGCTGGCGGCTCGGTGGGTAGCACTGTCGCCTCAGAGCAACAAGGTCCTGGGTTCAAGTCCCAGATGGAGCGGTCTGGGTCCTTTCTGTGTGGAGTTTCATGCATGTTCTCCCCGTGTCTGTGTGGGTTTCCTCCCACAGTCCAAAGACGTGCAAGTGAGGTGAACTGGGGATGCAAAATTGTCCATGACCACCAGCGGCTCAGAAATGAATCAGATCTGCAGAGCAATACGTGTTAATCCAGACATCTGATGCATCAGTCAAAATCCTTTATTTAACAATTCATTCATTCATTCTTTGCCTGTTTTAACACCATTTTTTCCTGGTCAGGGTCGCTGTGGGTCTGATTCGTTGGGCGAAAGGCAGGAAGCACCCCGGACAGGTCACCAGTCCATGACAGCACACACACTTATACCTTCTGGTGCTCGGTACACTTGATCACCTTCTCACCTCGATACCCCATGTATTAGGTGAACAGGACCCCTATAGGACCCCCACTGACCTGGTGATGTTTGGTGTGTGTTGTCCTGGTATGAGTGTAGCAGGTACAGCAGTGTTGTTGGTTAAACTTACTGCCCTCTTTATTAGGAACACGTACCTCTTTAGCACTGATGTAGCTGATGCACCAAACCTCAATAATTAGATCCTGTTGTGTAGCTACAGGTAAGTCCTGATGGGTGTGGTCTCCTCCAGGTTAGCATGACCGGGCGTCTCACTAAACGGTGAGCTGAATATGCAAATGACGTAAATCACAGCCTGTGCTACGGCTAATGCTGTTAGCTCCGTGATTGTTAGCTGCGTCAGCACGGGCGTTTACTGATGATAAAGCCGCTCTCATTTCGAGCAGCGCTCACGTACGGCTCCGTTATTTCATAAAGCTGTCGGCTTTATGTTCTCCTCCCGGCATTGATGTTGAATTTAGGTGTTTTAAAATCCCAACAACACTGCTGCACCTGCTACTGCTACACTCATACCAGGATAACACACACTACCATATCATCCCAGTGCTGAAAATGATCTGGTATTTGTATCTGTCAATCTGAGTAAAGAAATACATACCAAATATTTGTTAGCAGAATTTCCATGTGTGGTTTATAACCACAGTCTTTTGATTTGATTTATGGTGCTTGTTAGCATAGCGGAGCGGACTACAGCATAAGTGTTTTGAATTAAAGGTCATAAACATGCCGCTTGTGCACAAAGACTCGAGGAGAGGGAAACTGCAATCACAAACTGATAAAAGTCAGTGGTGAGAATTTATACAAACTCTGTTCTTCTTTCTTCTGTCCTCGTTCTGGTTCCTCTGTGTCAGGTTGATTCTTTTGAATTCTTAGTGCACAATAATTATGATGGATGTTCATGATGTTAAAACCACACAACACGTTATTGCCGTGGATCGCAGGAAGTCGAGAAGCTGCCGAGAATCTGTGTTTTCAATAAACAGAGGCTCATTGTGAAGTTTCCGAATCCTATAACGGCTTCATTTGGAATGTGTCACTCTCCCTGTCGAGCATTCGGCGCCCAGCTGGGTATTTCAGGCTGAAACCCATTTTAAGATGAATTGATTAGCTGGAACACCTGGAGGAACGTAGAGATGGCAGCGTTTGGGCACAGAACCGCCGAGGGAGAGGAATAATGGATGCGGTTTCGCGAGGAACGCGGCGACATCCACTGACGTTCTGCTGATGTGAGGAGAAAAGGCTCGTGCAGGACCGGATAAATGAGCGCAAATGAAATAACGGAGCCGTACGTGAGCGCTGCTCGTAATGAGCAGTATTATCAGTAAACGCTCCGGCGCTTTAAACACAGAGTCGGGAGGAAAAGTGCCGACGCAGCTAACAATCACGGAGCTAACAGCATTAGCCGTAGCATGGGCTGTGATTTACACCATTTGCATATTCAGCACAACGTTAACCTGGAAGAGACCACACCCATCAGGAACTACCTGGATCTAATTTTTGAGCTTTGATGCATTACCCGGATCCAGTGCTAACTCACTCACTTATCCAATCAGGGTCACGGGGGGTGCTGGAGCCTTTTCAATGGGCGCAAGGCACACAGTAACACCCTGGATGGGGCACCAGTCCATCGCAGGGCAGTCACACACACACACACATTTACCTATAGGGCAATTCAGTGTCTCCAATTAACCTGACTTCACGTCTTTGTACTGTGGGAGGAAACCCACTCAGACACGGGGAGAACATGCAAACTCTGCACAGAAAGGACCCGGACCGCCCCGTCCCGCCTGGGGATCGAACCCAGGACCTTTTTGCTGTGCGGCGACAGTGCTACCCACCGAGCCAGTGCTAACAGGTGCTAAATATTAGCAATATAAAATAGATATCCTTTTTACATGTGGCAGCAGTTTAGGGAAGGTCCTTTTTTGTTTTAGCATGTCTGTCTTCCTACAAAATATGTAGTCAGGTGTAGAGTAATTCTGCACAGAGTCCCATCCCAAAACCAAAACCAATGAATTAGGACATCTGTGACAAGCCATGCCCTCTCGTTTAAGGTTACTGCATTGTAGAAAGCCTACCCAGAAGAGTGGAGACTGTTATAGCTGCAAAGGTGTACTGTTTTGTAATAGTATTAACAGGATATTGAACAAGCTTGTGGTCACGTGTCTGCATATTTTTGGCCATACAGGCCATATAGAGGGCACTGTGTTTCCAGGTTTCCGTACCCACCGCGACCCTGAGCAGAATAAAGTGGTTAATTAAAATAAACAATACAAGTAGCGGTGCTGGCATCTCACTGCTGATCATAAAGCTGAACCGATACCGTCACCTCGTGTACTGTGCACGCTGTAAAACGCACTCTGGCGACTCCTGGTGGTACAATTTGCAATCACAGCGTTCATTCATTCGGTCATTGTCTGTTTAATCACTTTACCCTGGTCAGGGTCGCAGCGGGTCTGATTCATTGGGTGAAAGGGAAGGAAACCGGAGCATCTGGAGGAAACCCACGTGGACACAGGGAGAACATGCAAACTCCACACAGAACGGACCCTGGCCACCCGGAGCTGACAAAGCAAAATATTAAAAAGCCATTTTTATGCTGCTCAGGTGGCGCAGCGGTAAAAACACACGCTGGAACCAGAGCTGGGATCTTAAATACATCGTATCGAGTCTAGGCTCGGCCTGCCGGCTGGGTTGAGCAACCACATGAACAACGATTGGCCTGTTGTTCAGCTAGGGGTGGGATATTAAAAAGCCGGATAGGGTCTCTCTCATAACTAATGCAATTATGACCTCTGCACGGAGACCAGGAAAGAGTGCTGTCAGGGTGTGTCTCTCCGTACACAGTGCTGAGCTGCACTGCACCTGTCAAAGTGTAGGTGATTATATATATATATATATATATATATATATATATATACAGTGTATCACAAAAGTGAGTACACCCCTCACATTTCTGCAGATATTTAAGTATATCTTTTCATGGGACAACACTGACAAAATGACACTTTGACACAATGAAAAGTAGTCTGTGTGCAGCTTATATAACAGTGTACATTTATTCTTCCCTCAAAATAACTCAATATACAGCCATTAATGTCTAAACCACCGGCAACAAAAGTGAGTACACCCCTTAGTGAAAGTTCCTGAAGTGTCAATATTTTGTGTGGCCACCATTATTTCCCAGAACTGCCTTAACTCTCCTGGGCATGGAGTTTACCAGAGCTTCACAGGTTGCCACTGGAATGCTTTTCCACTCCTCCATGACGACATCACGGAGCTGGCGGATATTCGAGACTTTGCGCTCCTCCACCTTCCGCTTGAGGATGCCCCAAAGATGTTCTATTGGGTTTAGGTCTGGAGACATGCTTGGCCAGTCCATCACCTTTACCCTCAGCCTCTTCAATAAAGCAGTGGTCGTCTTAGAGGTGTGTTTGGGGTCATTATCATGCTGGAACACTGCCCTGCGACCCAGTTTCCGGAGGGAGGGGATCATGCTCTGCTTCAGTATTTCACAGTACATATTGGAGTTCATGTGTCCCTCAATGAAATGTAACTCCCCAACACCTGCTGCACTCATGCAGCCCCAGACCATGGCATTCCCACCACCATGCTTGACTGTAGGCATGACACACTTATCTTTGTACTCCTCACCTGATTGCCACCACACATGCTTGAGACCATCTGAACCAAACAAATTAATCTTGGTCTCATCAGTCCATAGGACATAGTTCCAGTAATCCATGTCCTTTGTTGACATGTCTTCAGCAAACTGTTTGCGGGCTTTCTTGTGTAGAGACTTCAGAAGAGGCTTCCTTCTGGGGTGACAGCCATGCAGACCAATTTGATGTAGTGTGCGGCGTATGGTCTGAGCACTGACAGGCTGACCCCCCACCTTTTCAATCTCTGCAGCAATGCTGACGGCACTCCTGCGCCTATCTTTCAAAGACAGCAGTTGGATGTGACGCTGAGCACGTGCACTCAGCTTCTTTGGACGACCAACGCGAGGTCTGTTCTGAGTGGACCCTGCCTCTTTTAAAACGCTGGATGATCTTGGCCACTGTGCTGCAGCTCAGTTTCAGGGTGTTGGCAATCTTCTTGTAGCCTTGGCCATCTTCATGTAGCGCAACAATTCGTCTTTTAAGATCCTCAGAGAGTTCTTTGCCATGAGGTGCCATGTTGGAACTTTCAGTGACCAGTATGAGAGAGTGTGAGAGCTGTACTACTAAATTGAACACACCTGCTCCCTATGCACACCTGAGACCTAGTAACACTAACAAATCACATGACATTTTGGAGGGAAAATGACAAGCAGTGCTCAATTTGGACATTTAGGGGTGTAGTCTCTTAGGGGTGTACTCACTTTTGTTGCCGGTGGTTTAGACATTAATGGCTGTATATTGAGTTATTTTGAGGGAAGAATAAATGTACACTGTTATATAAGCTGCACACAGACTACTTTTCATTGTGTCAAAGTGTCATTTTGTCAGTGTTGTCCCATGAAAAGATATACTTAAATATCTGCAGAAATGTGAGCGGTGTACTCACTTTTGTGATACACTGTATATATATACGTATATACTGTATATATATATATATATAAAGCCACTTTTATTCAGTTTAATCTTCGTTATCCCTCATCTATGAAATTAAAATGCATTTTAAAAGCCCCATTTCCAGGAACGTTGGTAATACAAATAAGAATCTGTGATTGGTTTATTGTTTTAAATCTAAATTTTTTATATAACTGATAAAAGTAGAAAAAAAAGTGTTTTTATTTTATACAGAAATTTCTTCTTACCTTTGCATTTCAATTCATAATAAAGAACTTTAGAGGTTTGAATCTGTGATACCCAGACAAACGTATTTATTAAAATCTTCTCTCTCATTAGAACCAGGATAACAGAATCAGAAGCAAACATACACGTGTAGATCTGATAATAAACAGTAACGCTTCTTGTTTTTTATTCCCTGCAGATATAGTCCGATGGCGTCAGAAGTCGTACTGCGGAGGAATCCAGGAACGGAAGCGTCTATAATATTTTCTTCAGCTGCTTCGTCCTTCAAGGAAACAGTTCAGAACGTACAGATGAAACGGTCAGAACCTGACAGTCTTGCCCGTGGTTTCTCCTTGCTTATAGAGGAGTCTCAGGGGGGACCGATCAGAGCTCGTCGTGGCGCGTCCTACCGATGATGGTAAGCTTGGAAAGTTCGGAGCGGAATTTACCATCCTTGTGGGTCACTAGAGGAGAGAAAACACACGTATGTTATGAGTGAAGTACCAAAGCTGCTAAGATCTTATTTCTGAGCAGATGATTGGAGTTTAAGTCCTGAGACTGGTGCAGAATCTGTTTGTATAAATTCTGCTTTTATTTTTAATTCACTTTGTATAAAGGTCTCTGCAAAATGAATGTATTAAACAAGTTTGCACATTTATTAAATCCTCCTTCAATATAGACACACTGTGTATTCATTTCATGGTTCGAATTACAGGGAACACTGTCACCTCACATCAAGAAGGTCTCCGGTTCGATCCCCAGGCGGGGCGGTCCGGGTCCTTTCTGTGTGGAGTTTGCATGTTCTCCCCGTGTCTGCGTGGGTTTCCTCCCACAGTCCAAAAACATGCAGTCAGGTTAAATGGAGACACTGAATTGCCCTATAGGTGAATGGGTGTGTCTGTGTGTGTGTCTGGCGTCCCGTCCAGGGTGTTACAGTGTGCCTTGTGCCCACCGAAAAGCTGGGATAGGCTCCAGCACCCCCCGCGACCCTAACTGGGTAAGTGGATAAGATAATGAATGAATGAATAATTATATAAAGTTGACCCTGTATAATTCAGAAGTGATCGCTACTGTTTGTATTTTTTGCCGCTTGAGCCATCACGTAAATCAGACAGCAGGAGTACACCTACTACAAGGAAGAGATTCTTCATTCTGCCCTCCCTCAGGCACTGCGCCACCGCCAGCAATGCCACCGTAAATCTACTTACTTTCATTAAAACAGTCAGACAAAACACTACACTTACACCCACACTGTAAATAATGCTCCTATACACCGACCAGGCATAACATTATGAGCACTGACAGGTGAAGTGAATAACACTGATTATCTTCATCACGGCACCTGTTAGTGGGGGGGGTATATTAGGCAGCAAGTGAACATTTTATCCTCAAAGCTGATGTTAGAAGCAGGAAAAATGGGCGAGCGTGAGGATCTGAGTGAGTTTGACGAGGGCCAGATTGTGATGGCTAGACGACTGGGTCAGAGCATCTCCAAAACTGCAGCTCTTGTGGGGTGAATCTATCAAAAGTTGTCGAAGGAAGGAACAGTGGTAAACCGGCGACAGGGTCATGGATGCACGTGGGGAGCGAAGGCTGGTACGTGTGTGGTCTGACCCAACAGACGAGCTACTGTAGCTCAAACTGCTGAAGAAGTTCATGCTGGTTCTGATAGAAAGGTGTCAGAATACACAGAGCATCGCAGTTTGTTGCGTATGGGGCTGCAAAAGGGGGACCAACACAATATTTGGAAGGTGGTCATAATGTTATGCCTGATCGGTGTATGTAGCATAAGTAGCAGTTTAGGTGAATCCCTAACGAGAAATGGTGCAATAAATGAAGCTCACCTGTAGTATCACCGATGACGAACTCCTCCTCCTTCAGAGCGACGTCCCTCTGCCCCCCTACAGCCGACTGAGACTGGAACAGACAGCAGACGGGAGTGAGGACCAAAAACCTCCACAAACTAAATCTATTCTATCTGAAGTTTCATTCCTCACAAAGTCTCCAGATCACCAAATAAAAAACCCTCACAATGTAAGCCGGCTGCATTGATCAGACGAGCTCTGAAAAGCTCAAAAGAAGAACCACCGTGCTTTTGATCTGACATGAGAAGATCCAAAACTCAAATTAGAGCCTGATGGAGTCGCTCTGAGATGTAACACCACAGGGGAAATAATAAAAAAAACTCACACATGATTATAATATAAGAACAATTAAATATTAATCATTTATCACTCAGGTTCAGTGTTTCATTTATTCATCTTCATTAGCGACTTCATCCTGATTAGTGCCGTCATCTCAGATTATAGCAATTCATGAGTTGATGGTGTTATAATGATGGCAGGCCTAGATGTCTGCTTCATCTGACATTTCTGTGCATCCTCTCACACTTGTTTACGATCTGCGGTTACACTGATGGACGGCGAGGAGGCCGACGATGAATCCTGTGCTGTAACCTAAATGACGTGAAAGACGAGCGATACTCACGTAAGCGCTGGCGTACTCGATCTTGGCTCCTTTAATCTCGGCTTTGAACTGCGTGAAAAACAAGTAGGATTTTCCCTGGGGCCTTCGATTTAAAAAAGAAACGTGGGAAAAAAATAAATCAATAAGATTCTCTTCATCTCAAGATACATGACAAGTATGAAAAAGACTGATTAAATGTGCCAGCTGAGCTTTTCCTTTGTTTGTTTCCTGCGTTTATTTGCATCTTTTTCAACCAGAACAAATGCAAAACATGCTAAAGGAAATGAAACAAACGTACATGATGTATAGAAAGCTCGGACATACAGAGAATTGCCTCAAAACACTAAATCAGCTGCACAGTTGATGTGTAATAAATAAAACATTACATCCATCTTACTAAACTGGTGCTGTGAAGTACCACAGATATTCTTAAGCATTAAATTTGACCATGTCAGTCACCCACTGCATACAGTGATCATTAAACAGAGGAGCATGTTTAGTGACAGGCTGCTGTTACAGAGCTGCTCCACGGACAGGCTTACAAGGTCCTTCGTACCCAGAGACATTAGGCTCTACAACTCCACCAGGCAGACGCATTTAGCATTCGGCATTTAGCAGACGCTTTTATCCAAAGCAACTTACAGTAATGTGACAGTATACAATCTAAGCAATTGAGGGTTAAGGGCCTTGCTCAAGGGCCCAACAGTTGCAACATGGCGGTGGTAAGTTTTGAACCGGCAACCTTCTGATTACTGGACCAGTACCTTAACCACTAGGCTACAGCTGCCCCCAGGGACGGCTGGCTGTAGCTAAAGACTGAGGGTCCTAATGTAGCCATGTGTGTACGTACTTGTATGCACATGCATGTGTATATATATGCGTATGTATTTGCATATGTGTATATGTATGTATATGTGTATATATGTGTATGTATGTATATATGTGTATGTATATATATGGCTATATTGGCCTCATTGTGTAATATTGTCACATGTCACTTTACTATTTAATAGTTTAATTACTATTCAGTCTTTATACTAAACTATACCTCATGCATAGTCATTACAGTTACCAGTTATCCATTTTTATGTAAAACACAAGAAAATACTCAGTTCTAGTTTTTCTGTTTGGTTTGTTTTGTTTTGTCCTGTTAATTACTTGTTGTATTATGCTACTGGGGCTTTAATTTCCTTCGGGATCAATAAAGTATCTATCTACAGTATTTGAAATGTGTATTAATAAATACATGTCGTAAATAATCATTAGCAATTTAACTTTTGAACAATCCAGTCCTAGCCAACTGGAATTCATCTCTCTTTCTAATCGCTGCCTCTATCCTCTGGCACACGTGCAGCCACCGATCACTTCTTTTCACCTGCAAGGGGTGAGTTTCACAGAGCCTCACCAAGTGAATTTGTGGTAAAGAGAAACATGTACACGTTGAATTTTTGTCTGAACAATTCTGTTTAACTACATTGTTAGTAGGAAAAGGGGTGAAAGAAATAAAGAAAAAAAATGCTGTTATCAACTGACCTTAAATCAAACTGAAACATGTATGAACATAAATATATAACATTATTAGTATAAGCACAGTTGCTTTGGAATTTTAAAAGGTTGAAAAAAAAACCTCCTTTAAATCATATGAAATTATGCACTACACTGAGTTATTTTGGAAAAATTGCTAATAACGTTGGTTAAATGCTTTTAATGTTAGTAAAGTGTTGCGCTTACCTCCAAACTGAGCAAGAGAAGAGCCTGTCATCATCACTCAGACCTACACTCATCTGCCATTGCTGCAAAATAAAACACACATAACATATTACAATCCATGTAAGAGTCCGGGAACACTGGGAGAAAAGGCAGGAATACCCTGAACAGGGTGCCAAGCCATCGCAGGGCATAGCAGGGATGCACCACCTAAGCACCAGGAGTGTTAATAGTAAACAATAATTTTACAGACAGTCTGTAACAAAGCTGTAAATTAATTCACTGTTTAATGCACTTGAGTGTTTATGGATTGATTTGTCACTGAACAAGGGCAGCAAATTGGGAGCAAAATGTGCATCCTACAGTTGATCACAGGACCAGAGCTAGAAAAAAATTCATGGCCTTAAAGCAACCAAACTTTTTGTTATAAAAAAAAGGCAATTTACATGCTACTCATTTCCATTATGCTAATGACCCACAGGCTTACCTCATTGGTACCTCCTTGAGAAGCGTAGGTGAAGGTGCACTCGTAATCACTCTACAAAATAAACAAATAAAAACTGGTATCAGTGTTTCGCTAGATGTTCTAACCCCTGACCAACCTATAACATACAGTATATACAATATATAAAACTGCTATAAAAAACAAAGTACTTACTTAAAGGATAAATTACATAATCATAGACCTCCAGCTCCTGAATTTAGCTTTTTTTAATAAAGACTGAAAGATCAATAAAATGATTTGGACTAAATATAGAACTCATGTTGCTTAAAGGCTGGCTCACTCGCTTGCTCGCTCGCTTAACCGCTTATCCAATTAGGGTCGCTTTTTAATGGGTGCAAGGCACACAGTAACACCCTGGACGGGGCGCCAGACACACATATATACACACACACATACACACACCCATACACCTATAGGGCAATTCAGTGTCTCCAATTATCCGGACTGTGGGAGGAAACCGGAGCCCCCGGAGGAAACCCACAGACACAGGGAGAACATGAAAACTCCACACAGAAAGGACTCGGACCGCCCCGCCTGGGCCTTCTTGCTGTGAGGCGACAGTGCTACCCACCGAGCCACCGTGCCGCCCTTGCTTAAAGGCTAAATTATTAAACTTCTAATTATTATAACTTCTCAAGTCAATTATATTTAGTCCTTCAGCTTTAACAATTTCACTGGAGTTCATTCGAACCGGTTGCGCTTGCTCAGAGCGACCAAGGTAAAATATACTATACAGTTTTTAGTAGACACCTGATATTAAAGGTTTATGTAGACTTATAAGAGACGTCAGGCTTTTAATATCTGGAAATGTTTTTGTTCTGTGATTAAATCATTAAGATTGATCAGATTATTCATTCGGTGGTGTAGAAATTCTCTAAAGTTACTTAGCTTTGTGTTCCAGCCTCCAAATGCTTTGTATGCAATGTTCTCTGTGTCCAATTTGACTACACTGGTTAAAAAGTAAACGGATCAGTGATCTCTTGCAAATGTTGGGAGGGATACCCAAATTGTGAGCAAATGCTGAGGAGAATTTGTCACATTGAGAACAAAACAAAAAAGATCTGCCATGAATTAAAGGCTGGAACGTCGGTGACACTGTGCACAGTCAAGCAAGCTTAACATTCCCATTGGTTTATAAGATGTACAGCAAGTTTAATGTCAAAAACAGTCATGGACAATTTTGTATCTCCAATTCACCTCACTTGCATGTTTTTGGACTGTGGAAGGATCCCACACAGATACGGGGAGAACATGCAAACTCCACACAGAAAGGACCCGGACCGCCCCACCTGGGGATCGAACCCAGAACCTTCTTGCTGCCCCCTATTGGTTTATAAGATGTACAGAATAAATAAATGAGTCCAGCCTCCAAAAATCAGCAATTTGAAGCTCGGCTGAAGTTTGTTGTTAGTTAAAATCAAAACCTGGCTGCATTTATTCATCCTATTTGGCTTATCAGTTAAATTTTGTGATCTGACTGTTTGAAAAATCAAGGGTAACTTTGTGATGTCTGAAATCATTCAGTACAAATATGAAAGGGAGCAAAAACCTTTTCTATACTATTGTATACATTAAGCTAAAGCTACATGAATGAAAGAACTCTCGTCTGAAGCAAGTCTGACGTCACAGCAGGACGACACACATTGTGCCACACCATTGGTGCTTATTCTTCATGTTCCGCCCACTGACCAATCAGAAGCTGACTTGTGGCCATGCACGGATCACGTGATTTCAACTCCGCTCCAACGGTGGGAACAATATTCGTGTTTCGTGTTTTTATTTAAAGTTATTCCATATGATTAAACGTATAATTTTGAATAGCACATAATCCCAATTCCTCATTCGTATTGTTTTTGTATATGGCTCATTTATTTACTTTAAATTTATCAATTTATAATGTCAATATGTAATCATGCAGCGTTTACTGCACTGTGCATTCTGTGTTAAAAAGTATTTACAACATGTTTAACGCAGTACAAGTAAAGCAGCCGTACATGTTAAGTTAAGGTTCTAATATGCATATTTAGCGGAATTCACTATACACAGCGGGATAATAACAAACCAGCCCAGTCCCTAGTCATTTCCTTCTCTTCAAGCATTAAACATTAACGTACTTACAATTTTCTCAGTGAATGAATGCACCACACCTCCGGGTTTCACGTTAAACTCCACGGTTTTGGCATTTTCTGAGGCTCTTCCAAGCGTCAACAAGCCAAATAAAACCACCAGTTTAACCCAAAACAAACCAGCTGGACTGCTGTAAGAGAAAGCCATGTCGATGTGTGAAATCTAACAAGCTAAACCTGCTGGTCTGTCCAATAAAAGCGGCTTAGTTTTTCTCCCACCTGTTTTCAGGCAACCTCCGCCCCTATTGCGTCAAGGCTTTCGTCTGCCCTACTGGCACAATAGAAGTTATGTCGCCACCTACTGGTCTGAATCAAGCACACAGCCAGTACACTAAACGACCAAAAGTATGTAGACACCCCTCCTGATTATTAATTATTTATTTAAGTTGATCTGTACAGCAGTTTACACTCAGTTTATATCAAGCAATTCTGATGTATCATTTTTAAATAAAGGCCTATATATTGTCACATTTCTATTATTTTCAATATAGACTGTTAATAAAAAAATTCTCTAGTTTCCACAGAATAATGATAGTACACCATCTGTAGATGTCACTCAGTTAAAATCAAGCAATTCTGATGTGTCATTTCTAAATTAAGGTCTTTATATATTGTCAAATTTAAAAAGAGTTAAAATAATAGAAATGGGACAATATAAAGGCCTTTATTTAGAAATGACACATCAGAATGTCTTGATATTAACTGAGTGTAAACTACAGATGGTGTTCTATCATTATGAAGTAGATGTTGCCAAGTTGCCACTGTTGGGTCCCTGAGCAAGGCCCTTAACCCTCAATTGCTCATCGTGTAAGTCGCTTTGGATAAAAGCGTCTGCTAAATGCTGAAAATGTAAAAAAAAAAAATGTAAAATGAAGTGGAAATATTGTGTGGAAACTAGAGAATTCTTTTTTATAACAGTCTAGAGTTAAAATAATAGAAATGTGGCAATATAAAGGCCTTAATTCAAAAATTATACATCAGAATGTCTTAATATTAACTGAGTGTAAACTACAGATGGTGTACTATCATTATGAAGTGAAATTGTCCTGTGGAATTTAGAGAATTCTTTTTAATAACAGTCTAGAGTTAAAATAATAGAAATGTGGCAATATAAAGGCCTTTATTTAGAAATGACACATCAGAATTGCTGTCAGGTTATTACCAACTCTTTTTTTCAAAGCTTGAAATTGTATCTCTAATACAGTTTGCAGGAAGAAATGGGTTTATTTATTTTTTCATTTTTAACTGATATATGTATATATTTTTTTAATCGATAAATGTATATCGTTTGTCGTTTGAGTGACTGAATGGGAGCACATTCTCAGACACATGCTAAAACGTTGTGGAAAGCCTCCTGAGAAGCGTGGAGCCTGTAATGGCCAGAAAGGTGTGGATGGGACTCTACATCAGAGTCCATGGTTTTAATTGGATGCACAACAAGCTCACAGTCAGGTGTCTACATACAATCGTTCTACTGTACATTACAGGCATATCTACTGCCGGCATTTATTCATTGAACCAACACAACTGGCATGAAGTGCCATCACCACTGGGGTGCAGTGTGCAATACAGAATTGGTTCAGGTCAGAGATGTAAAAACAACGTGAAATCCAGTAGAACATGTATTCTATTAAAAGTGATTTCCCTCTTTTAATAAATACTCCTGTATATAGAAAAAATTGTTTATCTGCATTCCAAGTTGAGACACACCAGTCCAGGACTTATTGTGGCATGGTTGTGCACAAGGCAAATTGGCATCATCCTACAATAAATTAGGGTTCCAGCTGTTTTGAGGTGCTACCAGTCCAGCCAGGTTGGTCAATATTACAATAATGTTCAATAAAATCAATACATAAATATATTTACTTTTCCAAAACTTGGTGTATTCTGAGTTTTGTTCCAGAAAACATCAACTCCTAATTCCATGATTTTTCTCTGACCGTATGAACCCTGTACAGTCGTATTAAATTGCATATTCGGTGCTTTTTCTTGCCCTCCAGCGTGGAGCTTAAATAAATAACTTGCTGTCGGTTAGGATCAGATTTATGAACAAGGTCCATAGAATGATGCAACTAAGCACCTGGAGTTTTCACCCCATTTTTATAAATAAACACTTAATAAATCAGTGTCCGAGGCAGTGGGGGGTGGGGGCACTTCAGCACTGGCACACATTTGAAAGGGTGATAAAGGAGCAGATAAAAACATCCAAAAAAGACATAGATTGTTTATAAATGCTGAAATATAAATGCTGAAATAAATAAATTAAAAGCCAGAACACAGGATTTAGTGGATAGTAACAATCTGGAATTTATTTGATCAGGCTTATGTGAAATAACCCGACTAAATGATTCACAAAACGGCTTTTACAAAAGTAGAAAATAACAATTGAATTTATCATAAAAAAAACAACAAAACATGAAATTGTTTCTCCAATGTTATAAGTTAACAATCATCCTATTTACAAATCAATTACATTTGGTTTAAGAAGCTTTTTTTTAAAACAAAAAAATAAAGAAAATAAAAGAAGGGACTCCTGAGTGGATGCTATTTACATCTACATACAAGGTTACGGCAGGTCAGGATGCTCCTGCTGAAAGAAAAGAACAAAAGAAACACACCACAATGTTAACGGTTGGATCGAGAGCTTTCAAGATCTGCTTAAACAATGAGAACAATAACATCACTTTAAATTCACTGGCCGGTTAAAGTGAAAGGGTCGTTCTGCATGAATACCCCACCAGACCACAGGACTTCTTTTAAAATGCTAAATCTATTGTGCTTTACTCTTTACGGACCAGGGAATATGCCATGAATCAAGACGGTAACATTCCAATTAAATATAAAGAGTTAAAGTTGCATATGAAGATATGAATGTATGTGCTTCTCTCTCTAGCTGCCCTAGTATGAATAATATTATTATTTCTTAAGTTCAGGGTGACCAAAATGACTAAATGGTATTTTAAACCCTTGAGAATGTAAGTGACAGTTCAGACAGATGAGAAATGACTACCCCCATAGGCGATAGAACCACATCAGCTATGATGACCAAGCAGTTATGGGTTTAAAGGACTTAAGCTGCTGAGCCACAATTGCCAACAACTGTAAATTGTAGCCTTTATTTAAATTTTAAAAATCAAATGTATTTAAATTTGAGCTATCTACTTTACTTTTAAAAGTAAAATCCACCACCGACATGTTTATCTTACCTATAAACGATTCAGCAGTGTATTGTGGATGTCTTCGTACACCTGATTGTAGATCTCGTCTTTGGATTTCAAGCCATCCAGGGTTTCTGGTGATTGGAATATTTAGAAGTTAGAACATCAGTCACAGAACTTCCACAGAACTGCGTTCATAGGAGAGGTCTATGCACCGGTTGGTAAACGGCTTTCCAACATCTCGGCCCTGTGTTTCAAGTACATGGGCCAGACGTGACCGTCGAACAGGCCGGGAGGATCGGGGACAGAGTACCGCCTCGTACTGTGGAGCAGAAAACACACACAGCGTTACCTCAGACTCGTCCTAATCTGATCTTGCTTAAATGTGAACACGTGCCTAATTGTTATTTTTGTTTAATTGAATCTGAGCTTGCACTAAATCAGGACATGATTACCAGCTGTACATAACTAATTACCATATAAATGATCTCTAGGCAGCAACTGCGGTGGAAATAAAATAAAAACACCACACACACATACCTTCTTCTCCTCTTGCACTCTTCGTAGGAGATCGTTATATAATAGCACTTGTCGAACACGTCCACCAGAGGCCTGTAAAGAGTAAATTCCAATTAATAATTCAGTACATTAGTACAGAACATGCTGGGTAAGATAATCAGGAAATCGTACGTTCAGTTCTGAGGCCCCGGAAAGCCTGAGGACCCTGATAGCTTCTTATCAATGGGACCACAGAGGCAGGACATATGACCTGCCTGGGATGTTCCTCTACCACCCAAAATGTGACCGTAGAGGGCCTCAATGTGTCACATGACCCGTTATGAACTTGGCAACCTTTCCTATAATCTCGTCTGTACACTTAAGTAATTGACTGTACATCCAGTACTGATGTGTAATGCTTACTTGTAGTTGTATAAGAGAAATCCCTCCACGATAAGAATGTGGTCCCGATCCTCAGGGGACCCGATTTCTGTGGCTGGGGTCACCTGAATGCCGTGGGATCGTGCAAATTTGACTGGGTTCTCTATCCAACCTTTAACAGTGTTCACCATGGCCTCCATATCCAGTGAAGTTATCACTAGAGAAGAAAAAAATGGAAAGATATGTTTAAACCACAAAACAACAAGGGTTGAATATTTATTAAAACTCAGAGCAAGATGTAAATGGAGTAAAAATTACATTGGATGGGTTTTGTTAGAGGCAATGTTTACTGTGAGAGGAGTTATTATTCTATCGCCTATGGTTGAATCTTATTCTTACCATCCCACTGTTTAAAGCCGTCCTCTCCGACTGCTATCTGATCCGGCGGCTGAAATAACAGTGACCAATAAAACACTGCAGAAGCCTCTGATCCATGATCTACTAGATCTGATCACAGTGTTATCAAAAAACATGCTTTATTTATCCCACCCCCTCCCTCCACAAAAAATAAACTATTTTTTGTATGTAGCTACTCTTCTTAAGTTTAAAGCTTTAAGGATGGGCGCTATAATGACTAGGATGATCAAGATGTTGAGCCACAATTGCCAACAATTGTAAACTGTGACGAACTTTAACAAATGTATATTTCCTAAAGAAATTCAAACAATAAAAAGAGGCAACATCATAATTAGATTAACATTTAATTTAATTAAGCAATAGAAGTGTAAAAGCACCAATTTTTACACCAAATATTTATCAATACATCATATCGCCCAGCCCTAGATATTATGCCCAAATCAAACATTACAAATATTTTCTTTATAATTAGAGGAAAAATCTATTTTAAAATATTATAACATACTACAACAGCTTAAAAACACCTAAGATTACTAAACAGACCCTTGTCCATCTTGTAATCAAAAAAAAAAAATATATATAATAATAATATTAACTAAAAAGTAAAATATCCCTTATAACTTTACTCACCTTGAAGAAATCATCTTGATGTACCACGCAACAGTTAGGCAAGGCTTTGACTAACCTGTTGGTTAGTGTGGTTTTACCACCATTGGTCACACTGTAGAAATATAAAAAATAAATAAATAAATAAACACAAGCACATAGATGAAGTCTAATATACAAAAAAACATTTCACTGACTAAATTTCTGTTGCCAACATCATTTCACCTAGCATACGAGTCGGCACAGAAATAAGAAAATTGGAGGGAAAACACCTGGCAGCAGGTAACGCACAGGTTACAATACAGGACTTCATATCAACAATATTGTTCTTACTGAGAAAAATTACCAGCAACATCTGAGTGCTGGTAAATGACTTAATGCATGACTTATCTTATAGCAACATATGGCATTACCTTAAATAACCCATATACTCCTCCATTGATTAATGATGTAACCATTCGAAAATTAGAATTATACAATAATATAAAATACATAATTAGTTTTATAATTTCATATACTATGTTAAAAACAGCTCGTCTTGTTACACATGAGCCAGGTTTTATGTACATGGTTGTAAAGCACTTCGAGCGACCACTGTGTCGGTGTGGCCGGAAATACTATCGACTCTAAATATATTTTACAATGTGAGAGACACGGAAGGCAAAGTCGTTCATGTAAAACACTTGGCTGCTTAAGTGCACTTAATATGCACGCACTAGATTTCACTGCCAGCTGACAATGCAGGGACGGAATTGGAGGGAAAATCCTGGTGGAAGCATGGGTGCCAACTAAAGGAAACAATGAACTAATGTTCCTTCCAAAGCAAAATTTATATTTAATAGTGTGCTAAATTGATTTATTTGGGTTTTTCATGCCATGTTTGACACATGTGTCATTTAATGGCAGCAATAGGTGTTATGTACAGTATCTGTATATTTTATCTTGCCTTTATATTTTTCAATAGTATGCTAAAAGACAAACCACAAGAGCATGACGGTTATATCCTACATGGCATATAAAGCAAGCCGGGAAACCAAATATGTATGGTATTTCTATTGGTGTACTGTACCCTTTATTTAGGTTTTATTTAATCCTGATTTATTTACAATATACATTTTATTGTAGCTGTTTATATTGATCTGCACATTGAAATGCATTTTAAACACTTATGTCTGATATTTACTAATTTCTTTCTTTATATGAGGGCATCTCTAGTTAACTTTAAAACATATTGACTAAGCATTTGTCTATAATACATAAAATAACACATATGTGTAATATATAGACATTATAAATAAAATGCACTTAATTCTACAACATTATTATTATTATTATTATTATTATTATTGTTAGTTTTGGCACATCATGGTGCTCAATGGAAAATTGGAGGGAAAGTCCTGGTAGAATAAAAAAACCAGGAAGCATGACTGCAAACTGCAGAGAAATAGTAAACAAATGTTCTTGAGGGAGCAACAAAGCTGGTAAAATATTTAAAAAGCTTAAAATTGAAGATTAAATCAGCATTTCAATGAATTGTGTCTAAATAAAACACATCAGAATTCCAATCATATGACTGAATAGCCCACATATAACCCCAAGCAATATAATACTAATTAATCATATTATTATGTCAGTTATCATGATCTTTAAATTGTATATATTATATTGTACTTCATTTTTTTACTATTAATACTTTTAAGCACTTTTTAATTTTAGTGATGTTAAGGCACGTCAAGCTACTGCAAGAATGGACACCTCGCTTTGATATATAACCACAAATTACTTTATAAACTTTGAATATAGTATAATAATTTCAAACACTTTATATTTCAATTATAATAATAACTAATAGTATTATTGTTGTTATTATTGACATGTGTGTGTGTGTTACTGCCACACGTGGTGCTCGCGCGCACTGTTTTTAAATCTCCCGCTCAAAATCCGTCCGCACGCGCACACACCGATCAACCGTCAATTTTCATTCAAAACTTAACGTACATTTCTTAAAGAACCGAAATTAACACTTATTAAAGATTATCAAAATCTATTTAAATACAAAAACACAAGCAAAATATGACCGTAAACATTTAATGTTACGCTTCACCAGCAGCTCAATTCATCAAACAGTAAAGTTAAACATGTAAATCACTTACCCGCCGATTCCTATAATGTACTTCATTTTTATTCGCTCTGTTTCCTCCAGCCGAAGCAACACACTCGACACGAACGATATTATAGCTAAAATATGGGCTAAATGTTTCTTAATCTGACCCGAGTCTGCGGTCTGCCTACGTCTGAACACCAACACACTTCAGCTCTGTTGATTCAGCTCGCCAACATGTTTATATGAGGCTCCTATGGTACGTCACTCAAACCCAACCTCCTCAGAACCTACCAATCACATGCCGAGGTGGGCGTGGCTACCGGCCCTCCGGTCAACCCATTCACTGTAACACTGACAGCAGACTAAACGCTTCAGCCATTTTAAACATTAAATAGATTTTTAGTTTTGCTTAGTTTTTTCTCACATAGTCTATTTTCTAATTGCTGTTCCGTTTCAGATTGCATAGATCGTTTTATTGTGATATTTTATTTAAAAAAAAAAAGGACAAGAACTAATTTAGTTTTGCTTCAGTTTTAGTATTAGTGGTGCTGATAGGAGCACTGGAGGTCATTTAATAGGGGGCATGTGGCAATTATTTCTTCAGTTTAGGGCTGGGCGGTATGACGGTACATTCGTTATACCGTCTTTAATTCCTCATACGGTATGGATTTTTCATATCCTTAATTTCCTTCGGGATTAATGAATCTATATACCGCCATACCGTAACATAGTTCATTTTAACAGCTGTAGGCTATACAGGCAGCAGATCATATAACATTGTTCGCCGCTAAAAGCGCTATGGAGCGCCGTGCAGATTAAGTACTCCGCCAGGTAGTGTTAGCATGACAGTGTTAACAGATGAGAGAGGTTTCCTCAATATGGTGAAAAAAGAAACAAAAACAGATGGAGGATGAAGAGAGGAAGACCAAAAATGCACTAAAACACTATATACTGTCTGTCGAGCCACGGCTGTCGCAAACGACGACATTATGAACACAGTAACAATCCACATATGCAAG
The DNA here is from genome assembly GCF_030014385.1 of Trichomycterus rosablanca. Classification (NCBI taxonomy): domain Eukaryota; kingdom Metazoa; phylum Chordata; class Actinopteri; order Siluriformes; family Trichomycteridae; genus Trichomycterus; species Trichomycterus rosablanca. The sequence continues at coordinate 1,843,412 of NC_086004.1, forward strand.
GGCAACACTTAAAACAATTAAAACACTGGATTCCAGGTCTGTCTTAAGTTTCATGTTAAGTTTTGGTAACTTAAAACGGCACCTTTAACTCTTCTGAGTTTATATATATTGAGTAAGCCGTGTAACATTTACATGTAAAAACTGCTCACCTGATTTGTGTGAATTCTTTTCATTCAAATTATCCTCTGGGCCACCCAAGGAGGATGGAAGTCCCTGCTGAGTCTGGTTCCTCTCAAGGTTTCTTTTCGTAATTTCCTTGCCACTGTCGCCCTTGGCTGCTCAACAGGGGTTTTAAGCTGCATTAAGACCATTCTGTCCATTCTAAAAAGCGCTATATAACTTAAATTGACTCGTCTTGATTTGACCTGTCCTAAAACAGTGTGCTTTACGGTCAGCGTTGCTAGATTTATGCGGTCCACTACCACTAGGATCTTGAATTTCCAAGTTTGAATCCCAGGCTGTGCTATAGACCTAGCCAGGTGCCCACACAGGAAAAATGGGCATACAAATGTAAATGTAAATGAATCATTGATCCATACATTAGTAAAGCTCACTGTGTACAGTTTGTGGGTATTATTCGGAGCTGGGCCTTTGAATCATTTAGCAATTAATAAGTAAAGTGGTGTCTGTTACTGTAAATTGGGATTTGCAGTCAGTGTTCTTCTTTCCTGATGCTGTTTGGCTGTAAATGTCAAAATCTGAAGATTTTTGTGATTGATACGTGTAACCTGAGCACCCACCAACTGGCATCATGTTACACCACACACTTAAACCAGCTGATTCATGTTGGTTATCAATAAACAACCCAGTATACAAGTTTTCCATGGGCTGTTTCTGTATTTCGTCCAGCACCTTCATGACTTTTCTGCAGCAAAAAATAGAACGTTTTGAAAAATAGACTGACAGACTTTTTAAGGCTTTCTTTAAATAATGACATAATTGTGGTGAGCAGAATAACATACTTTTGGCTGTCGTTCTAACCGTGACGCTGTGTAAAAGAGTTTCTCTTTATTATGTGTTTGTGGAAGAAACCAGACAGACTGAAACGACTATTTATTCATAAACACACCAGCTGTAACGTGGTTATACGTGCTGATGTACCCGTCACAGCTCTGACCCAGTGTTTATGTATGGTCATTCTACACGGTCATGAACAAGAGCTTCTCAAGCCCACGTTTGTTCCATTTTAGGAACCTGTGCTTGTTTAAAAAGTAGTCATAAAGTATTTATCTAACAATTACACAACCTACAAACTGCAGGATTCATTTTCTACCTGCTATAAATGTTTTCATCAAACAAAATGTGCCTGTAACACATCACAGAAATGTAAAAGAGGTCATTTAAGACTAGGAACATTGTGAAATGTTCTAACACACTTCTATTTATCGATGCATTTTCTCCCATTTTCTCCCAATTTAGTGTAGTCAATCTGATTGCATTAGAGGAGGGTATGTTGCTGCTCACGCCTCCTCCAACACGTGGCGTGCCCAGTTCTAGAGGTCCCCTTTTTTTCGCCCATGCACTCTGCACAGGCGCCTCTGTCTGCTAATCGGGGTCCTTGCACAGCGTTTGAAGACCCCACCCACATAGTCCGGTCACCCCACCCACATAGTCCGGTCATCCCGCCCTAGCAGACACGGTAGCCGAGGAGTTCAGAATCTCGGCACTGGTGTGCTAGTGGAATATCCTGGGCAACTTTTCTATTTTAATTTGGGCCTGGGACCCGCACTGTTTAGTACCTACATAATTATTAGGCATCGTTAAAGATGATAAAGATGATATAACAGTGGTAAACTTCTGTCTCAGCTTATCTGGAATGTGTTGCAGCCATCAAATTTGGAATGAATATATACTTACAAATCGTGTTTGCTTGGATTTTGTATTGCTATTCAGGTTTCCTCCCAGCCTCAAAGCATACCAGTAGGTGGATTGTCTACTTTAAACTAAATGAAGCTGTTTCGCACTGCACTGGACTTGCTTGGGGTTAGTTGTTTCTGGTAAAGAGCTCTAGATCCACCACTTCCCTGACCAGGAAAAGGCCGGGACTGAAGACTGATGAATGAGTGAATGGAATTTTGTCTTATCTAGCTGTAAGATCAGACAGCTGTAGCTTAGTGGTTAAGGTACTGGACCAGCAATTCGAAGGTTGCCGGTTCAAACACCAGGTTGCCACTGGTTGGGCCCCTGAGCAAGGCCCTTAACCCTCAATTGTTTAGATTGTACACTGTCACAACTGTAAGTCGCTTTGGATAAAAAGCGTCTGCTAAATGCCAAAAATGTAAATGCTCATTTATTTTTATAAACTGCTCCATCCTGGTCATGGTCACAGTGGGTCCAGAGCCACCTTAAAACACAGACCTTTCACCCTGGACACGGCGGGTATCCTGTTTTATCCTGTAGACTTATTTCAACATAACTGAATCTGTTTCTGATTCCATTTGTACGCTGCAGTGTGTGAGTTTGGGTGACAGAATTATAATTTTTATAATTATGTGTTGATTCACACAATCAGAGGATTATCCACATCTTTACACACAATAATAAATGCATATAAACGTGTATAAACGCTGTAACTAGCCGTGGGATAATCAGACCGTTACGGCCCCACCTTGATGTGATTCATCACATTATGCAGTGGATAATATTCAATAATACCATTTTCCACCATCTGGTTTAAACATGTCGAGGCGACGTGAATGTGAGGAGTCTTACCAGGAAAGAATGTTGTGATCGCGGTTACTGTGCCATTCCAGTATATTTTAACAGCACGGGCACGGCCCATAATCTGCCGGAGTTCAAACCAGCCAGACGAGCAACGTTTGCATAACTGGATTTAACCAGAACCTGCCATTTCTCACAGCCACGCCTCAGCACCATCCTTCAGAATGTAGAATTAAAATCATATATTATAATTAATAATATATTTGTAGCATGAAAATTAAAATGTAAATTTTTAGTGTATGCTTTTATCCAAAGTGACTTACAGCACTGTGACAGTATACATTCTGAGCAATTGAGGGTTAAGGGCCATGCTCAAGGGCCCAACAGTAGCTACCTGGTGGTGGGGTTTTAACCAGCGACCATCTGCTTACAAGTCCAGTATGTTAACTGCTAGGCTACAACTGCCCTGAAATGTCTAAGAAGCTACTGAAATGGCCCTGCAACACATCCACACTTTTACATTCAGTAAGATTTAAATAACAGTACACCTGAAGCCTGTCCTAAAAACACCTTGTGAGTCAGGAATACAACCTGAACTACGAAGTTAACTGGACTACCTAGAAGAAAGCCATTTGGATGCAGGGACAACATGTAGAACTTGAAGATTCAAACCCAGGTTCAGTGTTGCTGTGTGGTGCAACTGTGTGTCACCTAGTATTTATCTCATTATATGGAAGAAATGATCTATAAAATGCAACCTTGGAAACAAAACAAGAGCCTTTTTTACACACCGCTGTTTAATTTCGAACCGTTGACACTCAGAACGTGAGGCAACAAAAAATAACCACTAAACACAATCTGCACCAAATTCTCCAGCAAGCATCAATAAGCACTTCAAGCACTTCAATCATTTACCCAGATATTAAAGGGGAAAAATATTTTCAACATAAAAAATAAGCAGAAAAATAGAATACATCTGAGCTGGGTACATGTGCACAGAGACAAAAACAAAGCTGGCACGATGGTCCCAAAACTTCGCATGCATCATTTCAAAACATCTCTCCTGAGCAAACGCACCTACGTGTTGTACAGGCAGGTGATGAGACATTCTGGTCAAAAAAGCAGACATCAGCAAATTTTAATAAAGCGCAAGGGAGCTGAGCACGGTCAAGCTGGTACCTCATATGATCAGAAAAAATAATGAAAGTTTTTTTTTTTTATATATAAACATTTCCTCCTTTTTCTCCCAATCTAGTCATATTTAATCCCCCGGTTATATCTCTCCTCCACTGCTGCAGACCCTGACCCTGGCCGAAGAGGGCCGTACCTAACACATGCACCATTCAACACATGTGCAGTTGCCAACCGCTTCTTTTCACCTGCACAGACAATCACGCACTGCTCTCCATTATTCACCATCTCTGTGCAGCGCCACAACCAGCCAGCAGAGGTCGCAGTTGCAACAGTGATGAGGAATTCCGTCGGCCCTCCCACCCGGGAGACATTAGCTAATCATATCTGTGTGTGGGCGCCTGGCAGGCTGGTAGCAGAACTGAAATTCTACCTCGCGAGCTTGAGATCTCAGCACTGACGGGCTAGCGTGTTTTACCGCCTAATTTCATGTTTTACCACCTCTTTATCCCGGTCAGGGTCTCGGTGGGTCCGACTCCCGGAATCACTGGCCTTATACCACCTTAGATATAGCCATTTGTACAGAATTACAGGCTACCAAATAAGTCAAACTTTAATTCTCAGATTTTCCACCTGCTAAGGTTTTGTATTGTTCTTTCAGTGATAGTTTGTGCTGTAAAACCATAATTTGTGCTGGCAATGTTTTTTAATTTGCATTATGAGCTGTTATTTAGTGGTGAACCTAAATATTGTTAATATTTTGATGAAGTGGTCACAAAATTATGAAATATTGCATAGTAACTACAGAAATAAGCAATACTTGGCATTAATGGGTTTTTTCTTTAGCTAAAAAGACTATTTTGGTGTAATTCATGTGGTAGAATTTCATCTCCAGTATTAACAGGGTGGAAAACAGCAGGAGATTGTGTCTCATTCCCCATAGCTGAGGAAGAGTCTGTCATGTTTTTACTTGTGAGCAGTGAGTTAAATGCTTTGAGGTAGGTCTATAATGGAATATTAACAAGCCGACTTGGTTCTGTTTTCTTTTTATCTCATAATAAACTTGCATTCATTAGCAAAAGTAAAAACAACTAATGACCAGTGCAGATTAATAACAGTTATAGGAGGAAGGAAGGGGAAGAAAGCACAAACGTTTCATCTCTGACAGCTTACACAAGCTGTTAGTGTGTTGAGTGACGTCATAACATTTTGTACTCAATGTACCAGCACATTTGTTTATCAGCACAAACCAAAATGTTTCATTTCATTTGATTTCTGATCACATGGGGTGTTAGATGTATCAGGGAGGAGGAACTCTGGTACTGAATGATGGAACACTACAGAAACGGGTCTGAATGAGGTGCCACCTGGTGGTTGGATCTCAGAATCTTCAGAAGATTTTTGGAAAAGTGGCTCTTGTGTTTTGATAGTGACCAGGGTTTGATTTGTTTAGTGCAATGGTTCCCAAAATGTATACGACCAGGGCACCCCTGTAAATAATCTTTCTGTTTATGGACCTTCAAAATGACACTTATGATTAACAAAACCTTCAAATATCAATAATAATACTAATAATAATACTAATTATTATTATTTTTGTTATTATTATTAAAAGGGGGTTACCACTGATACTACTCCTCCTCCTACTACTACTACTAATAATAATAATAAAATTGTAATAACTTTGGTTGTGGCAAACTGATTTATTGATTTATCTATGTATTTATTATTTCTACATGACCGGTTTATCCTGGTTAGGTCTGAGTGTGTCTAATGCCTCCCAGAAGTAATAATAATAATAATAATAATTTTTAATAATTTATTATAAAATTTGAATTTATATATATTTTTATAATTAATATGTTTTAGTATTTATTAATTTACTCACTTTCTAAGCTGTAACCCATGCGGTTCATTAATAATTAAACACATATTACTTAATTGTTTTATTTATTTATGATACTAATACTACTAACACTACTACTAATAATAATAATAATAAAAAATTGTTAATAACATTAACAATTGTTATAACTGTAATTATAGTTTGTATGTTGATGGCTCTTATTAATTAATTGGTTTATTGATATACTGTATGCAATTTATTTATTTATTTTACATGACCGGTTTATCCTGGTTAGGTTTGAGTGTGTCTGATGCCACCCAGAAGTACTGGGCACAAGACAGAAATTCACCCTCGACAGGGCACCCGTCCGTCGTAGGGCAACACTTAACCACTCACTCAAACATGTGGGCAGTTTAAAGTAACCAGTTCACCTTCAATATATCTTTGAAAGGTGGATGCAAATGTAAGAACATCTGTGCAAATGCAGAAAAAACTAAAATCCGCACAGATCAAACCCAGGTTCCCAAGGTCTCTGTAGCTGTGTGGCACCCACTCTTCAAGCTGTACAACTGTGTCAGACTATTATTATTATTATTATTAGTAGTAGTAGTAGTAGTAGTGGTATTATTATCATCATTATTATTATTATTATTATTTTTAGTAGCAGTAGTAGTATTGCTATTATTATTATTAGCTATATTATACTACAAACAAAACAGAAGAAAATATTTAATATTTGTTATTCACTGAATTCCATTTTTTCAGTTCTGATTTGTCTGATTAACTGCACACATGTCTGCAGTTACATCCCTGTTTTCTGTAATAATACTATAAATAACTGTATTTTACTATTATTTCTTGTAGTAGATCGTTCATGTCCTGCTTATGGCTAAATATTCTGTCTTTGGTTCTTTATCTTTTTTTAAATATAAATGTGGTATTATTTTACTGTCTGCAAGCATCCAGGAAGAATATTCACACAGTCTCGCTTAATCACATGAAACGTTTCTGGATTTAAATAAAATAATTGCTGAATTTTTAGCTTTTTAATGTCTGTTTATGGATTTAAACCCTTTTATTGTGAGAGATTGTGAAACATGTTTGGACAGGGTGCTGCTGCATGTACTTTGGAAGCGACTGGTTTGGGGATCTGATTAGGAATCTGTAAGCTGGTCTCAGATCAGCAGACGTCTCACTCACAGGACGGGATCTTCTACCGTCTGTGTGGCTGTTGTGGATGGTCTGAGAAATCAAAAGTAAAAGGAGCTCTTGAATTTAATTTAATGTCTCTGTTAAATGAATGAGAATGAAAGATCACGTCTATAGTATCTACCTATCTGTGCTGGCTGACTCTTGCTGGTTTTGTTGATGCTCGCTCTCCTCCTCTTCCATCCTAAACACACACGAGCATCATGGGTAAATGCAATATTACATCCTGCCCCATTCAAACCCACTTATCCATAAAGGCCAAGGCCAGTGGGTCTTTTTCCTGTTTGACCCTGTCTGGTACTTCAGTATAACATTATTACCGTTCTTTACGTGCTTGGATCCTCTCTTCATCATACCTGCAAAACAAACAGTAACGTAACATCATACATCATGAATCTGAGTGTATCAGGAGCCATGTTTGCTTAGCGTGATGTGGACGACGTACTGTATAACACACTCGGGGATGTGGATGTGCTCCATGGGGACGATCTGCTCCAGTTCCTCTAAACTGTGCACGTAGCGGATTTTGTTCATAAACTTCACACTGCAGAAAGCATAAAAAATAAAGGTATATTTTTCATTTAAAACTCAAATTTTAAACATTCAATATACAAATCAAACTGGAAATATATGTAATATTATTACATTTATTTTATTGTAGAACTTTGGCTGTTGATTACGGCTGGTAGCTTTTATCTTTCTTCATTTTTAGACACATTAGCTTGAACGCTGCAGTTTAAAATTAAAAGTGCAAATTTAGGACATAAAACATGACCTGCATGCCCCCCTCACCGCATCAATGAACCTCCTTTCTGGCCTTCCTGTCCTCCTCAGCACCCTTCCCCTGATAGAACTCTCATCCCTCCTCTGCATATGCTCAGAACATCTCGATCTCTCCTCCAATTGGTTCCTAATCCTGTCTATCCTCAAAATCTTCATCTCTGCCTCCTTTAGCTCCCTCTCCTATCTTTTAGTCTGTGTCTGCATCTCCAAGCCGTACAGCATAGCAGGCCTCACTACTGTCATGTAGACTTTACCTTTCACCCTTCCACCACAAATCACTAATACTAGCACTGTAATTAAACCCATTTTATTTCAGTAATGATGAAGATGATGATGTTTCCTACCTGATGAAGGGTCTGGAGATGGCCAGGACTGTGCGTATAAACCAGGATGGATGAGCAATAATCAGTGACTTCAGGTTCTTCCTTAATCTAAAAGAAAATGTGCACATTTGTGAAACATTTTTTCCTTTTTCTCCCAATTTAGTCATATCCAATTACCCAGTTGTATCTCCTCTACTGCAGCAGACCTTTACCCTATCCAAGAAGGGCTGTATCTAACACGTGCAGTTGCAGACCACTTCTTTTCACACAAGGAATCAGTATCGTGTACAGAGAGTCACGCACTGCTCTTCATTATTCACCGTTCCTGTGCAGCGCCACGAACAGCCAGCAGAGGCCGTAACTGCAGCAGTGATGAGGAATCTCTTAAGCTGTTCCACCCAGCACCTGGCTGGCCGATAGCACAGCTAAGTTTAGTTCTCACAAGCTTGAACCAGTAAGGCAATGTAGGCTTATATTATACAATGCAATAATAAAGTGTGTTAAAACATTTTAAGCTCTTATATGTTTTGTTAAATGTAAACTGTGATTTGAACATATAGAAATACATGTCGATGTGTTATGTGAGCCATTAGTGAGCAGCTCTGTAGTATAACAAAATAATGTACATGTTTTTACCTTCTGTCGATCATCTGATAGCACTTTTTCAGCCAACTGATCCCGGGCATCTTGCTGCGTGTCGTTCCTCCGTTCATGTAGATTATCATGTAATCCTCAGCAACTAACATCTCCAAACTGCTCACTACGTACCTGCATCCAGATGTACCAGCAAACGGGAGTCAAACACAAAGAGAAGTTAGAAAAGATAATATTATTTGCAGAAATTAAACACTACAAAGTGCTTCTATATGGTAAGTGGAGCTGATAAAATGGACAGTGAGTGTAGAAACAAGGAGGTGGTTTTAATGTTATGACTGATTGGTGTAGATATACAAGTAAAATCCTTATTTTTAATTGTGGTTGCTGTTTTGCTGGTGAAGTGTTCAGTGGATATGGTAAAAGGTGACTATGTGGGCATGGAATTTAAGTTCATTATATTTCTATAACTTGTTAACACAGCAGTCAAACACCAAACATGTTCTGGCTGATTAGTTGTGACCAGTAAAGTTTTACCTTTTGTAAGTTTATCTTTAAACTCTATTTACTTTCAGATATGTAAACATGCAATACTATATTTTACGTATTTTAATGAACGTATCATTTATTACTCACAGGAAAAGGTTTTCCATGATGTAGTGATAATCTGGGCAGCTGCTGTCGGGTAGATAACATGCTGAGAACACAATGATGGCATTCATCCCGTCTCCATAATAACCTACAAATCCAGAAAAGGAAAACATAAGGCCAATTATATTATTTAAAATATTATTTGCCTCCTTATTGTTCACAGTGTTGTTTCTGACCTTTAACAACATTTTATATTAGATAAAGACAACTTATACATTTTATAAATTGGCATCTCATTTATCAAAAGGTTATCCAACACAATAACTGGCCCTGGGTTTCTCCAGGGTGGTGGTGCACTGGTAAAGCACACTAGCCTACCAGTGTTGACATCTCAAGCTTGTGAGCTCAAATCTCAGTCGTCCAGGGGAGGTAGGGTCGAAATCATTCCTCATAACTGCTGCAATTGCGACCTCTGCTGGCTGATTGATGTAGATAAAGCTGCGTGACTCTCCGTACAAACCCTTATCGTGCAGGTGAAAAGAAGCGGTCGGTACTACACACGTGTCGTATGGGTGTGTTGTAGTAACAGCCCCAGTGATGAAGATGATAAATGATTTAATAGTTCAGAAGGGGGTTCACAAAGTTATGAGCACATGGTGTTTACACAAATAAAAAACTGTGATTTATTAGTACTTACCTCCATGAGATATCACCCTCACGTATGGTCTAATGAGCTGCATGTCGATCCGATGCTCCTGCTCGCCAATAATGACGGTTCTCCACAGACGCCCATTTCCAACCTCGCCATCTTCTTCGGCTCCATCAGAAGGGCCTGGTTTGGCTGAGGCCACCGGCGTGTCATCTGTGTCCAAAAATACAAACACTGAATCTATTAATGTACTATACACTCAGTAGTCTTAGTCCCTGAAATAGCAACCTTAAGTCTTAAATATCGTTTGACCAGTGGCCAGTGGGGTGGGGGGTAAGCACAACCATGTGATGGTTGGCACCCTGTTCAGGGAATTGCGCCCAGTGGTTCCTGGTGGAACCAGGCCTGTCGTGACCCTGACGAGGATACAGAGTCATTTACATGCCATCTAGCAAGCTCCAAGTGGGCTGTCATATGATTCTGTATTCAACACTGGACTGATTTATGGATTTACAACACAAACTGAGCAAAAAGACAAGGGGTCTGAATACTTACTGAATCCACTGTACATTCATTCTGCAATAAAATCCCCCAATATCACAATACACATACAGCAACTTTTAATATGATTAAAAAGTCAATTTAAAAAATGAGTTGTCCAAACCTGACCTTCCCATTCTATATCGTTTCCGTTGGCTGGAAACTCCAGAGAGTCCGTCTCATCGGGAGTTTCAATGTCATCCACGTTGATGTCCAGATCATCGGGCGTGTCCAAGAAATCATCAGACAGCAGAGATCCTTCACTCTGATCCAGGGACAGGTTCATATCCGGTGCTATGAGGGTGCGGCGTTTGCGATGGGTCGAACCTCCACCGGCATTGATGAGAAGGGAGCTCGGGGGAGCTGGGCGGGCGACAAGGAAAAAAGGGTGTTTTACTTAGTGGGTGAATTGTTTAGATCAGAATCAATTCTCTTCATGTCAGTCTATATTTTATATCCAAAAGTAAAATATTAACTCTCTGAACAGCCGGTACAATAGTAACGGGTCTACTTGCATCTTCTCTGCCCACACCGTTTATTTCTGCTCGCTGCTGATGGGCATTTTGTCAGGTTTGTGTGGGTTCATCTGTGACAAATTACAGACATTCTCTTTATGACGCTGTCATCTCACGGGCTAAACTTAATGTAGCTGCCACACTCCTTGACATAATCATTAAATGTGATGGAGGCGGTGGCCTCGGTACATTTTCAGCCTATAAAATAGGGTCACTAGCCAAAAATGAAAACATTTTCACCTGCTAACTATTCTGTCTGTCTGTCTGTCCATCTGTCAGTCCGTTCATCCGTCCATCTATCTGTCTGTCTGCCTGTCCATCTATCTGTATGTCTGTCTGTATGTATGTCTATCTATCCATTCATCCATCCATCTATCCGTCTGTCCGTCCGTCCGTCCATTCATCTATCTATCTGTCTGTCTGTATTTCTATCTATCTATCTATCTATCTATCTATCTATCTATCTATCTATCTATCTATCTATCTATCTATCTATCTATCTATCTATCTATCTATCTATCTATCTATCTATCTATCTATCTATCGGCCTGTCTTTCTGTCTGTCGGCCTGTCTATGGAGAATTAAGGGTTCATATCTTGGCTGTAATACGTCTATGGACACTTAGTCAAGTTCCTTAACCCACTTTGCTCTAGGGATGCTTTATCATGTATCACCCTGCTTCTAAAACAAACTAGGCGATGCAACCCCCCCAATATTTTAGTGTACTGTACACCCGGGGATATGCACTGCATATTTGCCATTAATATTTTATTAAAGTGGGTGTGAAATGTACTCTACTTAGGAGCACTTACATGTTCTCTCCTCCCCGAGAGCACCTGAAGAATCCATGATTTACTTGTCTGTTGGTGTCCTTCAAAACACAGAACATCACAAACCCTGTTTAGATCTGCAGTCTGCGACATCTCTTTTTCAACACTGATGGATTAAGGGGGGTAAAAGAGGGTAAGATATATTATTTCACCCTGCAGACACACCACTGAATCGGGCTTTTGTTAAACGGTATGAGAACGTGATCAGTGTGGCGGTCTGCAGCTGCTTCAGCAATAATTAAGTGCTGCTTAACTTGCACCGGGTGTCAACAACCCCCCACATGCACCCTCCTCCCACACGGCATACAGCCAGCGGGGAACGGCGAGGGTGGAGGGTCAGAATGGCCATGTTGACCAAGTAAAACCAAGCAAATGTCACCCTGAGCTTTCAAAACCACACACTTATTTATTCTCTCAGAATAACATATTTTCAATGTGGTGCAGAACGTTATTACATCTACATAATGAGAACAATTCCACCAAGCTAGCTTTAGCTTTAACTTCAGGCCACAAATAGAAGCCAAATATAGAAAATCAAAGCAGATTCATGACTTACCTTGGATAAAATAATGACTTCAGTAATGGCTTTGATTATTTTCCTCAAGTCTTTACTCCCCTACACCGTGCTTGTCATTGTTTCCGATGCGTGTAAGGTCTAGAGCATCATTTGTGCATTTGTGTGGTGCTGATGCTGAGGCTCTGTGTGTGTTTCTCTATGCCTGCCCTGCCTCCATTTTCCTGGTGATGCTGTGTTGTTGGCTCAGCCTGCGTCACATGACGTGGCTCATTTGTATTTAGGGAGGGAGCAGAGCAGCACCTGCGCCCCGTTTCCACAATATAGAGGCACCATGTGAGGACGACCACGGCAGTTCTGATCCAGGAGCAGATGCTGCCAGACTAGAGCCAAGTCGGTTAGCACCGATGACAGCACCAATGTGATTACTGAGTATATCTTATCTATCTATATCTATCTTAAATTGCATGTCACAGTGAATTATTTTAAATCATTAAACCAAACATGGATGAGTTCTGAAAATTCAAACAATATATTTCTTCCTTAACATAAAAGTCAAGTAGCCACAAACAAAATTTCAAACTGAGGCAATATTTAAAATAGTTAAAACTAAATATTTGGTCATTTCAACCAAAAATGGTAAACAAATGAAAACAATTGCATTTGACAAAACCTAAAATGTATTTATTAGGATTTTTAACATCATGTTTTACACACTTTGGTTACATTCATGACAGGACAAGATGTTACTGCTTACACAAGATTCATCAGGTCACAAGTTTATATCGAACACAGTCATGGACAATTTTGTATCTCCAAATAAAGGCATTCTAGACATTCTATTCTATTCTAGCAGGAGCAGCATTGTTGGCACGGCTGTCTTGACTTGCAGGATTCAGGGTAAAAAACTGAAAATGTAGTTAAAAAGTGAAATCATTAAGAGTAAAATGTCAGATTTGCAGAGAGTAGCATGAGACTCCGGCACCCCTAATGATTACAGCATAACTAAACGCTCCCCCACCGTCATCAAACCTGAGCGATCGGTCAAGAGAGGCAGAAGAGAAATCAAACATCTAACTTACATAGAACTAGGGTTGCCAACAGTCCCGTAAAATACGGAATCGTTCCTTATTTGGAAACCAAACATCGCGTTCCATATGTAACTGATACGGGACGTGCTTTGTTCTGTATTTTTATCAATGGGAGAGAAATGCTGCAGATCAGACTGAGACAGGCTGATGTGTATGAAACAGAAGGAAACTGCTGCTACCGTGGGAATTAGAAAGCGTTTGGTTATTATTTTAAGTAGTGTTCAATTTTTTGTCTTAATAACGCTGTGTGTGCGCAGGCTTATCAGCATAACAACCTGTTTAATACTCCGCTGTTTGAGGCTTAGGGCGAAACTAAAGTAACACGAGCAGGGCCGGCGATATGGGGGCGCTGGGGTGGGCATTGCCCCCCATCCTCAGATTTTCTCACTGCCCCCCTAAGCAACGTAGTCCAGAACCGGGGCTGCATGTCAGTGTGAAGATGGATTATGTAAAAATGTTGTTTGCACTATTGAGAAAAAAATGTTACATGATGTTCTTTATGTTGTTTTGCCTAAAATATGGTTCTGATTTATTATTATAAAGAATGAAAATAATACATTTTAAACAGCCTAAATAAAACAATTTGATCATGTTCCTATGACTGTGTAAGACCCGTTATATTTTTTATAGGTGCAACCCTAACCGCCTACCCCCCACTCCCGCTCAGGTGAACAACCGGCATCCCACTGGTGGAAGGCGTAGGGTGGGGGGTGGAAGGTGTAGGGTCCCCCACCCTACACCTTCCACCCTACACCTTCCACCCCCCACCCTATGCCTTCCACCAAGCCGTCAGCCCAGGGTGTTCCTTATTTCCAGTTCTGAAAGTTGGCAACCCTACATATAACCTTACAATTTACAATGGATTTACAACGTATTCAGTATTCAGTTCATGTACAGAGGACAGAAATAAGCAATCACATCCAAAAAGATTCTGCATACATTTATAAACTAGCCTGAATGAAAGGCTGCACTTTACACCCAGGAGCTGGACCCTGAAAATACAGTGTTAGTATCTGCTGCAGGATTAATAAGCTTCAGGACCAGCTGACCAGGGGAAACATTTCGGGGTTTAACTCTTGGATCTGTACAACTATAAAGCGCAGAGTTTAAAGAATTTAAAAGCATACAGACAGATCATGAGGTTGTTCATGGCTTAGAGAAAATCGGCCTCATTCTGGATCGGTGCTGTGAATGACTTCTCATCTGTCCAATCAGCGGACGGATTGTGAGACTACTATCCAATCCGGCGTAAGAAGGCGGGATTTATCGGAAAACAGGTGGGGAAAGAAATAACACTGATTAAAATGGCTGCTAGTAATTATTACGGATACACACATGGAGCCGTTGCACCGCAGTACAGGTACAACACGTCATTTGCATTCGGGTTCGCATTAAACCGGTGATGATTTATGATGATTTGGTGGAACGCCAGGTTAGATCAGTGATTAAATAGGCCAGCTAGACGAGTTCTCAATGCAAAGTTATTTGGCTAAGCTAGCTAGCAAAGTCAGCGGCGGCGTCCCATCCTGCATACTTACCTACTAGATAGTATGGAAGATTAGTACTCACTTATAGTGCTTGTATTCAGCTAGCATACTATGTAGTAGGGTAGTATGCGGTTGGGCGGCAGCCAGTTGGATGTACTAGCTTAGCTTAGATAACTTAATAAATGATGTAAATAAACCCGCTGGAATTAAACTGGAGATGCAATTTTGTCTTAAATTATCTAACAACAAACTATACTTGAAGCAGCTTGACGTTATTTCTGTTATGCTGTGTTTATCAGGTACATTTACATTGCACAGACAGGTGACAGATTAAAGGAAAACCCACCACCCAGCACAACGTGTCTTGGATTATTATTTGGGATCTGGGGTCTAAATGCCAGATCATTTAACATACATAAGGTGTGGTGACCCCTCGTATCCTGTTGGGGTGGGGGGTGGGATCATGAATCACCACCTGAGATGACCAAACAAGAGGTCACACCCTGACCATAACTGCATAGGAGCTATAGGTCAATCCACACTAAAACCTCCAGATTCAAGAGCAGTTTCTTCCCACAGACTTCATCTCCCTCCTAAATAAAATAAATGACTGACAATACAGACTTGAGCTAAATTTTGTAGTACCCATCCTACATGCTGTGTACTTTACTGTTTTTGTAAATATTCCACACGCTGCTAACTTACATATCTGTATATTACTGTATATTGCCATCGGTATGTTACCAGATGTTGTGTACCTCTGCTTATATGTACATACATACATTGGTCACTGAATACTGTAATACATACATTCACACGTCCATACATTTTCTATATATTGCCTGTATATATAGTCCGTCTTATAGCTTGTATAGTGTGGCTCCAGTGTAGTGTAGGGGGTATCACCGATCAGTCCTGCAGTGTGAAAGCCACACCAACTTGAAAGACTCCCGATTACAAGAGATCCAGTCGTGTAGTGTGAACTGTACAGCGACCTGACGACTTGGAAAGTCGTGTAGTGTGAACTTGGCATAAGCTGCAGAGTGGATTGCACTACAATGCGTTCTTGCTGCACCTCTTTCATCGGCAACAATGCACCGTGTGTTGTGACACATCACCAGCATCTAAATCATCTGCAATTTAAGCCACAGTAGATCGTTTGTTGGTCCGTGTTGGCATCACCTCACAACCTGTAGTGTATATAGATGCCCATCTGGCCTTTTTTATGAATCGAATCTAATAAAATGTATTCCCTCTGATTTTTTCTTTTTGCTCTCATTCAGTATTCAGCAGCCTCCTGCTTACTCCCAACCAACCACTGCTAGCTACTGCATCCAACCGGCTCCTGCTGTAGCCCAGACGGCCTCGTACGCTCCTGCTCCTGCTCCTGCCGCTGCCACTGCACACAATCCTCAGCCGCCGGTGTCTCAGACGTACCAGCCGTATCAAACTCAGATGGCTCTGGATTACCGTTATGGACAGCAGCAGGAAACACCAGCTCAGCCCACCACCACCCCTCAGAACTATCAGGTTCGTTTTGTTGCATGTAAAAATATTGATGTAATTGATGTGTTCCTGTTTGATAGCTGCTTGTTCCGAGCTACTCTGAACTGCCCTGTGATGCCCTGTGGCAGACTGGCATCCTGACTAGGACTCATTGTCCTCAATGGGAGATTTATTATTATTAATGGTGTTTTCTTTAAATTACTGATTGTGTGAAAATACTCTTAATGATTTGATTGACTGTTCCGCAGGTTTGACCATGTGGAAATTTGCAAGATTTGAAAACTATCATTGAAATTTGAGCAAATTTGACCTTATAAAACCTTTATTATATAATACTTAAACATGTAAAAGTCACTTTTAAGTCTAAGATTGTTCATTCGGGTGCATACAGGAGAACTACAGCTATGGAAGGGCGATGTCAGTCGGCAGTTATGATAACAAGCAGTACTATCAGACGAGCATCGCTCCTGCTCAGCACACGTCAACAGGACCGTACTTTCAGCAAGGTACGTTCAATCTACTACCTTCTGTTATCACCTGCCAGTACTGGGTTTATTGGGTTCCCTCACAGTGCCGTATCACATACGTACACCCCCAACCCCATCCCCACAGTGGCACAGGCACCTTGGACATGTCCTGGAGATGCTTCATGGTCATACGTTGATTGTGGTCATACATTGAGTGTCCACAGACATTTGGTAATACAGTTCGTTTATTCCTTCAGATGTTAAAAGTGAATACATGCCGGTAAACGCAGTGTACAGCCAGACGCCTAGACAAGACACGCCCGTCAAAGCCCCGCTTCCTGCCAGCTCCATGTCTACCAGCTACAACACCTACCCTATTTCCACCAGTGTACAGCAACCATCCAACCCCTCCACCTACACGCCTAGTTCATCCTACAACTCTACACCCGCTACGTCATACTCTGGTGAGTGAATATAATATATTCTAATATATAAACTAATATATATATAAACTAATATATTAGTTTTCTATTTTTTATCATTATAATAGCATGACGATTCACTTCTCTCCATTTTCGCAGGACACAGCTACTCCACTTACGAACCCAGCAGCTACACGTCCACTCAGGCGTATTATCAACCAGCTCAGCATCTGTGCCCCCAGCAGAGCCAGAATCATCTCCACGCTCCCTCCCATCATACCCCGAGTACCTCGCATCAGCCCCAGAACCCTTCCCGTCAGTTCCAAGGTCCTTCCCATCAGCCCCACCCTTCCCAGCAGCCAGCCCAGGTACCTGCTAAGCAGTTCACCAGTTCGTCGTGGAGCAACTCGAAGAGCAACCCGGTCACCAGTGCAGCCGGCGGTACGTACAAGACGCCGACGTTTTACCAGCCTAAAGCGCCGAAGCCCAAAGGTCCTCCGAAACAGCCTCAGCTGCACTACTGCGACATCTGCAGGATCAGCTGCGCCGGTCCACAGGTATGTCATAATGGTCAGAAATATGAATTTCAGATTTATAATCAGTAATTAGCTCTGAACAGATCCAGTGCTTGCAGTATTTGGGTTCTAACCTCACCTCCAGTCACTGTCTAAACTCCTGTTTTGAGTTTGGCATGTTCACCTCTTGACCGAGTCTGGGTTTGGTGGTTGCCAGGAGTCGTGCTCGGCCCCTCAGTTCCAGTGAAAGGAACTCTTAATGCTTCAGCGTACCAAGAGATTTCGGACAATTTCATGCTCCCGACTTTGTGGGAACAGTTTGGGGATGGTCCCATAAAGACGTGGATGAGCCAGTTTGGTGTGGACGAACTTGACTGGCCCGCACAGAGTCCTGACCTCAACCCGATAGAACACCTTTGGGATGAATTAGAGCGGCGACTGTGAGCCAGGCCTTCTCGTCCAACATCAGTGTCTGACCTCACAAATGCGCTTCTGGAAGAATGGTCAGAAATTCCCATAAACACACTCCTAAACCTTGTGAAAAGCCTTCCCAGAAGAGTTGAAGCTGTTATAGCTGCAAAGGGTAAGCCGACATCATATTAAACCCTGTGGATTAAGAATGGGACGTCACTTAAGTTCATATGTGTTTGGCTTATCCAGAATCGCTGGGTTCAGTGCAGTAACACACCCAGGCAGGACACCAGTTCATCGTGGGGCCTCGGCCGCCCCATCCAGATTTGAACCCTGGAACCCAGAAGTAGCGTCATTTACCACTGCAGCACCATAATACCCATAATGCATTTCAGTCTTTTCCTCCCCTTATCATTTAAAAAGAAGGTGTAGGATTTGATCTATCTTTGCATCGTCCTCTGGCGACCTCAGCCTGATGTACGATGTCCTCGAGGATGTGTTGCTGCCGTCCACATCTTTACTCTGACCAGCGGCGGATTTTCACATAAAGCGTCACCCTGCCTGGAGGACCACACTACTCTCTTTGTATTCTTTCTCCACTCATGCTGGCTCCTTTACGGGACAGTAAGGGTTGCTGTTGCAGTCAGTTGTGTCACGTCATTAGTGCCATGAGCGACCATTATTTAAAGTTTTAATAGGTTTTATATTGATTAGTTATCATGAATATTATAATAGTTATTGATTGAGGTGGCTGTAAAAAGCATTTGTACTTTTTGCACTCGTACCTTATGCTCCTCTTTCTCTGCTACAGACCTACCGAGAGCACCTTGAGGGTCAGAAGCACAAGAAGAAGGAGGCAGCGCAGAAGTCCGGCGCTCAGACCGCTAACGGGCCGCATAACGCTCAAACTCAGCTCTGCTGTGAGCTCTGCGACATCTCCTGCACCGGGTCAGACGCCTACAAAGCGCACATCCGTGGAGCCAAGCACCTGAAGGTCGGTGCCACTCGAGCTTAACGAGCTCATGTGCAGACTTGTGTGTGATACATTCTGTCACATAATAAAGGTGCTTATTTTGGAATCATCATCAGGTGGTGAAGCTGCACACAAAACTCGGCAAACCGATACCGTCAACCGAGCCGGTTCTGGTCAACTCTGCCCCTGTTTCCACAACGACCCCCCTGGCAAAAACTCAGGCTTCTGCTGGAGCTCCTGCAGCGCCGCAGAAACCCGCCGTCTCGAACCCTGTTAAAGCCCAGGCTCCAGTTAAACAACCTGCTGCTCAAAAAACGACAGTTGTCGGTAAGTTCAGACTGTCCAGTGTTTCCTGACCACAGTAATGACCTGAATACCTGCATGTGTAGTCATGTGTGCTTTATAGACCCTTTCAACCTCTATATAGAATTCTAAACTACAGGGAGATTCACTCCAAAGAGGCCCCGAATATTCTGTAATTACTCTCGCTAGGACGAAGCAACCTGAACAAAACAAAGTGCAATGTGCTCCTCAGTATATGGAGCTTCGAATAAGCGTGGATGCGCCTGCGTCGGAGACACGTTTAAGCTCCGTTTGCAACTTGCGGCTCCATACCCCGTACCCCTTCACTCAGTCACTCGACCTCTCATTAGCATGGCGGTGCACAGTACTGAGCTGCGCGTCTTCGTGGTGCCAACCTATAGGGTCGCCAGGTCGTTTAAGCGATGTCTGAGTGAATTTAGGATGAAATATGGTGTTCGTGACATATTGTTAAAAAGGCTGGAAATGACAGGATCATTGATCGATGGATGACGTGCAACATCGTCTGCAGCTGTCGCCTATGATACCCCCGAGACGCCGAGCACAGGAGACTGGGAGGTCTTATTTAACATGTCAGAGGGCTGCAAAGAGGGCAAAACTGTCTGGCCCCAGATCATCGCATGTAATGCAATCGATTACACATACGTCAAGACGTACGCAAAACCTGGAATTCACCAGGGACGAGGCATAGATCAAGTCATATACACAAGGTGCCGAATCGGCCACGACAGAATAACCCACCAACACCCTTTAAAAGGTGAAAACCCCCCAACCTGTGAAATCTGCCAAACGCCTGTAACAATAAAACACATTCTGATAGAACGCCCCAAGTACACCAAGGAAAGAGAACAAGTGCACATGCCTGAAACCATAAAAGAAATTCGAACACAAGACAACACAAGAACAATCTTAACCTACCTCGCAGCCATAATAAAGATGAAAATATAAAAATGGACCAAAATATAAACACAGATACGTAATACCTATTGTTGCCATTAAATGACACAAATGTATTAAACATGGCATTAAAATCCAAACAAACACATACAGTATGTCGAGGAATGTAGCATATTTTTTTGGTTCAGATTGCTTCATCCTAACTGGAGTTACAACAGAATATTCTGGGCTTCCTTCAAGTGAATCTTCCTGTATTTTTATTTTCTTTAGCCATGCATTAATATACATGTTTAAGAATCTCTGATTTCTGACCACTTCTGCAAAGGATTTTTGGCTTTTCATGCACGTCCTGGGCATTTGGATCAT
The DNA here is from genome assembly GCF_030014385.1 of Trichomycterus rosablanca. Lineage (NCBI taxonomy): Eukaryota > Metazoa > Chordata > Actinopteri > Siluriformes > Trichomycteridae > Trichomycterus > Trichomycterus rosablanca. Next base: position 1,864,055 of record NC_086004.1, read on the forward strand.
TCGCTGTTTTTAATATCATGTCCTCTTCTGTTTTGGATGCAATATAAAGCTGCTTCTCCAGAGCCGGTGAAGAACGAGCAGGTGATGAAGTCTGATCCTCAGAGTGATGGTGAAGGGGACGGATGTGGCTCTCAGTCAGACATCCAACCTGTCGGGAACGATTACGTAGAGGAGGTACGGGATTCGATTTATGTTTAAGCTTCTCACGTCTTTGTTGTGGATTTGTTAAAGGAGAACCAGTTATCGTCCATAATGTGTTGTGGCTGTAATACCAGGTAATAACCAGTAATTTACCGGGTACAGTCAAAATGTTGCTATTTAGTTGGAGATAAAAACTAGTCAAGAAAAAACTGTCTGCTTTATACTTAAGTAGGAACGCTGTTAAAATAGTGTGTGTGTTCGAAAACCTAGTGAGCTGTCTTACTGCCTACATAGGCAGCTTCCTAAGTAGAGAGGATTCTAAGTCATTGACTTATAAGGTAGGCATCATGCCATCCAAACCAATAGGATGGGGTAACACAACGCGCTAGCATGTCCACTAACATCTCCCTTCGTGTACTGAAAACGGTAAAATTCACTGACAAGCCCGAATTTGCAAATAAATACACTTGTGCACGTTTATACAAATTAAACATCAATAATAATTTATTTACGTTTGAAAATAACTCGTTTCTCTGCACCGTCCATCATATATTTAAATGCTGTCCATGTAGAGAGCTTCCTAGGTTTTCACACCATAGTGTCCAGATTTCTGAGGAGGCTTTCCACAAGGTTTTTGAATTTGTGAAATCAATCAAAAAGCATTTGTAAGGTCAGACTAATGTTGGATTAGAAGGCCTGGCTTTCAGTTTATGTTAAATGCAACGAGATAATCATAAATTGATGCTTCTTTTTAATCCCGTTTTTACCACTCCTATTAATATTCAAATCTTCGTTCGCAGATACGCAACGAAGACGGCAAACTGGTCCGTTTCCACTGCAAGCTGTGCGAGTGCAGCTTTAATGACCCCAATGCCAAAGACATGCACTTAAAGGGCAGGAGGCACCGACTTCAGTACAAGGTCTGAATCTGAATATTAAACTCCGCTGTAGAACTTGATGATTGTGCTCCAAATTAACTCCCATCACGGCATCAATGCATTAAACCTCTTGCAGAAAAAAGTCAACCCGGAGCTGGTGGTGGAAATCAAGCCGAACAACCGGGCACGGAAGCTTTTGGACTCCAGACTGACGAAGCAGAAGGTGCAGACGAGACATCACGAGGACGAGCAGCACTGGCACATCGAGATGAGGTTTGTGGATTTTCGATCCTAGAACTTTCAAAGTGTGTGTGTGTGTGTGTGTGTGTGTATGGGCCACTTGAATACTGGTGGGCATCACATCCGACCCCCATCCTTCACCTTGCTGGTAGAAAGCCCACAAGCTGGTCCACGTCCCCAGTTTGGGCTTGGACGGCTGCTATGAACTCAGTGATCTACAACCATGAGTCCTGGGAACACTGAATCTGGGCAGCTTAATTTTTTTGTACCCTTTATTAGGGTTTTTAGGATCAGTTTTTGTTTGACCGTTCAGCTGTAGTGCACGGTGGCTCAGTGGGTAGCACTGTCGCCTCACAGCGAGGAGGTACTGGGTTCGATTCCCAGGTGGAGACCTTTCTGTTTGGAGTTTGCATGTTCTCCCCGTGTCTGTGTGAATTGATTTATATCAACTGTTTGATTATTTGATGTAGGAGATATGAGGAGGACCTGTACTGGAGGAGGGCAGAGGAGGAGCAGATGTACTGGGATGAGCGGCGCAGAATGGCACCCCCGTCACCCGCCGGTCATCCTGGCATGGCAGTGCCCCCTCTACTGGTGAGAACAAATATCATAGCGAATAAGCTTCATTTTTAACCGTGTCATATAAACAGTTTGTCTCATTGGCGGCAAGGTAAGCGTCTTGACCATATTCTGTAGGAAACAATGGCACAGTCGGTGCAAACGTGGTTCTGCTGCGTGTCATGCGAATGCCGCCATAGTCTTCATGTCCTCTGACATGACCTCTTGCTGTTTCGGCGGTTCTTCATTCCAGTCGTCCAGCCATAACGATTTGGTCCTTATCAAAGTCTCTCAGGTCTTTATGCTGATCAGGAAGGAACAAGGAACCTTCACGTGCACCGTTGTTACCAATCAGGCAGCTTATAGTCCTCAAAACCTTCATTATATACATGGTGAAATTACAACTTATGACAGTAGAATCAGCCACAGACATGCAATAAGTCCCGGTCTTCCAAAAATAAAGTGAAATCTTAAATAGTTATTTTTGGTCGAACCGCCCAGCCCTAGCCTAGTCAAATTCCATGTTTTGTTGAAAATAAATAAACATGGTCTACGATTAAACGGACTAAAATATGACAGTTTTCTGTACTTTCAACTGCTCAGTTTTAAAAAGTTGGTACGACGCTGGGAAAATGCATTGGAAGGTGACTGTGTAGAAATGTAATGTTGTTTGATTTTGAAATTCTTAATAAATAGAGTTAAAAAAGTGCGGAAACCTTTTGAAGAACCCTCTTAGTAATTGTAAGGGCTCTGGTTAAAGCTCCACTTACTGGTTGCCACTGTTGGACCCTTGAGCAAGGCCCAAATTCCTAATTGCTTGGATTGTATTTGGTCACAATTGTACGTCACTTTGGATAAAAGCTGATTTCTGAAAGGTTATTGTACTGCTGACTGGATGACTGAAGAAATGCTTTTTATTTGTTCTTCAAAAGGACCAGGGAGATTTGTGATGTGATCTGAGGGTAAACAATAAATAATAAAATAGCATCAGATGGGCAGTGTGGATACAGTTCAGACACGGAGCAGAGAAACGGAACAGTACTGTAGCGCTCACGTGTGCTGGTAAATGAACAGTATGATATCTGGGTTCCTGCTCTGTATCGTTGCAGCCGGCGGTTCGCAGGCCGGATTCACCGGACGACCGGCACATCATGGCTAAGCACGCCGCCATCTACCCGGCGGACGGCGAACTTGAAGCTGTGCAGCGGATCGTCTCGCACGTAGAGAAAGCCCTGAAAAAAGTGTCGGACGTGCTGCAGACGCAGGAGGGGAAAGATTCAGCCAATAACAAGTGAGTCCTTTTATTATGTCTGTACAACACAAGAACAGGTTGGACCCACAGTATAAAGACAAGATAAAATAAACAGAGATACTGAACACCTGTATTAATGTATGGTATGGTATTAAAACCCAAGTAAATAAATTAAGTTATAGACTGTTTTTTGAACAGCATTTACTAGCAGTGCTCGATGGTCCAGCGGTGTATTATGCTGTCCCACCACCGCTGACATCTGGGTTCCTGGGGGTCGGCGAATAAAGCCTAACAATGGATTAGTGCTCTGTCTGGTGTATTCCTGCCTTGTGCCCAGTGTTTGCTTGGAAACCAACCCCACCACAATAGCAAAGTGGTGGTAATATAAAATAAAACGACCGTTTAGTAGCAGTTTAATTGTTTTAAATAATGTTTGAGCTGAGATTAGACATACCAGCTTGCCCCTCTGCTCTCAAACTTTGATTTCAGTTTTCCTGGAAAGGGAACCAATGTTGACCTCTACTCTGACTGAGGAGAGCCGTGACTAAGGCGCCATCAGTCAGCCAGCAGAGGTCGTAAATGCATCAGTTGTTAAGAATCCCCTTCCGGCACTCCCATTGAACAACAACCGATCGTTGTTTACGTAGGCGCCCAGCCTGCCGGTAGCAGAGCTGAGTTTCGAACCGACGAGTGCTAGTGTGTTTTACCACTGTTCCACCTGAACACCCATTGGAGCATTTTATTTACAAGATATTATACGTCTTTCACTATTTAATTTTGTGATACGGGTGACACTAAGACTGTGTACGTGCTATTTGTGACTTGTAATGTAATATGACTTTTTTATTATTAAAGAAACGTTAGCATGTTATTTATCTCTGGTTGATTGTGGATCAGGGTGGACCAGGGTCGGATGCTGAAGGGAGTGATGAGAGTGGGGATCCTGGCTAAAGGCCTCCTGCTACGTGGAGACAGAAACATTCAGCTCATCCTGCTCACTGATCAGAAACCCACCGTGTCCTTGCTGAACGACATTGTCCAACTTCTGCCCAAACAACTGGTAAGAAATCATCCGTTCTGTTCGTCCTGTGTCTGCGTCTGTCCGAGGTGTTGGGCGACCGTGGACTCCAGGTTAAAGTGAAAACGTAGACCATCATGGCTACAACAGAGTAGCCAGGTTCTCTATAGTGAATGTGTTTATTATTAATAAGGGTTATGTCTTACGTAGCTGAATTGGTATGAGCTGTGAGGTCAGTTGGATTGAAGTAATTTTTCGAATTAACTACAGAAAAACAAAAATTAATAATTAAATGTCAATAAGTCACTTTGCACTATCGCCATCTACAATTATTGGTCCGGCTATTTGTCACATTTGAGGATGTGAAGCCTCTTAGTGCCATTTCCAAGCCTGGATAAAAAGGAGGGGTGAAATCTGTGCCAAATCTGGTATGCAGACCTCTATCAGCTGTGGCGACCACCAAATCAAATAAATATGTATTCATATATATACTGTATATATATATCCGCACTGTAATCGGTCGTGTCTGAGAGACGCTTATAGTCCGGATTTAGCTCCATCTGGTTTCCACCTTTTTGGACGCTCAGAGAAGCTTTAAGGGGAAGAAGATTTTCATGTGGTGATGATGTGAAGGCAGCGGCGCATCAGTGGCTACGCGCTCAACCAGAAACGTTTTTTGCTGACGGCGTTAATAAGTTGGTACGATGCTGGAAAAATGCATCAGAAAACGAGTGTGTGGAAAAGTGATGGAGTTTGTTTTTAAAATTCTTAGTAAATAGAGTTTAAAAAGTGTGGAAACTTTTTGAATAACCCTGGTATATATACTTGTTAAACGAACTATTATTTTTTGCCCCAGAACATGAATGTGCCATTAATATATACTCAACAGTTCATGTCCTATCTGTTTTGATTCTGCTGTTGATTAATTTGGGGCTGCGTCCCAAATCGCATACTTAAACAGTACGTACTAGATTCCAGGCAAGTACGCGCTGCTCGGCCGGTAAAGAAGTAAGCTCTGTCAGTACACAACCTCGTACGTACTACGTCCGCCATCCTACCAACGTCACGTCGCCACAGTTCTAACGATTTTTAATTTGGACAAATTCATCGTTCTCCACGAAGCTGCTCATAACGTTACTCAGGAACATACCTATTCACAACATTTTTAATGTTTGTCTTACTCCACTTTCCGCCGTCTTTCTTCTTTGCTACGGACACCTTTGCAGCTCCAGTTGAATTATGGGATAGATTATCAGACCGTAAGTGTAAGCACCACAAAACAGTTAAAAATCAATTCACATGTGTAACGATTCAAATCGGTTTGCATGTATAATGAATCGATATTCGCTTTAAACAGCAGAGGGCGCTGGCGCTATTCACCTCGCCTGGTTGACGTCACTACAGGGTTGCCAGGTTCGTAATTTTCCAGCCAAATTTATTTATGTGAGGATACTTCCTTTATTTGTATTATTCATTTATTTATTTAATGTGGGATTTAGTTTAAAATTTCATTTTACACAAAAAAGGGAAATGTGCAGCATTGTTCTGCATAGTTTGTACCTACCTCAGAAATAAAAGGACATTCATTATTTAGATAAATAAAAGACAGGCACAAATACAGGATTTTATTTTATTTTTAAAAAGAAATAATAAAAGGAAACTGTCATCATTTAGTTTAAAAAATTGGGAAAAAATTGTATCGTGAATCACATCGCATCGTGGGTAGAGTGTATCGTTACATCCCTAGTAAGTGTGCATCATTTGCATACTTAAAATAGCTGCCCAGGCAGTAGGTCACCCGGGTACTTCTAGCGTACCGTTTAACGTATACTACGCATTCGGACGTGCTAGTATGCGATTTCAGACGCAGCCTAAGGATCGGTTTTATTTGCAGAAACTTTACTTTCTATAAATAAATAAATACATTTTCACGTGACTGTCGGGGAGGCTCTCATCGTCACGGATCAATAAACAATAACACCTTCAGATCAAGGTGGGGGATTACCAGTAACACTGGTTTTCTTTTTCCTGCTTTCTGAGAATCGAAGCACGTTTAAGCCACTTTAAAGTAGTTCTCTTCCTCCTCGCTAAGAATGTGGTTTTAAACAGTCACGTGGCATCAGGGGGCTCGTAGCGTTTTGAAATCTAACGTGGGTGTTTGTTATTTTATTTGGTTCTTTTTAAGTACTAGGTTTAATATGCAAAGTGCTGATCTTTAGTTGCCCTGCCTGGTTATGACACCTAATCTTTAGGGCTGTCACAGTCTGCAGGTGGGAGGACGGGGGCAGAATATTTTAGTTTCTATTGGACATTTTAGCATTTTAGGTTCCTGAAAAAATGAGGATGCTCTGCTGTCTGTTGTATCTTGAGCAACGGCCACACAGAAGCTAATATACCGTAGATACGATTTGAAGAAATCTGTGGTTTGGTGTTTATTTGGTGACTGTGACAGCCCTACTGGACCCTACAGAGACAGCCGGGTTATGTATATCCTATATATTATAGGACACAAAGCTCTAGCATCATTCCCATCTCTCGGTGAAAGTGATTATTTCCATGTCACTGTTCTCGAGGGGGCTACAGCCCCGGCGTTCCGTGTTCCTCCCGGCCGTCTCCTCTGTAGTGAGTAACGCAGAGTGTCCTTTTAACCCGGCAGAACTCTTCTGAAGATCAGTATCTGGTGCGGGCTCAGCCTGAGGAAGCCAGCATCGTCATTCTTTCCAGCACGGATCCAAAAATGCAGGTGACCGTCTGTCTCACTTCGCCGGTGATGCGGGAGGAGCCCGGCACGGAGGAAAAGGCGGGCAACAGGCCGCCTGAGAAAGGTTAGAGAACCCCACGCTTTCAGTCAGCAGCTCTGTATGTTTCCCTTTCAGTGATAAAAACAGATGAAGAAGCCAAATTTGAGCTCAATCTGACTTCTAGCACGTAATTAATACAGATCAGTATCAGCATCACTTATTATTTCTATTACTGTATTTATCAGAATGTAAATTGGCCCCAAATCCTCTCGTTATTAGCGCCCATTTTCTGATTTCCCTGGTGGAATCTAAAGCTGGATCTCTGACCTTTCTGTAATGTTGAATGTATGATTTTGCTGTGCATGACGATATATATATATATATATATATATAAAAGACAGACCTCTGTCTGTGTACATTGTCTAGAATTTAAAACAGCACAGGGTGGATTTAACTGGCTAATCAGATTATGTCGACAAAAATAAAACTGATCCTCGTGTAGTGGTTTAGCCTAGACATGTTTGGTTGCCACTGGACCTTTTCTAATTGGAACGCTGTTTCAACAACGTTCATCTGATTGGACTGTTTGATAATACTAGACTAAGGGTGTTAACCGAGGATTGAAAGATGGAAGTCCTGCACCTCTGGACCCCTAAAATTAAAGAGTAAAACACTAACATGTCTTTGCTGACTCAATATTTATGTTAAGGGTAATATGGAGATTGGGTTTGGATATTTTACAGACACACTATATGGACAAAAGTATTGCGACACCCTTTCTAATTACTAAGCAGCAAGCATTTAGGGAAGCCCCTTTCCTTTTCCAGCGTGAAGACATTTTAAAGAAACTCCAGTGTCCTACATAGAGCCCTGACCTCAGCCCCGATCAGCAGCTTTGGAACACCAACTGAGGCTTTCTTGACCAACATCAAGATGCTGTCATCTTTTGACTAAATGGGCACATATTCCCAAGCTGAAAAGATCACATAGGGTCTTAGAACATCCAGCAAGCTCATGGTCAGGTGTCCGAATACTTTTGACCATATAGTGTATATGCTGAATTTCTTTCTACCCTTCTGTAGCCTGTGACCAATTACCAAGGACAAGAATTTAATATACTGAGTGCCTATAATGCAGCTCTTATATCAGTCTGAAGAAAATGGTGTTTAAAACCACAGTGTCCATCATTATTGGTGTAGCTTTGCTCCTTTGGGATGTACAAATCCTTTTAGCATGTGACCATTACTACCAACCACTTCTTCTTCTTACTCACAAATCCATCCCAGTTCTAAAAGGACCAAGTGCGTGTAGGATGTTTTAGAGGGAACATTACAGAGGCGAGATTGAGAAGGTTTGGGCACGTGCAGAGGCAAAGTGGGAGTTCTGTGGGGAGAAGGGTTCTGAGGAAGAGGAGGATGTTTACGGATGCAGTGAGGCAGGACATGCAGGTGACGATCATAATGCCTTTATAGACTGCAGTGCCAACAATGCTGCTCCTGCTAGATGTGACGGAAACCTGACGTTTGCACCAAAAATGTCCAGAACTTACAATGGACTTTCTCACAGACTGGACTGAACAGTGAAGAACTCCAATTATTTTTTTGCTAGTTATAACTTTCAGTTCAATTTAATGTTGTGTTTTGTACGATTGTGTAAATTCTATTTAGTTAAAGTTTCCTCCAGGCCACCCAAGAAGGACAGGGGTCCCGTCTGAGTCTGGTTCCTCTCAAGGTTCTTCCTGTATTTTTAAGGGAGTTTTTCCTGCCACTGTCGCCCTCAGCTTGCTCAATAGGGGTTTTTGGTCTGTTGGTCCTGGATTCTGTAAAGTTGCTTTGAGACCATGTTCATTGTAAAAAGCACTATATAAATAAATTTGACTTGACTTGACTTTTGAAAATCCAGTTTCAATGGTTTCCACGACTGGTGCTTCCACTTTTTCTCTATTTATTTCTCATTATAGGAAAATGTGTTGCAATAATTGTTGCTTGTAATTGGTCATGTACTACAGAAGCTCTAGAAAGAAATAAGGTTATAAATGTTGAATTATTTCTTCATAAAGGGGGATTTTTAATGTACAGCTCATCACTGTGAGTTTTGTACGTAAGTTCATCCTTGCATCACGAGAAGATTTTATTTTCAGTCTTTGCGTAACTTGTTCCACTGTAATAACTTTTAGGAACCTGGGGGTTTGGAAAGCGCGCGTCTGGTTATTTCCTTCCCCTGATAGATTCCTCTCTGTATTCTATCATCTTAAAGTGCTTTACCGGTGATTTCCCTCTTTCAGAATTCCTCCGTTATTGCATTTATCACACAGAATGATTTTAATTGAATGTAAAATGAAAAGGGAACACTTTGCTATGCAGCTGTACAACAACTGGAACATCTGTATGATTGTGCTCTATGATGATGTGCCTCGTTCGTCTCTTTTCAGTGCCTGAGGAAGATCTTGGAGACGTTCTTAAACGGAAAAAGTGCCTTGAGTATTTGGCTGCTCTGCGCCATGCGAAATGGTTTCAGGTAAACCGTTATAAGATTTAGGAATGATTTCTAACCTGGGCCCTTGTTTATTCATGCTGTGTTTAATTGATTAAGAAATTTACATACACTAGTGAACATAAAGTCTTGTGCAAATGGCTGGTTTGGAGTATGTCAGACACCTTTTATCCAAAGTGACTTGAGCCTTGCTCAAGGGCCCAACAGTGACAACTTGGCAGTGATGGGGCTTGAACCAGCGACTTTTTGGTTACTAGTTCATAACTTTACCCACGGTGGCTAAGTGGGTGGCACTGTCGCCTCACAGCAAGAAGGTCCTGGGTTCGATCCCCAGGTGGGTCCATGTGGGTTTCCTCCGGGTGCTCTGGTTTCCTCCCACAGTCCAAAGACGTGCAAGTGAGGTGAACTGGAGACACTAGATTTTCCATGACTGTGTTCGATATAAACTTGTGAACTGATGAATCTTGTGTAATGAGTAACTACCGTTCCTGTCATGAATGTAAACAAAGTGTAAAACATGACGTTAAAATCCTAATAAACAAACAAACTTCACTCACTAGGCTACATCTGGTTTGGTGGGTTGCGTGTACACCCATACCCCCACCACAATGTTGTGTCCCAATTTGGCTACATTTAATTCCCTTACATACCCTCGGTCACTTGTTTAATGCCCTTGCTGGTTGAGAAGGGCTGCTGCTTTGACACCAGTCAGTGTTGCAGCTACAAGGACGTCATTTATAATGGAATATTAGACATCTGTGCCCTTGTGTGGACATTCCAGGGCCAATTCCATGCCATGATGATTTTCCAAGTTTTCTACAGTAAATAAACTCTCGTACATGTTAATGAACAGTTACTCTTTATTTAATTTAAGTTATTCATACTGGAAGAGAATATACATAAATATACATACAGCAACTTATATCATTAATGTGGAGGTGTAGAACAATCCACAGTGCTGTTAAGCTTTGTAGCTTCGCAGATTCCATTAATAAATGAGTGACCCGGGCTTGTACGTATGACGTCCTTATGGCTTTTGTCGACAGGCTCGTGCGAATGGTCTCCAGTCCTGTGTGATCGTCATCCGTGTGCTCAGAGACCTCGGTCAGCGCATACCGACCTGGAGCGAGATGTCTGACTGGGTGAGCTTGGCATTCGTGCCGCCTGAACGTCACGGTTTATGGGTTTGTTCTCTGATGATCGGTACGTGAATGTCGGTGTTGGATTTGATGTTTGAAGGTGATGGAGCTGCTGGTGGAGAAAGCGATCAGTAGTGCCGCTACCGCACTGAGTCCAGGAGAGGCCATGAGGAGAGTGCTGGAATGTGTAGCTAGTGGAGTCATACTGGAAGGTACGACACTACGTGTAAACTACATTTGTGGCATTTAGCAGACGCTTTTATTCAATGCGACTTACAATTATCATTGAAGACAATTTAAGCAATTGATGGTTGAGAGCCTAAGTGGTGATGAAGCTTGAACCGACAACCTTCTGATGACCAGTCAAGTACCTTAACCACTGAGCTACCACTAAAATACTGTAAACACTTAGCTTTATTGTTTTTAAATACTACTACTAAAATTAATAATATAAATAAGACGACCACATGGATAGTGTTTCTCCAGAACATCCGGTCTTCTGTTGGGTCTTTAGGCGTCTTAATGGTTCGTTCATTATCCCTCTGATTGTATCCATACATCTTGTTGCTGGCCGTCCTCTTCCTCATTTACCTTCAGCTCTTCCAAGCATATTGTCTTCTCCTAGGAATTAATTCTTCTCATAATGTGTCTAGAATAAAAGCTTCAGTTTGGTTATCTGGGCTTGGAGTGAGAGTATGGATTTGTTTCGATCGAGGGTCGATCCGTTTGTCTTCTTCGCCATTCAAGGACTCTGAATGACATGAATATTTTGGATATTGGAAGAAAATGTCGGCAAAGCAAGAAGGTCCTGTGTTCGATCCCCAGGCGGGGCGGTCCGGGTCCTTTCTGTGCGGAGTTTGCATGTTCTCTCCATGTTTGCGTGGGTTTCCTCCGGGAGCTCCGGTTTCCTCCCACAGTCCAAAAACATGCAGTCAGGTTAATTGGAGACACTAAATTGCCCTATAAGTGTGTGTGTGTGTGTGTGTGTGTGTGTGTGTGTCTGCCCTGCGATGGACTGGCGTCCCGTCCAGGGTGTTACTGTGTGCCTTGCGCCCATTGAAAAGCTGGGATAGGCTCCAGCAGCCATTGTTTTTGACTTCTAAGATAGTTAGAAGTAGGGTGACCGTTCCAGAGCTCACCTACCTGCACGGGTATTGATTGTTAGCTGTAATAACAAGATGGGTGGGTGTTGGCCTATCAGTGTCCTTACACATCGTCAAGGACTCCACCCATATTCAGTCCGGTTTTCCCACCCAGCAGACGTTAACGGCCGATTTTTGTCTGCTCCAGGCACTTCCTATTATGCCCGCTAGGGTGCGCTCAGCCGACCGGAGTTCAAAATCCCAGCACTTGTGTGCTAGTGGAGCATCCTGGGGCCACCTGGGCACCCCAGTGATTTTTACTCAGTCTGCAGGAAAGTGTATTAGTATTTATTGCTCTGTCTTTATTATTGTGTGTAAATCTATAACACAGTACAGTGTGCTCAGATGTAAAGATTTTTATACTTATTTACACTTTTATACTTTTGTTCTGCATTCAGACGGTCCAGGGCTGTTGGACCCCTGCGAAAAAGGTCAAACTGATGCACTGGAGGGAATGACCAAGCAAGCCAGAGAAGATATAACAGAATCCGCTCAGGTATCTAAACACCAAAAATAATAATAATGGATAAAAAATCTATCAATTGTTGTGGCTGAAATATATACAGTATATACACACTGATCAGCCATAACATTAAAACCACCTCCTTGTTTCTACACTCACTGTCCATTTTATCGGCTCCACTTACCATATAGAAGCACTTTGTAGTTCTACAATTACTGACTGTAGTCCATCTGTTTCTCTACATACTTTTTAACCTGCTTTCACCCTGTTCTTCAATGGTCAGGACCCCCACAGGACCACCACAGAGCAGGTATTATTTAGGTGGTGGATGATTCTCAGCAGTGCAGTGACACTGACATGGTGGTGGTGTGTTAGTGTGTGTTGTGCTGGTATGAGTGGATCAGACACAGCAGCGCTGCTGGAGTTTTTAAATACTGTGTCCACTCACTGTCCACTCTATTAGACACTCCTACCTAGTCGGTCCACCTTGTAGATGTAAAGTCAGAGACGATCGCTCATCTATTGCTGCTGTTTGAGTCGGTCATCTTCTAGACCTTCATCAGTGGACACCACCACCATGTCAGTGTCACTGCAGTGCTGAGAATCATCCACCACCTAAATAATACCTGCTCTGTGGTGGTCCTGTGGGGGTCCTGACCATTGAAGAACAGCATGAAAGGGGGTAACAAAGCATGTCGAGAAACAGACAGACTACAGTCAGTAATTGTAGAACTACAAAGTGGAGGAGGTTTTAATGTTATGGCTGATCTGTGTATATTAATTACCTTCAAACAATCACATGACTGAGGGGCAGATCTTTACCTCCTGTTTCCAAGCATGTGTTTTATTCATATTAAAGTTGAAATTCATCCTTTGTAAGATGATCAGATGAACATGAGCTCTGATCTTTCAGTACGCGCTGAGATTACTGGCCTTCCGTCAGATCCATAAACTCCTGGGCTTGGACTCGCCGCCAGCCTCCAAGATCGGCGCCCGCAGCCGCAAACGCCGGAGAGACGGAGCGGACGAGGGCGAAGGCGAGGGCAAGAAGGACAAGAAGCACTTCTGAAACGCTGGAGAAACACTAAACATCAGAGAGAATCTCGATCATAACTCGAAACGTTGAAATATTACAGAGAATGACTACGTCTACTCTAGACATTTAGCTGTTTTGATAAGAGCTAACCAATGAGGAAGTTTTGTTTCCCTTTTTTGTCTTTTTTTATTAGAGTCGTACTGAAAATAGACGTTTAAAGTTTACGTGTTGAAATCGGACTGCGTTCTGTTTACAGATTAGCAAAAAAAAAAAAAAAAGTGACTGAACAGTCTGAAATAATGTGACTCGGCACCGTCACGCCGAGGCAGGTTTATTTAACATAGCACTTACAACAAAGAGAAGCTTCACGCTCGTCCACAGAGGCCAGTTTTATTATTTTCATTTTTTATAGCGTTTACACAGGACCCAAAACGTAACAAACCACTTTGTTTCATTTCAATTCCTTCATTAGTGAAATCGTGCAGGAAAATAATCGAATTCTCACAACATACTACTGCAAACAGACTCTAGAGAGATAAATGTATATATTTATATTCTTTGATTTAATCTTATGAATAAATAGATTATTGTACTAAATATCCTGTGAGAATTTATAAAAACTAATAGTGGAGTAATATAAGTAAGACGCGTTCTCACAAAGAGACAAATATATTTCATTCATTCATCTTCGGTGTCTGGTTCAGGTCAGGGTTGACTTGGAGACACAGAGTACCTGGAGAGACTTACAGTTACAGAAAGAACATGCCAAATTCCACATAAGATAACAAGCTGGTTTGTGGAACTGTGTAGCACCAATAATATTTGTCAGGTCAGGTTGTACCTTAAATCTGGACAGCTTGGTGACGGTTCCAGAGCCCACGTACCTGCAAGGCTATTGATGGTCCAGTCTTTGCGGTCTGGTACGAATCTCCTTTTCGAACACCCTAGGAGGAGAGTGCAAATCTAAGAAACTAAGCTAACAAACAAGGTGGGTTGGTGTCGGGGTATCGGTGAAGATGGGACTGTCAAGGCAAAGATGGGCAAAGATTTTTGGGGAAGAGATTTTTATTATCATTCAGTGATCTAATTCCTGAAGTAAAAGGTGTGGCAGCATCATGGACGACCCCGGATACCGTAATGATCTGAAGATGAATGAATGAATTTAGAGATTTCAGTAATTTTTTTATTATTTGTTTATTTACTATGAATGTTTAAGTTAGTAACGCTGTAGAATTGTGACTGCGACTGAGGACATTTGTATCCGTCGGTGTCCGAGCATTTCATTCTTAATTTCAACAGTAGGAAACAGAAACAGACTTGTACTTGTACTGTAATATATGTTCTATTTTTGTTTGTTTTAATCAATTTGTTGTTTGTTTGATTTCTTTTTCTGTACGTTCAGGCTTGATCGTGCTGATTTTTATTAGGTGTTTGGACTTTGAAAGCAGTACAGCAGGAAGGAATGATAGAACGAAAGTAATTCTGGAATAAATTCATCAGTCTTGCACATATGAAACGAACACTTGAAGTATCGGTCAGTGTTTAATCACAGGACTCTTAAATCTGGGTACTTTTCGACACCAGTGAGCAAACCCCACTAGAATGGAATGAGGCTCTGACAACAATAACCACTCTCATTAGTTAGGAGGACGTCTTGCCTTATGTTGTACTTGAAGTCTGATGTTTCCAAGGCATTCTTGATGCATTTCAGTGATTCTACTCCATAGGAATGTGGCTTTCTACCATCTACCACTAACAGTAGGTCATTCAACACTGGACTCAAGCCAGTCTTGCAGGCCACACTTCTTCTTTATTATGTAGTAGTTATTGGCCTGGGGTACATAAGAGTCTCAGTGGGCGTAAGATGACTGGACGTGGTACGTCTCGGCTCTGGCAGTTACGCGAGTGTCTCATAGGGAGTGTAATGGTCTGCAGTTTTCACAGAATGTGGACCAGGGATGCCAAGGCAATTTCTTAAGGAATATGAATTTGGAGACCTGGAATAGGAAATTGGAATATGAATTAAAACCTTCAGCACTGAGGTTCTCAACCCTTGGAGCAGCACAGAAAGAGCACTAGTAGGCGAGGAAACCACAAAGAACTTAAGTTAAATTCTACTCAGTCCTGGTGCTCAAGTGGCACGGTAAAACACGCTTGCCCAGCTACACTAAACTCTCCGGCTACCAGGCGACTACACAGACATGATCGGCCTGTCTGGGGGAGGGAGCGCTGCAGGGATTCCTGCTGCAATTACGACCTCTGCTGGCTGGTTGTGGTGCTGCACATAGACTGAATAATGGAGAGCAGTGCGTGACTCTCTGTACACTATAGTGATCCCTGTGTGAAACCACACGTTTGAGGGGGTGTTGGGTATGGCCCTCCTGGATCAGAGTCAAGGTCAGCAGCAGTGGATACGAGTAGATTGGGAGATAAGAGGAAAAATACAAAAATAGAATAAAGCTCCAAATCATTTGAATTGTATCGAATGCAAATTCGTAATATTAAATAAAAATGATGCAGTTGGGAGTTTTGTGCAGTTCACTGGGTGTTTTGCCGGAAAGTTTAGTGCGATTTCTTGTTTTCCTTAGGGAATATTTTTGAGTGCAATGTAATGCAGGGTTCAAGTGTTTGTGTGGTGGAGTTATGATGCGTCTTAGATCTTTAAATCATTTGTTGTTTCTCTTCTTTTACATTGGATTTATTGTTATTATAAAGTCAGTTATTGAGTGGTGAGTTGTTCCTTTAATTTTAAAAGGACCGATTATAGGAAACTTGAACTGTGCGGAACGTTCTGGGTGAAGATGTTCTTTGTTTCATACTGTGACAACATGCAATACTCATCAGTCTGTTAATCGGAACATTAAAGTCGATACCTTTTCTTTCTTGAAATTGCTCTGTATAATGGCAGAATGTTTAAAAACGTCTGGTTTTGGAGTTGTATATAGCAGTGTGAATTTTTTTGGAATATAAAAAAGTCTTTGTAGTGCTGCTTCAAATGATGTATTAAACTTGGAGATTGTAAAATGTCTTTATTCTTCTTTATTGCCATTAATATTACAAACTTCAGTCGATATTTTCCGCCGGTAAGGTCGATGTTAATGAGAAGAAGAGCCACTTGAGGTGGTTCGGTCATCTGATTCGGATGCCCCACTGACATCTCCAGTTGGATGAGGCCCTGGGGTCGACCCTGGACCCACTGGAGGGATTATATCTCCTGCCTTTTACCCTCTTCTTGACTCACTTATATACAGTTCAACAAACTCCAAGCAAACATTCATATGTCTTTCATTCAACAGTGGATTCAGTTTTGCTTTTCTGCCTTTAAGACCTCATTCATTTGGAGTACACGGCAAGCACTGTCTAATATGTCTGGTATAAAGAACAAATGTAATCGGCTTGGTGGGTAGCACTGTCGCATCACAGCAAGAGGCCCTGGGTCCGATTCTCAGATGAAGTGGTCCGGGTCCTTTCTGTGTGGGTTTCCTCCGGGAGCTCCGGTTTCCTCCCACAGTCCAAAAACATGCAGTCAGGTAAACTGGTAGAAGGTTGCTGGTTCAAACCCACCACTGTCAAGTTACTACTGTTGGGCCCTTGAGCAAGGCCCTTAACCCTCAGTTGCTTAAACTGTATAATGTAAGTCGCTTTGGATAAAGGCGTCTGCTAAATGCCGAAAATGTAAATGCTGTATAAGCAGTAACTACTTGTCCTGTCATGAATGGAACCAAAGTGTGTAAAACACGACGTTAAAAATCATCATAAAATAAAAAAAAAAATATATGAAAAATGGGACAAATTGCCCAAATCCAGGAGTGCACAGCTTATATAGATGTATATATGAGGACTGAGATAATGTAATTGCTGTTAATTGTGGGTTTTGATTTTCGCTTCAGTAAGTCAGTATGTGTGATTAAGGGGCAGTTGTTGCCTAGTGGTTGAAGTACTGGACTAGTAATCAAAAGGTCGCTGGCTCAAGCCCCACTACTTCCAGGTTGCCACTGTTGGGCCCTTGAGCAAGGCCCTTAACCCTCAATTGCTGCAGTACTGTAAGTCGCTTTGGATAAAAGCGTCTGCTAAATACTGAAAATGTAAATGTAAGTGATGGCTGACGGTAAAAATAATATGAATATTGAATATTTTTTGAAGCAGCTCTTGCTCTTTTCATCATGGCTCTTCTGCCTCCTCCTTCTTGTGCTTCAGTGCCCTATTACAATCATGTTTGTGTTCAGTGATGATGAGGAAGTGAGTTTAAAACCACAATTCACCCTCATAAAAACAAAATATCGCTACAGTCTGTGAGCCCTTGAACGTTGCATGGATATTCATCTATAATCTGAAGCGACTGTTTAGTGTTTAGGTGAGTAATTCATCTTTTATTTTTATTATTATTTCTTTACCTAAAATGATTCAGATTTGTTTATTTTTTGTAAATACAGCAGATTAGTACTCTAGATTTCCTACATTTTCTACTTCAGTATTAAGTTCTTGTAAACTGGAACCACAGATCATTAAATACAGTAAACAACCTTTATACAGAGGAGTATTTTAACACTTTACCTTTTATTAAATGTGCTTCAATTTACTCTGCTTTGAATGTACACACATTATCTTTTTAACTTTAACTAACACTATATGGCCAAAAGTATTTGGACACCTGACCATGAGCTTGTCAGCTTTGACAACAGCCTGAGAAGGATTCTCACAAGACATGAAGTGTGTCTCTGGGAATTTGTACCCATTCAATCGAAAGATGACAGTATTGTACGGCTGGACATTGATGCTGGTCAAAAAAGCCTCAGTTGGAGTTCCGGTTCATTCCAGAGCTGTTGAGTGGGGCTGAGCTCAGGGCTCTGTGTTGGACACTGGAGCTTTTCTTTATGTCTTTATACTAGAGCTCGCTTTGTACGCAGGGGTACAGTCAAGCTGGAACAAAAAAGGGCTTTCCCTAAACTGTTACTGCAAAGTTGAAAGCATAATTTCCTGTATATAATTGATTTACTTCACCTGTTAGTAGGGATGTAACGATACACTCTGCCCACAATGCGATGCGATTCACGATACTGGGTTCATTATTCGATTTTTTGTCCCAATTTTTTTAACGAAATGAAATTGAAGACAAATTATTTTCTTTTATTATTTCTCTTTAAAAATAATAAAATCCTGTATTTGTGCTTATCTTTTATTTATCTAAATAATGAATGCCCTTTTATTTCTGAGGTAGGTACAAACTACGCAAAACAATTTCCTTTTTTGTGAAAAATAGCGCCATTTAAATCATTACACATGTGTACTGATTTTTAACTGTCTTGTGGTACATCGTTACATCCCTACCTGTTAGCAATTGTTGAGACTAAAACACACAAATTCAATAATTTGAATAGTTTTGTCCATATAGTGTTTTGTCTATAAGCATAAACAGAAATAGGCATTTACAATGATTAGTAGGGGAGACGTTATTGTTACATAAAATTTATATATGTAGGTTCGTGGTACAAATTAAAATCAAAATGTTTTTGTCCAAGTTGCACCTAGTTTCATGTTAAAAGATGTGATTTGATGGGTGCTGGGGTGGCACAGGGTTTGAATCCCCAGCAGTGCTTTTGGCAGGTCAGGCGTCTACAGACAGATACGATAGGCTATGATTGGGGAAGGGTCGAGGCCCTACGGTGGATTGTGTTGCTATATTGCGCCCAGTGATTATGGGGAAGCTGGACCCACTACAATATTGACCAGGACAGAGTGATGGTAAAACGTGAAAGTAAAATGAAATGATGTCCTTGGTATTTCGCACACCGAAATCGTGCTGAAGGTTAAAGAGCGTCCTGATGTTCTCAGAAACCAAATGATTACAAGACTTAAATAGAAAAGATGCTTCAGTGGAAACTTCATGTAACCTTAAATCTCTCCAGGGCACACACAAAAACGTGTGTGTGTGTGTGTGCCCTGTAATGGACTGGTGACCTGTCCGGCGTGTTTTTTACCTTCCTACAGTAAACTGTACCCAGCGTAAACTTCAATAGGATAAATCCATGGTGAAACAGACAATGAATGAATGAATGTTCCCGAAAACATCAAGAAAAGGATGGTGCGTACGACAGTGAAGTATGATGGTGGGAGCATCATGACATGGGACTGCTTCCCTGCACAAAGTACTGAAGCCATTGTACCAGGACAGATCAGCCATGAAGCTAAACCTGGTGAGATGGCTGAATAAAAAGTAAATGCTCCCCCATCAGGTTGCATCTGTTATAAAATACTTTAAATACACTTTCATCCAAAGAACTTACACTTGTGACTGAATACAGTGCAAGCAACTGGGGGTAAAAGGCCTTGTTTAGGAGCCCAACAGGAGCAACTCGGTGGTGTCATCTCATGGACAGATGTCTTTACACTGTCCATAAAATAAAAATGTTCAGATACTGAAAAGATTCTGACACATAAAGCACCCACACGCCATTACAACACCGCCACCACGTCTGATAGTCGATATTCTGTTTTCACTATGAAATGCTTCATTTGATGTTTAACGTAAATACAATATCTGGGGATTATCCTGTTTCATTTTAGGAATGTCAGATGAACAATGGTGTTCCTTTTGGTTAGTAATAGTTTCCCTTTTGTTGCCTGTCCCAGAATTTTCTGGATATCTTTGACTGCTTGGCAAGCCGTAGCCTAGTGGTTAAGGTACTGGACTAGTAATCACAAGATTGCTGGTTCAAGCCCCACCACTGCCGGGTTGCCACTGTTGGGCCCTTAACCCTCAATTGCTCAGACTGTATACTGTAATGGCAATGTGAGTCACTTTGGATAAATATTGAAAATGTAAATGTAAATACTTAAATGAGTCCTTAAATACGGGCATAATGGTTCTCACTTGGAGTCAAAAAAGTCTCAGTGCCTTAGAGACAACCAGAATGATAGGTGATCCTATAGAAACTTTAAAGTAAATGCTTGATTTTGATGGTCTGGTCAAATGAGATTTACGATGGATCTTCAAAAAGTTTCAGCATTTTTATATTGTGGTTACAATTAGCGGTGAGGGTGTAGTAGGAGGAGTAATCCGTCGTGTCTGAGAGACTGAGAGACTGAGAGACGCTTATAGTCTGGATTTAGCTTCATCTGATTTCTACCTTTTTGGACGCTCAGAGAAGCTTTAAGGGGAAGAAGATTTTCATGTGATGATGATGTGACGGCAGCGGCGCATCATTGGCTACACGCTCAACCTAAAACGTTTTTTGCTGACGGCACTAAACAGTTGGTACGATGCTGGAAAAATGTATCAGAAGGTGATGATGTAGAAAGGTGATGGAGTTTGTTTTTAAAATTCCTAATAAATCGAGTTAAAAGAGTGTGGAAACTTTTTGAACAACCCTCGTATATACTACAGGTCTGTGAGGGTTTTTTCCTGCTTCAGAATCTCTATTTATGTCTCTGCAGGTGGTCTAATGCTGCTGATGTAGATTATTATTGACTCACACTTCACCTCAGCGATGGCTACGGTAAAACACCTACACATTATCAGAGGTGCTACTTCCTACTTCCGGTGAATGTGTGTGAAAGTGTTTCTGGTTCTATTTTTGCAGAAAACATGGCCGCCCGGAACACAGTGTGTCGCCAAAGCTGACCACACCAAGCCCAAGCCCAACGAGCTTGCGTATCGCAAAGGAGACATCATTACCGTCTTACATCTGGAGATGTTAATGGTACCATTTTATTATCCTGTACAAACGTACGTGTGGTCCTGAGGTCAGACGGAAACCTCACAGACCGAAACCAGACCTGATCTGTACGGATGTGGATTATTATTTCTAGTAGAATTAGATTTGTGATTGATGTGTTATATTGGGACGCTGCCCGGTGGGTAGCACTGTCGCCTCACAGCAAGAAGGTCCTGGGTTCGATTCCTAGGTGGAGCAGTCCAGGTCCTTTCTGTGTGGGTTCTCTGAGTGTCTGTGTGGGTTTCCTCCAGGAGCTCCGGTTTCCTCTCACAGTACAAAGATGTACAAGTGAGGTGACGCAAAATTGTGTTTGATATTAAACTTGTGAACTGATGAATCTGTCCTGTCATGAATGTAATCAAAGTGTGTAAAACATAACCTAAAATCCTAATAAATAAATAAATACACATGGTTGTTTGACAGGGGAAGTCCATTTACAGGGCCAAACACAACAGGACCGGTGAGGAAGGTCTGATCTTCGCTTCCAATATGCGGGAACGTGAGGCCCTGCGCGTGGACCCCAGTCTCAGCCTGATGCCGTAAGTCTGAAAGCAGATTTTACAACCAGAGACGTTATTAGGACGTCATCCTTGGGTGGGTAACAAGAAAACAGTTGCTTTTCTTAAACAGGGTGTGTAATTGAGGGCGTAGTTTAATTTTGAGTGGGCAAAGGAACATAATTACAGCATCCAAGTCTGTGTTTTACTGCCTTGGTGTGGAGTTTTAACATTTGTCCTCTCTTCCTCCTGTTTCTCAAGTGCTGAGTAGATATTCATTCTCGTTTTGTGCCATTTGTAATGAAGCTTTGAAAGTAGGCCAAAACAAAATCACACCCCACAACCTGTGAGTGCATTTTCAAACAATCCCAGATTGGCAGGAGAGCTGTAATGTAAAGGAGGAGCACTGACTAATAATGCCAACAAATTCAACACGCCAACAGGAACGTGGTGCATTTTTAATGACCGGGGACAAAATTATGGTAAACTGTGTACTCTCAAAAATAAATCATGGGCAGATGAATCCTCAGGGTGGGCAGTTCTTAACCCGGGGTGACCCTTCTTTCTGTGAAGCCACAGCGCTACCCACGGTGCCACCATTTCTTGGGTATTTTTCATTTTATTACCAGCAGTGTTTATGTCTTTGTCTGCTTCCTCTCAGGGTTTCTTCCTGTAATATTAAGGGACTTTTTTGTTGCCACTGTTGCCCTCGGCTTGCTTAACAGGGGGTTTTTGGTCTGGCGGTACTGAATTCTGTAAAGTTGCTTTGAGAAAAAAAAATTGACTTTGATTTATCAAAACATATTTGTTAACATGCTCTTTGCGAAGGTTTGTGGGAGGTCGTGAGCATCATAACGTCTTGATGATGTGGTGTGGTTAGTTGGCAGAAGAGTGTGGGCTGCTTACAGGGTATTTCGAGAGGAACTGAGGGTCTAAAAGTGTCTAAAGTGTCTCTAAGCAAGTGTGCTTATCTAGGATCCGTTTTCTTAGTTTTACTGTATACTATATGAGCAAAAGTATTGGGACACCTTAGTATTCTTAGTCTTCGTATTCAAATTTTTGGATTCATGTTTTCCAGCCACAACAGTTGCTAACAGGTGTAATAAATCAATTTTATAAAGGAAAGTATATGCTTCAAATTTTGCAGCAACAGTTTAGGGAAGGCCCTTTCCTGTTCCAGCACAAATTAAACTCTATAAAGACATGAAGAAAAGCTCGGTTTAAAAACCAAGAAACCTCCGTGTCCTGCACCTAAGCCCCACTGAACAGCTCTGGAATGAACCGGAACATTAACTGAGGCTTTCTTGACCAACATCAGTGCACAGCTATACAAATGCTCTGTTGATTGAATGGGCACAAATTCCCACAGACATACTGCAAGACAAGTCTTGCTGTTCTAGCTAAAAAGACCACACAGAGGTCACTATTTTAATACATTTACATTTTCAGCATTTAGCGGACGCTTTTATCCAAAGCGACTTACACAATGATCTGAACACGATGAGCAATTGAGGGTTAAGGGCCTTGCTCAGGGACCCAACAGTGGCAACTTGGTGGGTGCGGGGCTTGAACCGGCAACCTTCTGTTTACTAGTCCAGTACCTTAACCACTGAGCTATCACTGCCCTAATACTGTTTGTTTTTGAATTGGGATGTCCAACAAGCTCATGATCAGGTGTCCAAATACTTTTGGCCGTATGTATTGGCTTTTTAATGTAATGCCTGCTAAGCAACAAAGAATTCAAACATGCTTGGACTAATGGGTTTGTCTTTTTTATTTATGTCAATGCAGTTGGTTCCACGGGAAGATTTCGGGTCCGGAGGCGGTCAGCAAACTGCGGCCCATGGAAGACGGACTGTTCTTGGTTCGGGAGTCCATCAGGCACCAGGGCGACTATGTGCTGAGCGTGAGCTTTAAAAAGGAGGTGCTTCATTACCGCGTCATCTACCACGAATCCAAGCTCACCATCGACAACACACAGCACTTCTACAACCTCATCGACATGGTAGAGGTGAGATTCACCCGTCAGGTTCGGATTTTTCTACTATATATCTATCGCAGTGGTTGGGCGTTCCCCTCCCTGTCCAACAGACATAGACAATTGTGTCTGGACACCTGTCTAGCCAATAGCACCACTTAGATTTGAGCCTGGATCTCAGCAGTGTTGGGTTACAATAACAATATAATAACACATGTTCTTCACGAGCGCATGAAAGACTTTGAACCTTAAATTAAGTTTAAAGTATTACATTAAAATCTTCAAATCTTTTGTTTGCATGTGTAAGGAACCCAGTGTACTGGGTATCTTTGTTATGCAGTTTATTTCCTGTGGTGTAAACCATTTCCTGAGGATGTAAAAGTGCAGTGAAATCTAACACATCTGTCCATAACAAAACCATTAACATTTATTACATTCTATGTAAACAATATTCACTTAAATAAAGTATGAATTCCTTTAATCTATTTTTTGTTATAATTCACTGTCCTATGACGCCGTCGTGGCGTGACCATGTAGGACTGGTCACGCCTACCATGTGGCTTCAATCTTATGCTACACTTAACCATCGTAAGTTCATTAATTCTCAAACACCTGTGCAGGAAGTGTGTGTTTCTAATGACTTCACAACGATTTAGTTTTGAACTTCTTGCCCCTTTTCTCTAAATTTAGTCATTTTCAGTTCCCTATTACACGCTCTCTTTTGCTCGCACCATCTCCAACATGAGCGAGGAGGGTCGTAGACCAGTTTCAAATGCCTATCTCTAAACCACCCAGAGCCATGTCGCATATAGAGAGTTATGCTATGCTCTATGTGGAGCTCCACTACTCGTGCCAGCACCTCGAACACACAGAAATGAGACCAAGACGGACCCCCGTCCCCAAATAACACAGCTATTTGTACCTGTTGAACATCTGGACAGACCGGTTGCACCAGTAAGACTCAAAGCTGAATAGTGTGTTTCTTTGTGAGGTCTGTCAGTATAGTAGAGACTATTTACAGGCGTTAAATTATCAAACAATAACAAAGGCCATTAAAACATGTCAAGGATCTATTTGTAGAATAGTGCAAAAATACCACCGTTAGGCTGCAGTAAAGTGTGTATAAAGTAGAGGAGGGAACAGACACTCTTTAGACTTAATTTACTAGAAAGAGAAGTGGTTTAATGGTTCTTGTGGTGCCAACTGTGTCATCTGCTATTAAAAAAGGATGTTCACACCACTGGTGGAGATGTGCACTAGTCTGTGGACGTCCTCCACAGGACCACTTGAGGTCAGAGCACAGGGAAACTGAGTATATCCAAATCAGGACGCATTAAGAAGGTTGTTTTTGACAAAAAAGCATTATTCACACAACAAAACAGCAATAAGTCCAGTGGTCATGTGATTAAAGTGGACATATTTATCTTAATCAGTATGTTTGGGAAAATCTGTTTTTCTAACAGGTTACTCTAAAATATGATGGTGGTAGCATCATTTTGACATTTTCTGCATTTATCCAAAGCGACTTACACTTGTGACAGTACACAGTCTAAGCAATTGAGGGTCAAGGGCCTTGCTCAAGGGCCCAACAGTGGCAACCTGACAGTGGTGGGTCTTGAACCGGCAACCTTCTGATTACTGGACCAGTACCCTAACCAAGTGAAGTGAAGTCAAATTTATTTATATAGCGCTTTTTACAATAGACATTGTCTTAAAGCAACTTTACAGAATCCAGTACCAACAGACCAAAAAACCCCTACTGAGCAAGCCGAGGGCGACAGTGGCAGGAAAAACTCCCTTAAAATGACAGGAAGAAACCTTGAGAGGAACCAGACTCAGCAGGGACCTCCATCCTCTTTGGGTGGCCTGGAGGATACTTGAACTAAATAGAATTTACACAAATAACAAATAATACAAACAAAATTTTTTAAATTGAATTAAACTGAATATATATATATATAATTGGAGTTCTTCATTATTCAGTCCAGTCTGTGACAAAGTCCATTGTAAGTTCTGGACATTTTCGGTGCAAACATGCCAGGATTCCGTCACATCTAGTAGAAGCAGCATTGTTGGCACAGCAGTCTCGACTTGCAGTCTTTAACCTCGAGAGGGTGAACAGGTTTCCGTCAGAACCACCTCAGGGTAAAACAACAGAAGATGTCGTTAAAATGTAAAATCGTTAAGAGTAAAATGTCAGTTTTACAGAGAGTAGCTTCACCACTAGGCTACAACTGCCCATCATGTTAAGAAGATGCTTTTTAACAGCATGGACTGGCAATCTGGTCAGAATGTATTATTTTAAATGAGTATTGCACAGTGCAAGTGAGTTCTTAGATTAAAACCTTCTTCACTTCGAGCCGCTGTGTTGTGTGTCTGTGTGTTTGAGGTCATTAGACAGGAAAAAAAAAAGTACACGCTAAATGTGACTACTTGTCTAACAGAAACAGGAACTGTAGGTCAGATGTTATGATACTTATGACCAGCAGATGACTGAATGACTGATTTTCAGGTGATTGTGTAAACAGGTTATGCCATCAAACCCAAGCCTAGAGCGAATATATGGACAAAAGTATTGGGACACTTCTTCTGTGTTACAGCCACAATAATTACTAACAGATATATTAAATCAATTATATAAAGGAAATTACAGTATATGCTTCCAACCTTCCTGTTCCAGCATCAGCAGCTCTATAAAGACCTGACAGAGAGCCCTGACCTCAGCCCCAATCAACAGCAATCAGCATCAATTCCCAGCCATACAGATGACTGAATGGGCACAAATTCCCATACACAGACATTCTTTAAAGTCTTGTGGAAGCCTTCTTAGAAGACTGGCTGTTGCTCTAGCTGAGAAGATCATACCACGGTACCACACAAGTGCCTAAATTAACATTAACATTAAAATTTTTATTTATAGAACTTTTACAGAATGTTTTGAGGTACAGTTAGTACTTATAACTCCACTGGGACACAGGCATGTCCAACAGACTTATGGTCAGATGTCCACAAACATATTATTAAAAAAAATATGATTTCTAATTTTGTGTGTATAATATTTTACACTGTTTTACACATATAGTCTACAACGTCTAGATTCTGTTTTCACTTTGCGGCCACTGATTCCAGTTTAGAGCAGACTATATCGGATAATGCCGGCACACTACCCTGGAATCCAGGGTTTGAAACCCCAGTGGGGGTAGCACTGTCGCCTCACAGCAAGAAGGTCCTGGGTTCGATCCCCAGGTGGGGCGGTCCGGGTCCTTTCCGTGTGGAGTTTGCATGTTCTCCCCGTGTCCGTGTGGGTTTCCTCCGGATGCTCCGGTTTCCTCCCACAGTCCAAAGACGTGCAAGTGAGGTGAACTGGAGACACTAAATTGTCCATGACACCTTGTAAACTGATGAATCTTGTGTAACAAGTAACTACCGTTCCTGTCATCAATGTAATTAAAGTGTAAAACATGACATTAAAACCCTAAATAAATAAATCCGCAGTGGTGCTATTGGTCAGTCGGGCGTCCTCAAACAGACATTTACATTTGTGGCATTTAGCTGATGCTTAAATTTAAAGCAGCTTACACTGTTAAGAGCCTTGCTCAGGGGTCCAGTAGTGACTCTAATCAGGATAAAGTGGTAGTAAAACATACAAATTAAATGAAAATAGAAAAAGCAAACTGATAATACTCTAGGGCAAATATAGAGTTCGAATAAAAAGCGCAGTTGTGGCTACTATCTAAATACTTTATAAATGTAGTGTATAATAAAATAGCATTTTGCTTTTTTTCTTTCAGTACTACTCCAAGAACAAAGGCATCATTGCAACCACCCTGCAAAAACCCAAAGAGAAAGAGGGCACCAAGTCAGCAGCATTACAGCTATCTAAAAGTAACTCCTCCTGTTTCAAACGCTCTTTATTACAGTAACCATGTTTTATGTTTATTCCTTTTTGTAATTATTAGTATTTATTTCTCTTTTCCCCCTCTATCTTTTAGCTGGCTGGCTGTTGGATCTGTCAAAGCTTACTCTGGGAGAAAGTATCGGACAGGGAGAGTTTGGAGGTCGGTTATACGTTCCTGCACTAGTTACTTCCTGCCACCAGGTGGCGACACATGTGAGGTTTATGACGATCAGGGATGCTGATGTGTATATTTATGATGTATAAAGTATCAGCTAAATCTTCTTTAGCCTCTTTATTGAGTTCTATCAGTGTTTTTTTTGGTCTTCCAGATCTTTCTGCTATTATATTCTATATTCTAATTGGACCCTGAAGCCAAGTTTGCTTACAGTGGTACGAATTTTCACCCACTGATTTTAATGAACACCGTTTCTACACTGCTGTTTGGCTAGTGTGAGAAGTTTTAGACAAAACCTCCAGTTCATTAGATAAGAAGTAACTGCATCAACATTTGCAACAAATAGTTTTATTAACCTCTGTTGGGTCCCTGAGCAAGGCCCTTAATCCTCAATTGCTCATTGTGTTCCGCTCACTGTGTAAGTCGCTTTGGATAAAAGCGTCTGCTAAATGCTAAAAAATGTAAATGTAAAATATTAACTTGTGCAGAGCTTGTGTTTATTTCTTAAATATTCAACCAAGGATGTGAATTTGTGGGCCAGTGATAGCTCAGTGGTTCAGGTACTGGACTAGTAAGCAGAAGGTTGCCGGCTCAAGCCCCGCCACAACCAAGTTGCCACTGTTGGGTCCCTGAGCAAGGCCCTTAACCCTTAATTGCTCATCGTGTTCAGCTCATTGTGTAAGTCGCTTTGCATAAAAGCGTCTGCTAAATGCTGAAAATGTAAATGTAAATTTTTACACACATTCTGCATTTTCCATTCTGTGTCTTCCAGTCTCATCTTATTCAATTACCCAGATAGTCCTACCCTGACCAAGAAGGGTCGTACCTAACACACACCCAGACACGTGTGCAATAGCTGACCGCGTCTTTTCACTGGTGTGTGGCAGGTTCATATTAACCATTTCTGTGCAGCACCTCGACCAGCCAGCAGAATCCATTCGTCCCTACCACACTCAGACACAGCCGATGATGTCTGTGTAGACGCCTGGCGACCTGATAGCAAAGCAAAATAAATAAATAAACTTGTGTTTATACTACAAGGATTATCTTCATGGTTCAAAATAACCACCTAAAGTTTTTACTTTTACCCCAAGCGTTATGGATCAGTCAGGCCAAGATTGAAGTTTAATATTTTCACTTTTACGATTGCCCTTGAGCTGTAATGCTAATGGGGCTTACAAAAATGGAGCGTAGTTCATTTAAATTATTGTGTTTGTTCTTCTTCAGACGTGTTTCAGGGCGAGTACATGGGCAGGAAGGTGGCTGTGAAGAACATAAAGTCTGACGTCACAGCTCAAGCTTTCCTGGATGAGACATCAGTCATGACGTGAGTGTGTCACTACTGTTTGTGTTGGTTCTTTAACACTGCGGCTCATGATGTGTGAAGATGCTCCCCACACTTCTGTATCATGGGCATATCGTTACCTCAAATGTATTTATTAGTGCGGCCGCTGAGAACCGCTGCATTATGGGGTTTATCTGTTTGTGCCTACGGTCCAAACTCTCATCCTGGTTTTTTAAACTCTGTGTTGTTTTGTAGAAAACTGCAGCATAAGAATCTGGTCCAGCTGCTGGGAGTGATTTTACACAACGGCCTTTACATCATCACTGAATTCATGGCGAAGGTACGAGTGACACCAGGATTCAAGACTAACTTTATTGTCATTTCACTGTACACCGAGGTGCATAGAAAGTACGAAATGACGTGCACTGGGTTCATCCTAAAACACTCTCACTCACTCACTTACTGTCTTATCAGTTTATTCAATCAGGGTCATGGGGGGGGGTGCTGGAGCCTATCCCAGCTTTTCAATGGGCACAAGGCACACAGTAACACCCTGGACGGGGCGCCAATCCATCGCATGGCAGACACACACATACACACACACACCCATCCACCTACAGGGCAATTCAGTGTCTCTAATTAACTTGACTGCATGTTTTTAGACTGTGGGACGAAACCAGAGCTCCCGGAGGAAACCCACGCAGACACGGGGGAGAACATGCAAACTCCGCACAGAAGGCGACAGTGCTACCTACTGAGCCACCGTGCCGCCCTCATCCTAAAACAATGCAGATTTAAAATAGAGAGCATGTACTGTATAAAATAGTAATAAACATATAGAAATATGTAGGTACATCAATACTTGCATAGATTAATATTCACATGCTGAAAAAGTTGCTCATAGTTACATATTACCAGCACTGGCTTGTAGACGTTTTATGGGAGAGATTTCAAACAGAGCAGAAATGTGTGTGAAAGGCATTTTCAGATGTTTTGACATTTATTTGGAGCTTCTGTAGACATTTTTACACTAACTAACATTCTACCTGGATTAGTGCCATGTCCAGGGTTTATTCCTGCTGGGTTCCAAGTGTTTTTGGGTGGTACCAGATGCATTGTGACCCTGTATAGTTTTCACTATTTTACTAGCCCACCACCAGTGAGATCTGGGTTGGAATCTCAGGAGCTGTAGGCTGGACTGGCGTCTACACAGACATGATTGCCTATGCCTGGATAGATGAGAATTTGTCCAAAGCTCGTCTGTAGTGTTTCTGTACCGCTCATTTAAATATTATTTTTCTAATGTCCTGCAAGAAGTTGAGTCAAACAAGTTGGACATTAAACAAATATTTTTTGTTTAATTTGTCAGATTTCATTTAATTGTATAATAATAATCAAATATTTTGTTCTTGTAATTTATATATTTACACTTTTTTGTCAAGAGTAAGAGAAATGCAAGAAATGCAATCCTGTAATTGGCTACAAAATAAATTAGAGACAATGCATCCAGATATTATTTACATTTTAAATAGAATTATATTTGTTATTATTATGTGCTTTGTTCTGTTTTCCTAATGTCTGTGTTTATATTATAGTGAATGTGGCTGTTTTGCAGGGTAATCTGGTAAATTTTCTGCGATCACGAGGTCGCTCAGTTGTTACTACGTCCCAGCTTCTGCAATATGCACTGTAAGCTTTAAACACACACACACACACACACACACACACACACACACACCTCAAAAGTCTATACACATGTTTAACATGGCAGATGTGGCTGTAATAGCTCCAAATAGTTGTAATTTTTTTAAAAATGTCATTTCTGTGTGTATATTACCTAAATACGCTGTATAAACTGAATCTCAGGTTCTCAACTTTGGTGTCGCCTTCCTACGTCCCCCATCGATGCGTTTGTGGAAGATGTTTGCAAACCATTGCTGCAAAGTTCTAGGCCCTGTTTAAAATAAAGAGTTAAACGTGCTTGGCATGTAATTTTTTATTATGTATTTATTACATATTAAAATGTTATGTATTTTATAGGCCTTAGGAGATCTATTCGGTTTGGTTGCTTCTTTCTATTCATGCCAACATTCTGTGGTCTCCTACTATATTTTATACAAAAACGGTTGACTACAACGTTCCTACTTTTATAAATAAATAAGAACATATTTATTAGCCAACATTCTGTGGATGCATCGCTTCTTTACAGTAATATGAAAAGGAAAGAGTTCCAGTTAAATCCACTGGAAAGGGTTTTGGTGGGGCTGGAATAATCTAATGCCCTTAAAACAGGGGTCACTGACCATACAGAGGTGGAGACCCCTGACCTTGATCTGAACGTAATGAGCGCTCCTCTCCTGGCTTTTCAGAGAGGTGTGTGAAGGGATGGAGTATCTGGAGTCGAAGAAACTGGTTCACCGAGACCTGGCTGCTCGCAACATCCTCATCTCGGAGGATAACATCGCCAAGATCAGTGATTTTGGTCTGGCCAAGGTCGACCATCAGAGTCTATGCGATCTTCAGGACAATGCGAAGCTACCGGTGAAATGGACCGCACCCGAGGTCCTGAACAACCAGGTTAGAAGATAAAGTCAAGTTCTACATAGTACAGCATTTTATTGTGACGTACATTGTATGACCAAAAGTATGTAAACACCTGATTGTAAGCTTATTATTATACACTGTATATGTCTGTATAGCCTGTCAGTCAATCAATTCAATTTCCTCGGCTGCTCCCGTTAGGGGTCGCCGGCAGATCGTGATCCGCGTTATTGATTTGGCACAGTTTTTACGCCGGATGCCCTTCCTGACACGACCCTCCTTATTTATCTGGGCTTGGGACCGGCACTACAATGCACTCGTTTATGGCTGGTACCTATAGGACAATTCAGTGTCTCCAATTAGCCTAGCTGCATGTTTTTGGACTGTGGGAGGAAACCGGAGCACCCGGAGGAAACCCACGCAGATACGGGGAGAGCATGCAAACTCCGCACAGAAAGGACCCGGACCACCCCAACCTGGGGATCGAACCCAGGACCTTCTTGCTGTGAGGCGACAGTGCTACCCACTTAGCCACCGTCTGTATATTCTGTCAGTAAAATTGCAAATAATGTTTATATTAAATATTTCACTCCTATTTATTGTTTATTTTTGGTAATATTGGTATTATTGCTGTTTTTCTGTTCTTTAGAAGTTTTCCACACGATCAGATGTTTGGAGTTATGGCGTACTACTATGGGAGACGTTTTCCTACGGTCGACAGCCGTACCCTAAGATGGTGAGTTGATCTCAGTCGAACTTGTGCCCATCTGTGGTTGGTTCTCTTTTGTTGGTGTTTTTTTTAAATCAGTTCATATTGAGCATCACTTCACCCCTTTTGTCACCCAGTCCAGTCATGGCCGATTGGAGCTTATCTTTCTTTAGCTGCTGCCGCCACTGGCTGTGTACAGTCACCGGGTCTCACAGGCCATAGTATCATGATGACATACTGAACTGCTGATCAGGTGCTTTGACTGGTCAGCAGAGGCCTAACTGACCAGCTATAAGGAGCCCTGCTTGTCCCACACCTATAGACCTGCTGATATGAGAGCTGAACATCGGATTTCTTGGGCATTTCATGGCATCATTCAGCAAACTGGGTTTCCATTATTATTTGGCCACTCATAATTTACAAGGTTGAGGGATGAAATGCTTCCACTGACAAACATGAAGCCAGCCACAGCATCTTTTTAAACCCTTGCTCAGGCATAATATGGCGGCTGAACATGCTTGGAGGTGAGCACTCACTTCACCATTCCTATATACACTAATCAGCCATAACATTGAAACCACCTCCTTGTTTCTACACTCACTGTCCATTTTATCAGCTCCACTTACCATATAGAATCACTTTGTAGTTCTACAATTACTGACTGTAGTCCATCTCTCAGTCCAACAGTGACAGTAAGGTGTTTAAAAACTCCATCAGCGCTGCTGTGTCTGATCCACTCATACCAGCACAACACACACTAACACACCACCACCATGTCAGTGTCACTGCAGTGCTGAGAATGATCCACCACCTAAATAATACCTGCTCTGTGGGGGTCCTGTGGGGGTCCTGACCATTGAAGAACAGCATGAAAGCAGGCTAAAAAAGTGTGTAGAGAAACAGATGGACTACAGTCAGTAATTGTAGAACTGCAAAGTGCTTTTATATGGTAAGTGGAGCTGATAAAATGGACAGTGAGTGTAGAAACTAGGAGGTGGTTTTAATGTTATGGCTGACCAGTGTATATCATAGATTTTAAGACCAGACCAGATTTCAAGCCCCACCAGAGGGCTCAAATCTGATCTTACACATATGTATTTTGGGTTAAAATATGCATGCATCAGCTAAACTTTTTAATCTGTGAGTGAGTGCAGTATGTAAAGCTTTCTTTTCTACGTATATTTCTGCTCCTCAGACTTTGAAGGAGGTGAAGGAGAAGCTGGAGGAGGGTTACCGCATGGAGCCACCCGAAAACTGCCCGCCTGACGTCTACGCCCTGATTAAGTCCTGCTGGGAGCAGGAGCCTAAGTTGCGCCCGTCCTTTCATAAGCTCAAAGAACTTCTGCAGGCCGAGTTAAACAAATGTGAATCCAGGAGCGAGTCGTGACCCTGCGCAAATCGTCCCTTTATTACCAGATCACACTATACTGCTGGAGGAGTATACTGCTTCCACCACAGTTTCAATCATTATAGACACCAGACCTGTTTGTAATGTTTGTTTTTATGTAAATGTATTTTAAAAGTAATTTACGATTAACGTTTAAATCGTTTAACTGAGGGCACAGGTCTGAGGGAACATGTATGAATCCATCTTGTCTATAAAACATAACGCTACTTGTACACGACTTTATTTTGTTTCATTTTAACTTTACATCACTGGTTTGCTTTTCTGGCTTTAAAACACAAAATAAAAAATAGTTTTTTTGTTAATTAAATATTAAAATATTTGAAGTTAAAAGTCCTGTTTTATAGTTTTATAGTGTACATTCATTATATAGGGCAGATAAAGCACCTTTATTTGTCGTTTACATATGTACAGTACAGTTAATAGTTTCTTCCACATATCCCAGATTGTTAGGCAGCTGGGGTCAGCCATTGTACAGTTAAGGGCCTAGCTCGAGGGCCCAACAGTGGCTGCATGGCAGAACTGGGATTCAAGCCCACAACCATCAAACCCCCGGAACTCGGGCGCTGCCGTTTCCGGCAATGTGACTTTTACCATTATGCCACACAGCCTCACAGCCAACAGCATTTCTCATGTTATGAGTAAAAGAAATGTGGGTCATTGGCCTTAAATGTATTTTTAATTAGTCTGAAATATCAGTTGTGTCTAATGTGGCCTTTAAATCATCCTTTGAAGTGTTTGAAGTTGACAGAATAACCTGAAGTGTGTTTATGTGTTTCAGGTCTGAAACAGTATAGTCATTTTAAATGTTCCACCTTGTAAAATGTATTTTTTATGCTTCTATTGTTAAAGCGAGAACGTTTACTTCGCTTACTGCAACCAAATGAACAGCAGAGAATGTGCACCACTTCCAGAGGTACACGAACCACAGAAAGAACACACTCCCTGTGGATTACAAACACAAAAATCACTTCTTGTTCTACAAGAAGAGATTAAACTAGAGCCTCTCGGCTTGATCTTCGTGTTTTCCTTCCGATCGGGTCCCTCTAATCCGCCTATCCTGAACCGTAATCCACCGCACAGGAGAAGAAAGTCATGTTCTACTGATGAGTAAGATGCTCATCATGGTGAAAACATGTGCTTATGGTTTATGAAGATTGACCTGGTATTTTTATTAGGTCGCCAAGATTCAGTCTGCATGTTTGGTGCTTGGCCTCAGAACAGGGCTATGATTGTGGAGTCCTGATGTGCTGATTTTGGTGAGGAGAACCAAAGTTATATGGCCAGTGTTTCTCGATTTGCTGTCTTACTAAAAGCCTCAAAATTATTATAAATAAGGCCCTACCTAATTCACGGCTGTGAAAATCGCATCACGAACCATTAAATGAGCCGTTTCCCAGTGTAATATGCCATTTAAGGTTTGTGTTTAGTAATTTAACATTTTTGACTCGTGCAGCGTTCAAGTACCTCACGTTTGCTGGTTAATCTGCTCTATGAGGCATTACAACAATCCTACAGCAATTCAGTTAGCAATCGCTTAGTCAAAATGTCCAAGACCAATTCAAATGTCCAATTCTGTGGATTCAGGAGGAGGGGTTCAAAACAAGAATGAGTATTTTAGTATTTGAGACAGAACATTAAGCCTTGCACAGGCACTGGATGTTCTAGGTTTACATTAAATCATTAAGAGAGCTGTGCTGTGTATTGTTGCTTCTATTTAGTCTATCGTTCAATTAATGAATGTAATTTAATATCTGCAGTGAAATGAAGCTCTTTTCTTTAAACATCTGTGAAATCTGTGATTTTTTCCCCCATAAATTTAGTAGGGCCCTAATATCATATATACCATTACAGCCGTGGAGCAGTCGAAGCTCAGGGGTCCATGCTAGGGGGAAGAGGTACTTAGGTGATATTTGACGTCTTGCCAAACTATGTCAGTGTCTGCTGGAGAAGATCTTTCTTAATGACCTTAAGAGAATCGGATGAAGTGCTTGGGAGGAAGGTTTACGTACTGCTGACAGTCAGTGCACTGACCCACAAGCTTCAAGAGGTCAACTGAGGCAAGATTTAACCAGGGAGCAAGCTTTGGCCGGTCAGGTAAGGTCAGGAACATCTTGTGATTGAATGGCGTATTTACTGTTAGTGCTGGACCATTATGACTTGAATGAGTAAATGAATGTATATACTGTGTATATACGTATATATATATTCCCCATGTAAATGAGGACAAGGCATTACAAACATCACCTGTAATTTTTGAGACTCTGCTAAATAAGGTTGCTTATACAAATACATTTATCTAGACTTTTGATTTTACTAATTTAAGAATCAAGTCAATTTGACTTTCTTAAACCCCAAAACATTTAAATAAAAGTCAACAAAACGTCAGTTTCTATCATAAATACAAAATTCATAATTAGAATTTATAACAGGCACCATTAAAACACTGGTGGCTTAAGAAAGCTTAACTGCTTACAATTCCAATTTATTGTATTTTGTTTCTTTATTACTTTAAATCTTACTATAAAAATCACTAAATATATTTGGGGCTTGAATAGTTACTCATGTACTTGTGTACTAATTACCCTGATTACCTTTTGGAGTCTTATATGCTTAACTGCTGATTACAACAGGATACTAAGGTGTGAAAGTACAAGAAGTTATACGAGGACGGGCCAAACATTGATACCTGGATGTGCTGGACAAGCATGTCATACTATACAGTATATAACATTAGAGATATACGTCATATCTACAGCCTGTGCTTTTTACACTGGGGTCTGTGGGTCTGTCGTCAAAAAATCACCTGGATTCAACCTCACTTCAGGTCAATGCCTGTGAGGAGTTTGGTATGTTCTGTGTGTGCAACCTCCCAACAACGTGAATTGGTAACCTGTACATTCTAAGTCTCTGTGCATGAATGGGTGAATAGGTGAGCATGTGATGCCCCGCACTGGATTGGCACCCTGACTAACGTGGCACCAACCCCACTGCCACCCTAACAAGCAGTTACTGAGGATGAATAAATGAATGAATAATCATAATCACAAGACAGCCAAATTCTGGGACACGTCACTCTCCCTTTTCACCCTCTCTCACCACCCCCCTAATCTGACTCAGGACCTCTAACCGTTAGCTGCTTTGTTACTAATAGGATCAGAGGGTTTTACACTGTCATCTGATAAAACTAAGCCATTCGATAGCTCTGCCGCAGCTCGGCTAATTTCTACTCAATTAGCATAATGAGGAAACAAGCGAAGGATTTCTAGTAACACATCGACATGATCGAATAATTGGCTGTCCTGTACCAGTATACTTTAGACTGACTTATTACAGGTAAAGTGGATCTGGGTACAGATAGTCACCTGGCGAGCTCTTAATCTTACAAATCGAAGCCAGTAGTGACTTCCAGTAGCGCCTGCACACCAACGTATGAGTTCATCATTCACAAAAAAACATGTTTAATCTTCAGAAAAGTCAAATCTATACATCAGTATTAACTGGATCAAGTTTGCACCTGTAATGTGTATGATAACATCCTGAATATGTCTTATATTATACTGACAATCTGCACAATCTGCTCGTAAACCTTCTGCATGTTCCAACCTTCTAGCCCTCGGACGCATGAGCTACGGATTATGCAATGAAGCATCAAGCTTTCCTGGAATTCAGCATCTCCTCTCTAAGCCAGGATATGTTTAGAAAAGGAACCTCAGCAAGGTGCTCAACAGGTTGGAAGAAAGCACAGCGAGTTCTTTGATTGTAATTTGTCACAGTTGCTCGCAGGCTGCTAATTTTCTGATCACAGATTGATTATTGATCTTGTGAAAATCTTTAAAAAAAGCCTTTCATTAACCTTGTCAAGAGGTGTTCATTAATTAATAGCAATTAATTAGTAATGTACATCATTCATTTATTATGATACTGTCCTGCTGCATGCAAAAAAATATCCTCGTTTATACCTTGTTTAAACTTTAATATCAGATTTAAACATCTTTAAACCAGTGGATCTGTAAAAGAAAGGACATTATTTAG
Source organism: Trichomycterus rosablanca (assembly GCF_030014385.1). Classification (NCBI taxonomy): domain Eukaryota; kingdom Metazoa; phylum Chordata; class Actinopteri; order Siluriformes; family Trichomycteridae; genus Trichomycterus; species Trichomycterus rosablanca. Next base: position 1,901,394 of record NC_086004.1, read on the forward strand.
GTTCATTAGTTTCGGCCTCCTTCTGTGTGGTGTGCACAGCGACATCTTAGCCAATTACTTGACCAGAAACTGGCTGTCACTCTTTCTTAAAAAGCTAGTAATCCTAATTAATGAGCCCATTCATTCTGCTTTATTATTTGTCTGTTGTTTGAAGATGGGCTTTTCAAACAGCAGACGAAAAGGCACCAGATCAATTTGATCAGATTCATTAACCACAAACTATATGGACGAAAGTATTGGGACAGAGGACCATGAGCTTGTTGGACATCCCATCCTAAAATCATAGGCGTTTATCTTGAATTGCTCCTTTTGTCCTTTGTAGCTTTAATATTAATCACTCTTCTTGAAAGCCGTTTTACTTCAAGACTTTGGAGTGTCTTTGTGGGAATTTGTGCCCACTGATTCTGGAAGAGAAGAGAAGGCCTGTCTCGCAATCATCCCAGTAATGTTGAGTTGGGTTGAGCTCTGGAGCAACTGGAGCTCATTTGCAGACAAACCATGTCTTTATAGACCTCGCTTTGTGCTCAGGGGCATAATCATGCTAAAAGAGAAAAGGAACTTCCCCAAACTGTTGCCACAATGTTAAAAGCGTATTATTTATTTATTTTTTATACACCTGTTAGAGATGGATGTGGCAGAGACAACTAATTCAATCATTTGAAAGGGTGGCCACATGCTTTTGGTCATATATTGTAGGTATATTTTGTAGGTATACAGTTCTTTGTTTTAGCATTTTTGTCATTTTGAAGGCGTAATGACCAACATCAGACCAAACTTTTATTTATTAAATATGTACGTTTACACTTTATTACACCCGTTATACAGCTTGTTGTTGTAAAGTTATCTTCAAGTGACCTTATTATTTGAGCAATGGAGGGTTGAGGGCCTTGCCTTGGTGCTCAACAGTGGCAAATTGACGTTGGTGAGGCTTGAACCAGCAACCTTAGTCCAGTACCTTAACCACTGAACTAACACTGTTACTGCTATAGCCCATTTTTCCATTAACTTAAGGTAAATCTAAGCTGCTCTTAGGTGTGAGTGGGTGTGCAGTTGACTGGTGCCCTGTCCAGAGTTAATTTCCGTCTTTTCATCCGGTACTGCCTTGCTCCCAGTGTTTTCAGGTTGTTCCAGACCCACTGCGACCCTGGCCAGGATATACGGATGAATCTGAATTTATTGCTGATGCTCTGGAGTAAAATTATTATTATTTTATTATAATTTATATTCATGATTATTGTATTTTAGTAGAACTGACCGCTGTGTAGGTAGGTGTGTTAAATACAGTATATACATACTAGAGTCCTGTCATTGTTAACCACGCCCACTTTTGAGCTGAAGCGCTGCTATTGGTTGCTGTGCAGCGCTCGTGAAGGACTTCTTATCACCGATTGGTCAACGAATTGCGCTCGTGAATGCGCTCGTACTACAAAAGCGATCGCAAACTGACGGTTAGCCAAAGTTGCTTCAGCTGACTGAACGTAACGTCATTTATACTTTAACGTAAATTTTACTTTTAATTCTTATTTTAAGTTTGTTAAACGCTTTATTTTTTATTATTCGTTTTTTTAAAAAGAAAAAAGACGCACCTGTATTTAAGAAATGTGATGTTTTCTGTTATATCGACGTACTAAATATCATTTTTGTCGGTTTGTCGGTTGGTCCTGAGATGATTTGACCCTTAGGACCGTTTTCATCTGAGGTGACACGGAGTTTAGATTCACTTTTACCTCATTTTCTTTCATATTTTGGAGTTTTACCAAAGTTTAATTAATTAGAAGCAAGTGTCAGTCTCGGAGTGAAGCAGATGAAAGACAGCTGGGAGCTCTCTTTACAAGTAAGTCTCAATACTTCCAATCCAATTTGCATACTACTGTTTTAAGTAGTACGCGAAACTAGTACGCATCACAGGTTATCATGGCTGTCGCATACTGCGGGAGAGCATACTTTGTAGTAGAGTAGTATGTGTAGTATGCGGAGCCTGTTTTCATATGTGCACACAGGGTTATTAAAGCAAGTGGGCAGAATTGAACATATAAATTGACTGTAATTAAAACACTGCAATTTAATCATCCATAATTAAGAAATAACAACTTTATTTTGTTTTTAAATTGCTGTTTTATTGCAATGATGTGATAAACCGTAGTTAAAAACCACACTGATTTATTTACTGATCTATTTAACACCATTCATTTTTAATAACAGTAAAACTATGATATCATGATCAGGGTGGTGGTGGTGGTAGTGGCTTTATTTTGAGCATGGGTGTGCAAGGGTTTGATTCCCAGCTGAAGCGGTCCGGGTCCTTTCTGTGTGGGGTTTGCATGTTTCCTCCGGGTGCTCCGGTTTCCTCCCACGGTCCAAAGACGTGCAAGTGAGGTGAACTGGAGACGCTAAATTGTCCATGACTGCGTTCGATATGACCTTGTGAACTGATGAACCTTGTGTAATGGCTAGCTACCGTTCCTGTCATAAATGTAACCAAAGGTGTAAAACATGACGTTAAAACCCTAATAAACAAACATTATGAGCATCCCAACAACACAGCTGCACCTGATACACACAGTGCAACACACACTACCATGTCTTACCATGTTAGTGTCGATTATAAATAGGCACCAATAGCACATGTTGATGTTTTATCTATACCTAGATCAATAAAACCAACTAACTGATTACTGTTTACCTTAGTACCAGCGTAACAGCATAACATTTGTGATCTGCTGTGGTTAATCCAGACCTTGACACCTTAGACAAAGCAAAGCATATTAGTAATAAATAGTGGAGAGAATAGTTTGTTTTAAACAGTTTTGAATAATTAGACAGTCCGGGGTAAAGAGCAGTATAAATATTTTGTGGAAGAGTTGACTGTGCTGGTAGAATAGCTCATCATTCTGATTAGAGTCGTGGCGGGCCCGGCTTCACTGGACAGGGTGCCAGTCCATTGCAGGGCTTTGGTCATCCCCCCTCTCTAAGCAATGGTGGACTAACGTAATAGACAGCACCTTCCGAGATGCTAAAATGTAGAGTTTATAGGCGTAGTTGTATACCATTACAATCTTTTAAAATGTATGTCTTTTAATACAGGAATTTGTCTTTTCGTGTTTTCTAGGACAACGTTTTGGCATTTTAAAGGGTTTCCCTTCATGGGCAGGACTATCTCAGCATTCGAATGCATTTGTCACTAGATATAATGAACATGGTGGATGACAGCTGCCCCTCGCCCGGCACCTTCCATGAGATGGTAAAAGGAGCCGTGGCGTCTGTGGGCACCCACGTCCACAGCATCGATGTCATCCTGGGCTTTACACAGGACCACGGGACCTTGCTCGGTCACGGAGTAAACGTCGTACCTCCTGAGATGGAAAGGCACGAGGAGCCGACAGAACGAGCGAACACGGTGCACTCACTTGACAGTGTGTGTCTGAAGGAAAACTCAAAGCATCCTGCTTGTCCAGGTACGTTCATCACAGGTGTAACACAAGATCTTTAGCCTGGAACAATTGTTTCTTATTTTCTTAGTGTGTGTGTGTCTTCTGGACTTTTTAGCTCATGAAACCTTCTCCAATAAGTGTGAGGACGAGCCAGGAGAGGTGTGGGGCTCGACCGAGAGCGATGGGAAATCGCCAGAGCGGGCGGATGAGGATCATCCCAAGAAGAAGCACAGAAGAAACCGCACCACGTTCACCACATATCAGCTTCACGAGCTGGAACGCGCCTTCGAAAAGTCTCACTACCCGGACGTGTACAGCCGCGAGGAGCTCGCCATGAAGGTGAACCTACCCGAGGTCCGAGTGCAGGTACGTTCACAACAGATACAGTTATAATGTCAAAGAATAGGATGAAGGTGGAACACAGAGTAAACATAAGGAGGAAACGTGCATACTTATGTTGGAAAAGATTTAGGGTTTCAATTTCAGAGGTGCTATTAGTGTTGGGAGAGGAGGGGGGGAACAGGCTAGTCACTGGGAGGTGCACTTGTCAGTGTTCTCTCAGTGCTGGTCCCAAGCCCAGATAAAAATAAGGAGGGAAGGTTGTCCAGCCTAAAAACAGCTCTTTTATTGTCTTGCTTCTCTGGCGATTATAGTATAACTGTTGCATTTGATCCCAGAAGGGTAACCAAATGTAGCACAGGAACATTACTGGTCGATGGGCAACGGAAACGACTAAATGTGAGATCACGATGTTTTTTTAAATGTATTTTCTCCCCATTTTCCTCCCGATTTAGCGACTCAATTTCGTCCTCCGCTGCTGAGGGATACCCGATTGCATCCGAGGAGAGCACGTCGCTGTACACGCCTCTTCCGACACGTGCGCAGCCCTCCTCTTCTCGCATCTCTTCCGCCAATCAGGGTCCTTACACAGCGTATGAAGACCCACCCACCCAAACATAGTCCGGCCCCCACCCTGCTCTGCTGCGGGCACTGCCAATTATGCCCGCCAGATGGCGCCCAGCCGACCGGAGGCCACCGAGGAGTTCAGAAACTCCGTGCTGGCGGGATATCCCGCTGCCGTACCATAGGGTGCAGTGCAATGTAAAAGAGACATAGGTCTTTGAAATTAAGTATAAAACAAACAGAGTACGTCGAGTTTTATGGCACAAATTGTAAAATATTCCCTTTATCCACCTTTCCTAATCAGTTTGCATCTTATTTAACCCATTTATTACAGCTGTTTGCTCAGTTTACTGATCTATCCAGCTGTTTAATTTTATTAATATGTAAATAAATATAAATATGTAAATAATGTGTTGTTAGAACACCTAGTGTAGAACATCTATGTCCTATGAGTGATAGCAATTGTTTAGCTGTTTACTAACAGTCATAAGATCAATATTTAAGCTCATTAACTTTGGAATTTGGGATTATTATATCATCCAGTTCATGTATTTATTGATAAGGGTCTAGGAGGGACAGCCACTAACACTCAAACACGCCCATGTTCCAATCCAGGTCTGGTTCCAGAACCGTCGTGCCAAATGGAGGCGTCAGGAGAAGATGGAAGCCAGCGCAGTAAAACTCCACGACTCACCCATGCTCACCTTCAGCCGACCGTCCATGCAAACCAGTATGAGCCCCATGACCAACTCGCTGTCCGTGGACCCTTGGCTAACGTCCTCTCTGACCAACACCACGTCAGTGCACGGCGTCCGGATATCAGAGCCACAGCTTCCTGAGCTTCCAGGTCCAGGGTGTGCAGCCCATGGCGGCCCCGCCCTACCAGTGCCCCCCGGTGTTCCCTGAGAAATTCCCACTGGAGGAAGTGGATCAGCGCAGCTTCAGCATCGTTGCCCTGAGAATGAAAGCCGAGGAACACGTTCAGGCCATGGATAAAACGTGGCAACCCATGTGATAGGGCAGAGCCCAGACTGTCAGGGTTTTACATGAACGGACAAAACTTGGCAACCCGTGACATTGATGAGCCTTCAGGAACCAGAACCAGACATGTCCAATGTCAAGTAAAGACTGTTGATAAGAGAAACATGTAGCAAGTAATAAACAGACTGAATAACATGTTTTAATAATTAATTTTTACTGCATTTAGAACTCCTCCTGAACACTGAGCAATATTTTTGTACAACACTTGATTGACAGATAGCTGAAATAACTGGAATTCATGGTAAAAATGGGGTATGTTGCTTTATTTTTATTAGTTCTGGATCATTCATGTTACAGCATTTGATGCTATTTTCTTGTCGTCCATTCAGAGGATCCTTAGTAAGATGCGATAGATCTTTAAGTCACCTAAACTGCAAAATCTAGGAAACAAAACTTAAATATAAATCAAATAAAATAAGAAAATCTAAAGTAAGGATAGAATATGGGACGCGTGATACACGTTGGCCTGGGTTTGAGTCAGGGTCCTTTCTGTGTGGAGTTGGCATGTTCTCTCTGTGTCAGTGTGGGTTTCTATTTGAAGTTACTACTGTAGAATTTGCCCTACATGTGAGTGTGTTTATGAGTGTGTGCGTGTGCTCTGTGATGGACTGGCGACCTGTCCGGGTGTTTCTCCCGACGAATCAGACCCACCGTGACCCTGACCAGGATAAATCGATGGTCAAATGAATGAAAATCCCGAAATGGCCCAAATATACTGTATGTTGACTTGTATTTCTGTGTGTATGTGCGCCTCCCCGTTATCTCCCCGCATCGTACCAGTACGTCCTAACACTTACTTAACTTACTTATAGCCGATTAGTTCTTAATTCCCAGGACGGACGTCTTCATGGACACAAAAGCCCACAGACCCGCCCTCACACAGGAAGGTCACACCGGGCGAGTGGCGTGAGGTCATTTTGTGCATCCAGGCGGTGCGTGTGAGGACAGATCGGCCTAACGAGCAGAACAGAAATGAGGCGACTGGGAGAATAAAAGTCCGTGCGCCTCAGCGAGCGTCAGAAGAAAAGACCTGTTGGCAGGTCACTCGCTCGGTAACGATCCCTGTGCAGAAAGCTGCTCAGCTCACGCAATTTAAAAGAAAAACATACTTTCAGTATCAAAAAGAACAAAAGAAAACTAATAGGTCTGCTGGGTGACTGGATAACGTCCTTCATATGATCTAGGAATGAAGGACGTCATGGATCTACTGCAGAATGTATTAATTGAATGTTTTTATAGTGTATTATGCATCGCCAGTGGGCGGTACAACACTTAAAGTGATGCATAAACTGCATTTTCCTACATTTGTTAACATATTATTACCTGGAGTTAACTAACAAGCATCCGAAAATGAAATTAGACAGCTAGTAAATACACAACAGTGCAGACAGATAACTACCCTGTATGAACAAAAGTATTGGGACGTCCCTTTTTTTTAAATGCATTTTCTTCCCATTTTCCTCCCAATTTAGCGATTAAATTTTTTGTCTTCAGATACTACGTGCTGGTGTGCAAACGGAATATCCCGCTGCGCCGCCTGGGACGCGCCTTTTAATGATTGAATTTATGTGTTGCATAAACAATTGCTAGCATATGTAACTAACATGTAGTTTGTGATGCTGGACAAAAGTTATATATTTTTTATTTGTACTCAGGAGTGCTGTAACAATCAATAGCTTAAAGGTAGCTTAATGTTTAAGCCCCGCAACTGCCACTGTTGGACCCCTGAGCAAGGCTCTTTATGCTCAATTGCTTGAATCGTATACAGCCACAATTTTAAGTCATTTTGGATAAAAAGTGTCCGCTAAATGTAATAAATGTAAATGAACTGGAATATGTAGAACATTTGTGTTCAATAGTGGTTTAACCAAAGTTCAGCCCTATAACATGTAAAATTAATTGATTAAATGATACGTTTGAGTTTTTATATTATTTAAAAACACTTACAGAATTGTGTTCTGACTACGTAAACATTTACTTCACCTTTTCTCTGCTTCGAAACTGCATTTATTTCTATAATTTCTAAATAAACACGTCTAGTTTAATAGACACGGACGATCTCTGTCCTTGTGTACCTCTCCTTACTTTTATCCCACCACCCTTCCCCTTCATTTCGACCCTTCCAATCCTCCTAATCGCCCCTCTCTTCCTTGTTCTCCTCTGATGGACGGCCAGCCCGTTAGGGAGATGTGGCTCCAATCAGTCAGGGCTCCCCGGGTGCTGTGGGGCCTCGGTGCTCCCTAAATCTCTGTGTCCGAAATAGCCAGGGACGATAGACAAGTGGGATCTCTGTTCTTAAACTGTCTCTGACGGATACAAATTGCGGATCATGGGTTCTGGAATGCCAGGGTGCTTTCTGTGTGAAGTTTGCATGTTCTCCATGTGTTTGTGTGGGTTTCTTTAGGGTGTTCTGCTTTCCTCCCATAATTCCAAAGACATGCAGTTATGTTAAGCGACCTCTCCAGGTCTTTCACTCAATAAATCAGACCCACCGCAGCCCTGACCAGGATAAAGCGGTGGTAAACAGATAACGAATAGTTTTAAGCTCTCCATAATGATAATGAGAATAAAACACGAGACTTTTATAAACCATCCAGCTCATGTGGTGCAGGCCTAATGCGGATCCCCCTTAAATTCAGTATTAATGATTCCAGAGATGGACGGGAAGGTGCTCATCGGGCTTAATGTTGTAGAAAATCCCCCAATTAGAGCCCTCTCCTGCAGGCCAGAATGAGTTCACTGTGGGGATCAGGGGCAAGGCCTTGGCCGGGCAGCCAATGGAAACATGGGCATGGGAGTAGGCATGGTGGTCAGCCTAAACCTTGGAGCAACCAGGAGACCAGCATCTGACCACCTTAACCTACGAGAAGGGACATAGTAAATAAATAGTAAATAAAAATTTGCCTGCAACACACTCAAAAAAGTTGTAAGTGGGCAAAATCAGAGTAAAAAAAGTTAATAGAATAATGTTCCACAATAAGCAGGTGAATTGGTAAGGGGTGAGGGATTGGGTAGAGAAGAAGGATGCTCCAAAGCCTCTTTACAAGCAATGATGCAAAACTTCTTAAGAGAATGATCAATCTGTTAAAAAAGAACATTATTTAGGTTTTTCTTTTACCATCTACTGTACATAATAGTGTGGAAAAAATCCAGGGAATCCTGAATCCATAAAACTTAGTCTGTGTAGGATGAAGCCCGGAAACTGCTGTTGAATGTGTGCAGCCTTCAAGCC